>NW_021703772.1:71344468-71826378 GCF_005190385.1 Monodon monoceros
ATATATATATATATATATATATATATATATATATATATATATATATAAACTGCAGGAAAGATAACTGCCTTCCTTTGAGACTTTATCTCATCCAGCCCCTGTCTATTATGAAAGACTATTTCTGGAGAGAAAATCTAGGGAAAGCAAAGTAAAGACAGTGCAGCTATTGATAAGACCCTGAGGTGTTACCTTATCTGGGCTAAGAGCTCATGGCAAGACTTTGCGCTTTATTTATCTTAGATTTCTAACTGAGCTTTGGGGATGAGTATTATCATGCTTATTTGAATTGCAAAATGAAGTCAGACTTTTTTTGAACATTGTCTTATTTGGATCATTTCTTTGACAATGAAGATTGGCTTTACCAATTAAGTTTTATGATGAACATTTTCATTCAATTGGATGAATTATATGTGCAACTCCAGTGTTCTGATTAAAACATGTATTCATATAAAGACATTTTAATAGAAAAGTAGTATCAACAAAAGTATGATGAAATTAACAATATTTTATTTTTCCAAACCTTACTTTGTATGCCAGGTAAAGCAAGGTGCCCGTAAGTGAAAGAGTAACAGGCAAAATTGATAGTCATTTTAAAAAGGAGTAGAGAACTCAAGTTTCTGGGTCTAGAAACACAACATGGCACTTTCACTCACATATCATTGGCCAGACTTATTCACAGGGTCCATCCTAACTGCAAGGAAGTCTGGGAGGTCTCCCAGTGTGCTCAGGAAGGAGAGGATAATGGCCTACAGTGAGCACCAGCAATCTCTGTCAGATTTTCTCAGCACATATAGCTACAAAAGAAAGGGAGTGCAGGAATAGAATTCATGCTGAATCCTGGCTCATTCTAGCAATTTTTAATTAATATTAATTACTTTATTCTATGATACATCCATTTCATTAAGAGATGCATTACCTATAACATTTTAGTTTTATATATACTGATTATTTATTAAGCATTGTAATATATTCATGTTGGTCTGATCAACTGTGTGCTGATAGTAATTGAAATAGCAACTCAATACAGAAGAAAATGTATAACGCTGCCTATGTTCACAGGGAAATTTTTAAAAATAATTTTAACTTATATACATATTTTACTACAGGCAAATATGGCAAGGAAATGAATAAAATAGTTTCAAGAATAAAAATATTAGGATAAAATTCTGTGTGGAGATTAGAATGGAAATACAAGACTAAACAGAAAAAGAAACAAGAAACTCTGACTGCTAAGAGCTTGTTTCTGTGTGTTTCTATCTTTAAATAGACTATGATAGAATTCAAATTATCATGGTATCACCAATCAAAAGAAAGAGAGCTCCTTGGTGAAGTGGTTGATTCCAGGTCTGGGGCAGGAAAAATACAAGATGAAACTGAAATATCTTGTGATGCTAGAAAGTAAGGAAATGCTTACAAAAAGATGGGGTCATGTCCAAAGGACATAGGACTAACCTGAAGGAGTTCCCAATGGCCAAAATTGGAACGCTTTGAGAAACAAAATAAAAATAGTATTGGATTTTAAGCATAGAATAAATATCTATGAATCCATATTAATGTAAATAAAATGAATGAATAAATAAGTAAATCGGGGAGGAGCAACAGTTCTTTTCTACAGAAGAATCCCAATTAACAATGTAGAAGGAATGAGAGAAAAATCACCATTAGGAAAACACAACAGTAATCACTGTTACAGGCAAGATCCACCAGTGGGTGCTAAAATTCGTGGATGAATGTTTAAGGAGAAACGGGAAATGTTCATAGCTTTAAAATAGTGCCTCCAAAATAGTCATTAATTACAACTGGAAAGTACTAACTTTACAATGGAGAAAACTCTTTAATCGTGTAATCAAGGTTAACTTAAGCAGTAATAAGCCACATCAGTATCATGTATCCTCTAGAATGATGCCCTGAGAAGGGCACACGACTTTTTTGGTATCCACCCCAAAATAATGTATAATCCCAATTTAACAATAAAAAAAATCAGACAAATCCGAATCGACGAACATTACACAAAATAATTGATGACTTCATAAGTGTCCAGGTCATGAAAGATAAGGAAAGATTGAGGAAATGTCACAGATAGGAGGAGAATAAGGAGCCATGACAACTAAGTGCAAGGTAGAATCCTGGATTGGATCCTGGAATGGAAAATGCACATAATGGAAAAATGTGAAATTAAAATCTATAGTTAGTGGTACTGTATCAGTATTAATTTCTTAGTTTTAATGATTGTACTATGTTTATATATGTACCATTAGAGGAAGTTGGGTGAATGGTGTATAGGAATTCTCTGTACCGTGTTGGCAAATTTTCTGTAAATCTAAAATTATTTCAAAATAAAAAGTTAAAAATCTGCTATGGTATTAGATTCCACTGGATATATTGAAAGGGTGATATGACGTGTTTACTTTTAAATGTCATTATAATTTGATGAAAATTGCATCCTAATTATAAAAAATTTTAGATGTCAAATTAGAAAGGCAGGAAGCGATATACATTTTTTTTCAAAATTCTTTTAGGAAGTATGCAAGCAAAAATGTTTGAGGACTACTGCTGTATGACATTCTTTTCTCCTGCCCCAAATGAGAAGGAAGAAAAACCCAACTTTTCTTCAATCCGTCTATAACAGCTCACCCGGTGGAGGATTTGGACAAACATAGATCTTGTCAGCCACGGATACTTCTATTTGCTTTCTGGCCTCTACGTTCTTCTTTTATTTCACCTCCATAGCGTCTTATCAGCACTTCTAATTCTCTCACTTGTGCTTATCCACTACAACCTAATGGCTTAGTCTTCATGGTAGACAAAGTACAGAAGGGGAAAAAAACAAAACTTGCTTAGTTTCCTCTTTGTTCTTCGGGAACAAGCATTGGGAGGTATTTCAAAATGTTACATCCATCAAAATTCTTATTGCCAACATTTATAAGAAACTTTGTGGTGATTATTACTATACATGGTTGGAATCTTTATTCCCTCTTCCTCCACCCCTCAAAACAACGATAAAGAGCAACAATTGGCAGGGCCAAGTCCAGCCTGCTGCCTGTTTTTGTAAATAAAGTTATTGGAACACAGCCATCCTCATTCATTCACTTATTGTGTATGATCACTTCCAGGCTACAACAGCAGAGTTGAGTGGTTACAACATTGATAAGCAATTCTGAGCAGTAAACATTTATTGAGAGCCTACAGTGGCCCAGAGAGGGCCCTAGGTTCTGGAGCTGGCAGTATGAACAAAACCCCATCTCTGTGCTCATGAGGTCTCAGAGGAAGAGGAATATGTAAATAATAAGTATAATATAATGCAATACAAATATAAACAAGATGAAAAGAATCAGAAAAAAAGGGTACTGATTAATTCTGTCAGGTAGAGAAAGAAGCTTGACAGAGAGAGTAGTGCCTATTAAATAGTAGAAAATTTTAGATAAAACAGATTGATATCTTTTTGAGTTAGAAAGTTTTTAGTTTTGGGCCAGTAATGAAGAAAAGATATACCGAATTTGCATACACTTAACTTTTGAATCCTCAGAAAAAAGACAATCACAAGAATGGCAAACATTATTACCTTTGAACTAGGGCTAAATCTATTTAAAGCCAACTTGTTTATAGTTCTTCCTAGTTATTACTGGAGTGGAATGGAAAGGGTGAGTAAATCTGCATTGCTGATCATACCATGGCATTATTATTTACTTACATAAATAATTTCAGTTTAAAAATCTATATTATATCACGTGTTATATGAGCAACATAATTAACACACATTACGGCTCTCTTAATTCTTAGGCATAAAAATATTGGCTTATATTGAAAAAAACTAAAGGTTTTATAATTGAACATTAGAAATAAACACTTAAAAGTTATATCTATTTTAGAAACATTGACTTAGCTGTTCATGGTTCTCTAAAGATGAAACTTTTGGTACCTTGGATTACTTACAAGAATTTACAGCGTTTAGAGTCTTATCTCTGATGTTTACAGCTCAGTATAAAATGACTGAAAACTCGGATTTGTTCACTTTTATATTGTAAAATTTGAAGTACAATAGTGTATGCAGTTTTTAAAATTCAGTTATAATATTCAGGCTTATATAAAAGGTTAATATTTTAGGTGTACTTATAAATATGTTGAACCATATGTTTTATTTCTTAAGTCAATTCCATTAGTACTGTTGTAATTTTAAAGTTTTTTAGAGAAAAATAACAGTGTGCCTAAATCTAAAATGCTAGATAAAAAAGTGAAAATCTGCATGTGTTTATAAAGCCTAATGAAGAATTCTAATTGCAAAAGAAAATCTGTAACCAAAGCCACAAAATGAGTACTATGTATACCAGTGACCTTCTTTACTCAGAGTTAATTAACACAAGCACTTGCTTCTTGCAGAGCACTTTGCTGTAATTTAGAACAAATTAAGGGAAAAAATCATTCAAGTGCTGTTTTCTTCACACCATGAAGTGAGCACGATGGGCCAAAGTTTACTCATTTAAAATATTGTCATCCTTTTCTTGTAATTATGAGTAGCAATACCTTTTTTTTTTTGAAAAAACAAAAAACAGACATCCTGATCTATGCCATTTTCAATTTTTTCCCAGGCTTCTATTTAATAATGGAAATTGATTTTTAAAACTAATATAAAATGCCGTTTTCCGTTTCTCATTTCTCCTAAGTCTCTCATTTACATTAAATTCAAGCATTATATATTATCCTGGGTATTTTCCAAATATTTTGAATTTAATATGGCAAATTATTAAAGGACCTTTTCCATATTTTTCTGCCCCTCCTCCAACCCTGAAATTGCGACTTTATTACTGTTTCTGTTCGGTAGTTTATTAATTAACCTGAGCTCCTTCAGTCCCAACTTATGAGGTCATGTCCCCAGGAGGTTGTTTAAACTTTACTCTTCAGCTTCTCTGACAGTGGAGCTTTGCAGGAGCTGGAAACCCAACTCAAAAGATGTAGGAATCAGCAGGAGTCTTACCTCTATAGAGTTTGGTTAGAGGGGAAGACCCAGAACAGAAGGGAGAATCAGGAAAAACTCACTGGAAGGATTAGGGAGGAATGGGAACTTAACAGGGGTGTTATCTCATGTGTCACCAAAAGATTTGGCATTCCTGATTAAAAATTTGATTCTGTGGAGACTGAGAAATTTGTTCAAGATTGAGCATCCCTGAACAGATGCAGTGTTTACCCAAGCCATCAGTACTTGCAGTCTTCAAGCAAGGGCTCCTCTGGTTGGACCCAAAATTGTTTTATTCCCATTTCACTCCCTGTGACACCTAAAGGTGCAAAGGAAAAGCAGTCTCTCTGCTCACTGCCCAACAAGGGGTGCATCTGAGTGAAGCAGCACCTCCTGGCAACAGGGAAGGATCAGAGAGCCTGGTGACTCTGGCACTCAGTAGAAACTCCCTGGAGTTGGTACCTCAATTTATACTCCCCAAGGGAAGTTTAGAGAGATATTGAGCAAGAAGACCAATTTGTTTATCTTTTGCTTTAGAAGATAATCTGTAATTGCATATTAGTAAGTAAATTTCCTGTTCCATTTTAATAATAAACTGAATTTGTTAAAAAATGTAGTTCCATGGGTGGTAGCCCCTATAATTATCCTGTAGTTATTATCATTACTCATACTGCATTTGAAGCACGCTCATTTGACTCAGTTGGGATCTCTAGTTAGGGAATCAAAAATATCAGTTACAGCAAGGAATCATAAAAAGTGATAGATGCGTAGGTAGCATAGACATTTTATTTTTCATTAGAACACATAAATATACATTTATCCACAAATGTCTTGGTATAGGGACAGTATCATTCATTTCAGTATGGCTTCCTGTTGGTCTCGTGCATAAAGCATATCCATAAGGTTTCCTTCAAAATCACTGGTTTCATGGTCTTTAGTGGAGTGAAAATTTAAAGATACCTGTAAGCCAATCTGATTGCAAAGCCCTAATTTTTTATAATTTTCCCCAATATTTATCATTGTCTTGCTCAACAACAGAATTTTTAGCTATTCGCCTTTATTGAGTCTTTGCAAAGCTTTTAGTTTTCATAAAAGAATTCTCTTTTTATACTCATATTTTGCTTCAAAATTTAATTAAACTATAAAACTACAATACCTAGTACAACTGGCATAAATGGATTTGGGAACAGACACAGCCCATCACATTACCCATGTATATGAGAGAACTGGTGGGAATGCAGCCTTGCTTTCATTTTTTTTTTTTTTACTCTCTGGAATGTCACATTTATTAAACCAGTGCTCTCTGAGAGCACCTTACAATGTAGTGCCTGTTTTAGTTTTCATTTTTTGAATTTTATTTTATTTATTTTTTATACAGCAGGTTCTTCTTAGTTATCCATTTTATACATATTAATGTATACATGTCAATCTCAATCTCTCAATTCATCCCACCACTACCACCACCACCCTTGCCATTTCCCCCCCTTGGTGTCCATACGTTTGTTCTCTACATCTGTGTCTTTATTTCTGCCCTGCAAACCGGTTCGCCTGGACCATTTTTCTAAGTTCCATACATATACGTTAATATATGATATTTGTTTTTCTCTTTCTGACTTACTTCACTCTCACTCTCTAGATCCAACCACGTCTCTACAAATGACCCAATTTCATTCCTTTTTATGGCTGAGTAATATTCCATTGTGTATATGTACCACATCTTCTTTATCCATTCATCTGTTGATGGGCATTTAGGTTGCTGCCATGACCTGGCTATTGTAAATAGTGCTGCAATGAACATTGGGGTGCATGTGTCTTTTTGAATTATGGTTTTCCCTGGGGATATGCCCAGTAGTGGGATTGTTGGGTCATATGGTAGTTCTATTTGTAGTTTTTTAAGGAAGCGCCATACTGTTCTCCACAGTGGCTGTATCAATTTACATTCCCACCAACAGTGCAAGAGGGTTCCCTTTTCTCCACACCCTCTCCAGCATTTTTTGTTTGTAGATTTTCTGATGATGCCCAACCTAACTGGTGTGAGGTGATACCTCTTTGTAGTTTTGACTTGCATTTCTCTAATAATTAGTGATGTTGAACAGCATTTCATGTGCTTCTTGGCCATCTGTATGTCTTCTTTGGAGAAATGTCTATTTAGGTCTTCTGCCCAGTTTTGGATTGGGCTGCTTGTTTTTTTAATATTGAGCTGCATGAGCTGTTTATATATTTAGGAGATTAATCCTTTCTCCGTTGATTCATTTGCCAACATTTTCTCCCATTCTGAGGGTTTTCTTTACATCTTGTTTGTAGTTTCCTTGTTTGTGTTACTGTCGATTTCCCCTTTTATGGCTGTTAGCATTTGCCTTATATATTGAGGTGCTCCTATGTTGGGTGCATATATATTTATAATTGTTATATCTTCTTCCTGGATTGATCCCTTGATCATTATGTAGTGTCCTTCCTTGTCTCTTGTAACATTCTGTATTTTAAAGTCTATTTTATCTGATATGAGTATTGCTACTCCAGCTTTCTTTTGATTTCCATTTGCATGGAATATCTTTTTCCATCCCCTCACTTTCAGTCTGCATGTGTCCCTAGGTCTAAAGTGGGTCTCTTGTAGACAGCATATATATGGGTCTTGTGTTTGTATCCACTCAGCGAGCCAGTGTCTTTTGGTTGGAGCATTTAATCAATTTTTGTTTAAGGTAATTACTGATATGTATGTTCCTATTACCATTTTCTTAATTGTTATGGGTTTGTTTTTGTAGGTCTTTTTCTTCTCTTGTGTTTCCCACCTAAAGAAGTTCCTTTAGCATTTGTTGTAGAGCTGGTTTGGTGGTGCTGAATTCTCTTAGCTTTTGCTTGTCTGTAAAGCTTTTGATTTCTCCATCGAATCTGAATGAGGTCCTTGCCGGGCAGAGTAATCTTGGTTGTAGGTTCTTCCCTTTCATCACTTTAAATATATCATGCCATTCCCTTCTGGCTGCCGAGAAATCAACTGTTAACCTTATGGGAGTTCCCTTGTATATTATTTGTCATTTTTCCCTTGTTGTTTTCAATAATTTTCTTTGTCTTTAATTTTTGTCAATTTGATTATTATGTGTCTTCACGTGTTTATCCTTGGGTTTATCCTGTATGGGACTCTCTGTGCTTCCTGGACTTGGGTGGCTATTTCCTTTCCCATGTTAGGGAAGTTTTCGACTATAATCTCTTCAAATGTTTTCTCTGGTCCTTTCTCTCTCTCTTCTCCTCTGGGACCCCTATAATGCAAATGTTGTTGCGTTTAATGTTGTCTCAGAGGTCTCTTAGGCTGTCTTCATTTCTGTTCATTCTTTTTTCTTTATTCTCTTCCATGGCAGTGAATTCCACCATTCTGTCTTCCAGGTCACTTATCCATTCTTCTGCCTCAGTTATTCTGCTATTGATTCCTTCTAGTGTAGTTTTCATTTCAGGCATTGTATTGTTCATCTCTGTTTGTTTTTTAGTTCTTCTAGGTGTTTGTTCCTTAGTTCTTCTAGGTCTTTGTTAAACATTTCTTGCATCTTCTCGATCTTTGCCTCCATTCTTTTTCCGAGGTCCTGGATCATCTTCACTATTATTATTCTGAATTCTATTTCTGGAAGGTTGCCTATCTCCACTTTATTTAGTTGTTTTTCTGGGGTTTTATCCTGTTCCTTCATCTGGTACATAGCCCTCTGCCTTTTCATCTTGTGTATCTTTCTGTGAATGTGGTTTTTGTTCCACAGGCTGCAGGACTGTAGTCCTTCTTGCTTCTGCTTTCTGCTTTCTGCCCTCTGGTGGATGAGGCTATCTAAGAGGCTTGTGCAAGTTTCCTGATGGGAGGGACTGGTGGTGGGTAGAGCTGGGTGTTACTCTGGTGGGCAGAGCTCAGTAAAACTTTAATCCGCTTTGTCTGCTGATGGGTGGGCTTGGGTTCCCTCCCTGTTGGTTGTTTGGCCTGAGGCAACCCAACACTGGAGCCTACGTGGCTCTTTGGTGGGGCTAATGGTGGACTCTGGGAGGGCTCACACCAAGGAGTACTTCCCAGAACTTCTGCTGCCAGTGTCCTTATCTCCGCGGTGAGACACAGCCACCCCCCACCTCTGCAGGAGACCCTCCAACACTAGCAGGTAGGTCTGGTTCAGTCTCCTTTGGGGTCACTGCTCCTTCCCCTGAGTCCCGATGCGCACACTACTTTGTGTTTGCCCTCCAAAAGTGGAGTCTCTGTTTCCCCCAGTCCTGTCGAAGTCCTGCAATCAAATCCCACTAGCCTTTAAAGTCTGATTCTCTAGGAATTCCTCCTCCCATTGCTGGACCCCCAGGTTGGGAAGCCTGACGTGAGGCTCAGAGCCTTCATTGCAGTGGGTGGACTTCTGTGTTATAAGTGTTCTCCAGTTTGTGAGTCACCACCCAGCAGTTATGGGATTTGATTTTATTATGATTGTGGCTCTCCTAGCATCTCACTCTGGCTTCTCCTTTGTCTTTGGATGTGGGGTATCTTTTTTGGTGAGTTCCAGTGTCTTCCTGTCAATGATTGTTCAGCAGTTAGTTGTGATTTCGGTGCCCTCACAAGAGGGAGTGAAGGCATGTCCTTCTGCTCTGCCATCTGGAACCAATCTCCAGCCTTGCTTTCATTTTAACAGCATATTTCACAGAGGGCTTGGCTGGCCCACCAAGGCAGTGAAGTTTTCAGCTTCTTCTTCAGCTGTTAGAGTTTGAGATTTACTCCAAACACAGGAAGTGAGAATTTCCCTCAGAACTTAACTCTGAAATCCACACAGAATGGATCTGAACATAAATAAGCAAGTCATCTAAAAGAGAGAAAATAGCTCCCCAGGCCACCTCTCTACCGTCTAGATTTCAACTTGATTAAACATGTCCGAGGAAAGAAAGCAAGTAGGTGCTGAGGAAGGGAGAGGCGAGGGGAATCACTGCCCCATGGAAGTAGGCTCAGAGACAGACATCCTCGACAGTGTTGGGGGCAAGGGGAATTGGATATTGGGCAGAGTGTATTTTAGCGTTCCACAGACATCCCTGGGTGAGATGGATGTATTGTTAAACCATTTTACCTTGTGGTGTAAGCATAACTATCTTGGTTCTATTTCCATGCCCAACGAAAACCTCCTTAGTGTAGATCTGCCTAGTGTTGTGAGAATGTCTGACTTCCCAGACTTTGAGTATATTAGGCTCTTAGGAGAGCGGTTGCCTATGGTAAAGGAAATAGCTTGAGACTGTGATTAAATTGCCCATGCAGCTTGAAAAACAGTGCTGATTGTATAAGTACTAATCTTAAATTTCTCATTGTTAATTAATACAATGGCATTTTGATAGCTACTTCAGTCTCCTGTGTGGTTTTGTTGGGGCAGTGATGGCTCCAGAATGTTGCAGTAGGAGGTGCCCAAGGGTGGGTAATCTCATTGGAAAGGGGATCTAGATGCAAGGAACTTATGCTGGTACAGTGACTGAAGAACAGGTCATGGTGCTTACTTGGATGGCAGAACAATCATAAATTGGCATAAAAATCTCTACTCCAGATTTTGTGGGTGTTTAGTTAGGGTGAGTCAAGGCATGACATCCCGTAGTCCCAGAGTGACTAGGGTGAATTTCTGTGGCTTAAAACCGAAAACCAGATCCTGGGACACAGTTGTGATCTTCAAGGTCCATCCCATCTCCACTTAGCCTCCATTTCCTGTGAAGACAACTAGGTTTCTTCCACCAACTCTCATTCTATTGATTTCACGGTAGTATTTAAGGGATCACAGATGTTTCATGCACCCTGTTTTCCAGATAACAAAAACAAGGCTTCGAAATATTCTTTGATTTAACCAATGAATGATACATGGCTAATTTGTGGCAAGGTTGGAATTAGAATCTATCTCATGATTCCCAGTTCCAAGCTTTCATCAGTAGTCTGTGTTGCCTGCAGTTCGGCTGACCCCAGAGCACTGTAAGAAAAATGGAGGTTCAGAGGAGTGGGGGGGATGGTAGACCAAGGACAATGAAAGAGGCTGGGCTATAAAGTCAGAGAAGGGCATATAGGCTTCTCAGCTAACTCAGATACTTGGGAAGTTGAGACATAGTTGCAGTTCTGCTTTGGAATCCAAACAGGTCTGTGGAGCAGGGAAGAAGCCCCAGGTAGAGCTCTGAAAGTGGGGAGTTGAAGGAAGAAGATACAGGAGGGGGATTCAGGAAGCCCAGAGGAGATCTACAGAATACCTGATGAACAACTAAAAGCAAAGTTACCCATCTGCTTTTTTTGATGGATCTTATGAATAGCAAGATTTCCTCCTGCAGTTCTGGATAGTAGCAGGAATTAGGTTGGTTTCTGTTTTGTTCTGTGTTCCTAGAGACCAACATATTCTTGCTAAAAGCTAGTGCATTGCATTCCAACTTGATTAAAGATACAAAACAGCTCTGAAAGTCACATAACCTGAGGAAAAAGAGAACTTTGAAAGAGTCTATTTTATGTGTAATGGCTAGAAAGCAGAAAAAACAGGAACTAGTAGATCATTGAGTTTAGGTTCTAATCGGTCACATACATATCAGATAAAAATGCAAAGTCTCTTAGCATCAGTTTTGTTCATGTTTCCTCACTTGCAGTCTGTTATGTATGCTGGATAGTCCTACAAATCCACGCCCCACCTGTCTTCACCTTGCTCTGTAACTCAGACTATATCACTTGGACTTCCTTGCCTTCCAGCTTTTGTTGGGTCCACCCAATGGGAGACTCTGCAAAGAGATTTCAAATCTCCCTGACTCCCTCCTGGCCTAAATGCAACCGAACAGTGACCACATTCTTCTACTGAGGCCACAGCACCCATATCCTGCCCCAGTCCCACAACCTTTTCCAGATCCAGGAACAGCAAAACCACTTATCTCTTCAGGCCTGGGGTGGTAAAGTCTCCTAGTGCAGGAATTCCTGGGTGCTTCACTGTCCTTTGTTGCTCCCTGGCACCTTCCCACACCTTTATAAATAGTTCCTTCATTAAACTCTCTTCAGTTCCTCTTCTCATGAGCTCCCCATTTCCTGGAGGGCCCCTATAGGTACAGCAAGCTTGGGTCATGCTTTTGATATTGGAATAGCTCACACTTTGACAGTCTTTATCCTCCAGCTTTAAATTTCATTTTTGTGTGAAGCTTTTTCAAGACAACAACATAAAACTCCAATTAAACACATGTTCAGCCCTACTAGACTCTAACAGCAAGCACAGTAAATCATTCCCAAGTAAGCCATTCTTGGGCTAAAATTAGAGTGGACACTGTCAAGGGAAAAAAGGTTATTATAAGCCCAAACTGTTAAATTATACTTTCATGACTGAACACAACGGTAATCCATATTATTATTTTAAATTACACTATAAAAAGCAGTCATTTATCGCCTTTCCAAAACATAGTGATAATATATTACCAAATTACCAAGGGTCCTTTATTAAAGCTCTTGAATTTGATTTATAATGCATGATGTAGCTTACCCTTGAGAAAAACCTACTAAAAGGTATGCTTAGTCTTAAAGTCAGTGAAATAAAATCTCCCTCTAATCAGCCACCAGAAAGCTTCCACTTCAATGCTTTGTTGATACTGGTGTCAGCAGGACATTAAAAGCTCGAAGCTTTTTATGTTTGATCAAATACCAGAATTATGCTGAAGCAGAAGTATTAATTCATGGAGTGAAGCTTCCAAAACTTCTCCAGTTCTCCTTCATCCTTCCTCCCCCTACCACAAAGGTCACATCGAATGAGTGGGTTGGCGTTAAAACAGAGATGGACATTTGGTGAATGTTCGATATACACAAAACCACTCTAGAACCCAAGGGAGAGACAAGCACTAAAATATACTTTTCTAAAAATGCCAGTCATATCTAATAAAGGAAGAAGTGACTGGTGCTGGAAAGTAAGAAAGTGACATGGTTATGATTCTCATCTTATAATGAGAAGCGGAGTGCCAGAAAGTGTTAGGTATTTGCCCCAAACTTTTCAGTCAGTGTCTGGAGGAGCCGAGATCATTGTCAATCAGGTCATAACAGTCCCTTCCCGAATAAAATCTCTCATCAAAGAAATAGGAAGCCTCTAAGGTTAAAGAAAAAATAATTTTTTTCACAACTTTTTTTCTATCACTTTGATTCTGGGCCTCCAAAAGAAAGTTTTTGTTATGCTGCCAGATTCACAAAAAAGTGCTCAAGGGAACAAATTGGATTTTAAGTGTGTCTTAGAAACCTACAGCTAAGTGTCAACAATAAAAACAATGTTCTCAGAAGATTATTTATACAGAAGAGCCCAAAATGTATTTATATTGACATCTATGTAGTTGCTATAAATGCTAATCTCAGTAACTTTTACATGGTTCCCTCCCCGTCTTATATACACATGCACCTCAAAATGTAGAATTATTGCTCTGCCACAGTTATTTAGACACTGGGCAACCTGTAAGATACCTACCACCACTGTAATACTATTAAGCCATGGCATTTCTTACCAGGCTATTTGATTTTTTTTTTTTTTGACAGACTGATTAGGCAAATAAAAGTTGGCACCATTACTTCTAGCAGACACACAGGTGAGAGGAGCTGGGAAAATTAATTGCTGACATGGAGGCTCACATGTGCATTGGAAAAAAGGGAGGTACAAGGAGGACCTTTTGGTTTGTTTGAAAATCATATCAGAGAGTTGAAAAATCAGAAGTTGTCCATCTCCTATTGTCCAAGTCCTTGTTGCCATAAATGTATTGGACGATGCTGGGCACCACAGGTGTGATATACATCAGACCAGATAAGAAATGGAATTTACCATGACATTATAACCAAATGTTATTCTTAACAAAATATAGGATCTAACTGAATTGTCCACTCTAGGGTCCTAGGGAAGATTTTTCCTGTGATCAAAGGAGGTACACAGCCCAAAGCTGTCCCTGAAGTTTTTGTTTTGTTTTTGTCACACACCCCCTCCCCAAGTCAAAGAAAGTGATTTTGCAGGTTGATGATTTTCCTTGTCCATAGTTGCATGGCTTCAAATTTGGTGCCCAAGACATTCAGCCATAAGTAGCTTCTCTCAGTTTAAAGATTCTGGCACCAAGTTCATTTTTATGATGCTTTGGCGACTATTTTAGTTGATATTTGACATATATTTTGTCCATCTATCATCTTTGAACACCTTCCCTGATAAGCTTACTTCCCAGCCTCCCTTGCAGCTCAGCAGCAGGCATGTGACCTGGACTCCACCAGGGAGATGTACACAAGTGAGACTTCAGGGCAAAAGAAAACACTATGGTAGGCAGGCTGAGTGATGGCCCCCGAAGATATCAGGTCCTATTACCTGATTATAAGGTAAAGACTTTGCAGATGTGGTTAAATTAAAGGTATTGAGACAGGGAGAGTAACCCGCATTATACACACATATACACATACACAGCATTGCATGTCTCCTTAAAAAAGGAGGGCAGAGGGAGATTTGACACATACAAGGAGGAGATGACAATGTGATGACAGACCAGACAGGGATTTGAAGATCCTGGCCTTAAAGACTGGAGTTATGCAGCCAAGCCAAGTAATGCCAGAAGCCAGAAGCTAGAAGAGGCAAGGAATGGATTCTCCCCTAGAGCCACCAGCAGGAGCACAGCCCTGCCTGCAGCTTCCTTGATTTCTGCTCAGTGATACTGATTTCTGACTTCTGACCTCCAGAATTGTGAGCAAATAAATTTTAGTTTTAAGTTACTCAGTTTCTGGTAATTTGTTACACACTGGAAACGAACACAAAGACGAAGAAAGAGGCTCTGCACAGAGTCCACTGTGGTGAGAGTGGTGGCAGATGCACACAGCTGAAGAGGCCGAAATTCCAGAACTACTGCCAAATATGCTATGAGCTGCGGATTCTATGTTCAAAGGGTGTGGCTGTGGAGTCCTCTGGTATAATTTATGCACTGCTTTTACTGTGTAGTCTCAGACCCTCTCAACGATTCTGTGAGCTGCCTAATATACTTTCATAAGTTACTTTTCTGCTTAAGCTAGAGTGGGTTCACTTTTTTGCATTTAAGTATCCTAGCTATAACAATAATTAAATTATCATTATCTTAAAAACGTTGGGTCATCCTCACCTACAGCAGATCACATATGGAGCATCCCCTTCTTCCCACACATTTATCCACTTGAAATTCAATTAAACTAAGAAGTGAGGGTAACCATGGAGTGGAAAAGAAAAGAAGTTGCTATCAGAAGCATATTCAATTCAATTAAAATAAATTGATGGAGTTACTGTATTCAACCAAAATAACAATTTGCCAAGCCCAATCCCTGTCTTTGAGGAGGCAAAATAGGCACTTTAAAAATTGTAGAATAGTACAAATAAATAATATACAGAAGGAGGACTTCATGGAGGAGATGGCATTTTGTTTGGCACTTAAGTTGACTCTTGGGTTGAGTACAGAGAAAGAGACTCCATGTAAAGAAAACACCCTAAGCAAAGGCCTGTGAGTGGGAGAGTATGGAACATGATTATGGGTCATAAAGTGTTTTTTTAAATCCTACCTATAGGATAAAGAAGGGTGAAGTAGGTTAGGATCTGACTGTGGATGGCTTGAGAGTCAGGTTTTAGAGTTTTCACTTTAGACTACAGCACAGAAGATGCGCGAAAGGGCAGGAGAGACGGTGCTGTGCCCAGAACTGTGTTTTAGGAAATTTAATCTGACCACATGTGTCAGATTGATTCGGAGGGACAGCTAGAGGTAGGAGCTCAGTGGGGAGCATGTGACAATTGTTCAGGCAACAACAAGGTAATGACAGTATGAGGGAAAGAAAGGATCTTTTTTTTTAAGTTTTTGGCCACACCCCACAGCATGTGGGATCTTAGTTCCCCAACCAAGGATCAAACCCGTGCCTACTGCGTTGGAAGGCACAGTCTTTTAACTACTGGACTGCTGGGGAAGTCCTGGAAAGACAGGATTTGAGAGGTATTGGTCCAGAAAAAAATAAAAAGGACTTGGTACTATTGGGGGATGTGAGGGACCCCTAGAAAGAAAAATCCAAAGTCTGGGTGTTCAGCAAGAAAAATAAATTTGGAGAAATTGGTTTATTAGCGAGATGGAAATTGGTGAGTCTGAATTTTAGTCTTACTGGTTTGGGTGCATCAGGACAGGCAGTGGGTGTGCATATGGAAACGTGAGATTAGATTAGAGCTCAGGAGAGAAGTGGAATCTGGAAAAAGTTTTGGGAAAAATCAACATAAAGGTGGTAACCTATATCTGGGAAATAGGTGAGCTTGCCAGTGCTAAAAAAAAAAAAAGTGTGGATAGTAAAAAAAAAAAAAAAAAAAAACAGGCAAGGAAAGAGCTGGAAGGAATACCTTCACTTAAGGGTCAGAAAGGGGAAGAAAAGAAAATGTACTAGCCAGGGGTCTTGGGAGCAAACCAAAGAACCCAACTCTGGCTCACCTAAGCAGAAGAGGAGGGTATCGATAGGACATGGGCTTAGAGAGTGGGAAGGGGAAAACCAGGCCCAGAAAACAATGACCAAATGAGGCCAGCAGCTGTGAGGAGGAACAAGCTCACACAAGCCAAGGGAACGGTTTGGTGACAAAGGGACCGCAGTGCTGTCTGCAGGGCACGCCCCGCAGAGACTTTAGTGCTATCTCCACCTGCAGAAGACATTCTGACTGTCTTGGGCAGAAGCCTCTGACTGGGAAGGTGCAGTCAACCGGGCTAGCAGCCGGGGTGGGGGAGGGGAGGAAGAGGGCAGCGAAGGGGCAGGAAAGGCAGCCGAGGAATCAGGTGTGCAAGTCTCTCTGGAGAGAAGAGCAGTGGTCACGTGATCACCAGAGGCAAACAACCAGGAAGCCAAAGAGGACGCGGGCAAATGGTTCCTGGATCAGCCCATTGCGGTCTCTGGCACCTTCAAGAGGAAACAGGCCAGACTCGAATAAGAAACGAGCCGCTGAGAGGAGCGACAACATGGAGGCTGTATATAAACTTTTTTTAAGTGCGGGAGTAGAAAGAAAGATAGCCAAGAATGGTTATTTTAGAACGAGGGACATTTGAGCATATTTCAGGCCACTGGGCAGGAATCTGTAGAAGGTGATAAAAATTCCAGAAGAAGAAAAGGAGGGAAATAAGATCCTAGAGGATGTGGGAAGGGTTGAGATATATACCAGCAAGTGGTGGTGGAAGGTGGTGGCTGGAAGAGAGAATGGAAATGGGGAAATCTTGGTACGGCTCCTTTAATTCAATGTCACTAATATTTATGAGGTGTCTACTATAAGCAAGTACTCCGCTCAGAACTGGGGGTTTACAAATTTGGGTAAGGCAAGCCATGACCTCAATGAGCTGATGAGCAAGCCACATTAGACAACCTGTAATGTTCATTCAACCTTAAATGTGCTATAACTTTAACATTTTTAACTGAAGATATCAATAAAAACAAATTAGAATTTAATAAGGTCAAACAAGATACAAATTGCTGTAGGAGTTCGGGGCAGGAAGCAGGTACTTGCAGCTGGAAAGGTTTCCAGGAGGAAGCTGGATCTTAAAGGATAAATACACACAGTGGGGATGATAAGCATTTGGAGGGTTTGCCAGAGAAAACAAAAGGTATAAACAAGAGCACACACGCAAAAATTGGATGTTAGAGAAGATATGCATGAATTATGAGGCTTCCCAGCATTTGAATCTCGTCTGAGGTTCCTCTGAATTATGAGGCAGAGAGCTATCACTCTAAACGCTGAAAGGTCAGATACTCAATTGCCCTGTCACCTCTAAGTCCAGGACAGAGGCGCATGGGTTAGATTCATCAATTAGGCACACCCACCACTGATTGTAACAGTGGATGTCACTGCAGTGGCTCTGTGACATGATTTTATCCATGGTTTCCCATCTACTGCCTAGATTCATTTTCAGAGCCTGGTTTTCCAGCCCTCCCAGCAATTCCACACGCTCTCTGAATCCATTCAATAAATTTCTTTTCTTTTTAAATTGGCTATATTTTCTTTATCTTGCTTGCAACTAAGAATCGTGACAGATATGATAATCCTGACTAATACTGATGTGGAAAAGCTCATAATCCAGCTTAAATGAAGAACTGGAGGGATCCATTAGCCAAGGCTATGTCAGGAAAACAAAAAGCTCTCTAAACACATCAAGTTAAAGGGGATTTAACACATAAAATTAGAGGATTGCTCGGTCTCTAGAAGGCCCAGGGAGAAGGTCAGAGCAAAGGTCAGAGAAGCCACTGCTGGAATTCAAGGAATTTAGAAATGCATACATTGTAGAAACCACTATTGAGGATCTCAGCCCTCTGCAGCAGCAAAGTAGGTGATTCTCAGGAGGAAGCCTGGAAATCTTGGCATGTCTGCCCAGATGTCTGCCATTCACAGATGCTCATGCACTTGCGCATACCTGCAGCTGGAAAACAATGGTTCTCCTCTTCCACCTCGCAGATCTCATGGGTTCAAATGTTGCTAGGACCAATTACTTAGCTGTATGACCTAGGGCAAGTCACTTAAACTCTGAAAGTCTCTGATTATTACTTTAAATCAGGGGTAATCACAACTTCTCAGAGTTATATGAAAAGTGCTCAGTTAGCACAGTTTGGCATGCAGTGAGTATGTATTAAATGTAACCTGTTACTGCTTAGGCCTTGAACCTCCATGATCTGGCTGCCACCTCTTCTAGTATTGACACTGCCCCCATCAAGGCCCCCAGTGACCGAGTTGTTAAAGGTGATAAACATTTTTCCATTTATTAGAAGACAGCATTTTATTTAATTTCTTCAAGGTATTCCACACTGTGGACCCCTCTCTCTTAATTAAAACCCAATCTCCAAAGTGGGGCATACAAGATGATTCACTTGGGTGGGAAAAGAAAATCTTGCAACTTCCATTGATTGTAACAGGCACCACTATTTTATGTATCAGTAAGAAGGAAAAACCATGCCAATTAAATGCGATACAGCTTTCTTGTCATTTACATGTTTAGTTAATACTTTTTACAAGAACTTTTAGCTTCATGTAAACTTATGTATTTATTTAAACTTACAAATAATGGTGGTATGATCCCGTTGTGACTAAATTCATATATGTGTGGACACTGATGTCGTTTCAGCTCCCTGATAGACAGACATAAAATGGGAAAAATAAACATCTTTTACTAAATAAAATATATTCAGTTTATATCTAAAACTTAGAGAAATTAAGTTTTACTAAGAGTTACTTATGGATTGATAATGTTATATGTATATAATTCATAAGTAAATATACATATATGGGTATTGTTCAAAAAAGCCATCGATTGGATACACAATTTTTAAAGTTTGGAGACCACTGATTTAAACCATCTCCAATAAGTAATAGTTTCACAGTTTTCTTCCTCCACCTTTTCTTTCTGACTGTCTTCATGCCTCCTCTCTCCCCTTCCTCCCTCTTTTCCCCTCCATACTAGTATTCCCTAGAATTCTTTCATTGTTTAGACAGTCCTATAACTTCATCTGATGACTCTCAAATCTCTGTCTCCAACACAGATCCCTCCTGAATTCCAGACTCAGTGAATTTCTCCACATCCATACCATGAATACCTCAAGTTCACCAAATCTAAAACAGAATTTGTCTTCCCCTTAAAACCTCCCCCTCCTCCAGTCTCCCTTATCACAGCAAATGGTACCATCATTTGAGTTGCCCACTTTAGAAGCTTGGAATTTATTCTTTCAATTCCCACTTTCCTCTTTCAGATACCAAACCTTCCAAATAGCTCTGGAATATGTCACCTGCTCTCCTTCTCCACTGTTACTGTTCTAATTTAGGCCCTGGCTGCAACAGAAACTAGGTTATGTTAAAGGCCAATAGCTCCATCCACAATGTAAAATTAAAATGAAAAAATAATTTCCATCATTAGTTTATCATGCTAGAGTTACCGAGATCATCAAAATGGTTCAAAACCAAGACATCTGCTGCTAAAGGGTGTGTGCCAGGACTCAACACAATATTGTTTTAAGCCAATAATTAACTGGGATGTTGAACTGATTTTTTATCCCATAGTTTGGTGCCTAGTGACTTAAGTATCTGGCTGCTAGAGAAAATCCCATTTTTATTTGGCAAACGATTTTAGACTGGATTGATTAGCCATGAAATGAATGCAAGTGATTTGCACAGCTTAAATATGCACCTAATAGTTTAAATATGAGATGACATTGACAGCTTTCCAAATAGTGCTGATATTCTAACAGAGCTATTCACTAACATATACCAATATACTCCTTACATAATACCATTACCATCCCATGTTTTCTTTATATCTCCAGAATTTCCCATTTTCATCTTGACTAAACTCCTAAATTCTTCATTCTAACACCTTTCAGCGATGATGGACTGGGGCAGATACAAGACAAGCTATACAGATGACTGCAGCTTTATGGCGGACTTCATTCTCCTCTTCCAATATTTACAAGTTAAATACAGACAAGTTTGGTTGCAAAGTACAAAACCCAAGACCACAGTATACAGTCTGAAGAGAAATGCAAAGAATCTCAACTGTACTTGGATTGAGAGTCATCAAAGTAAGTTTCGTTAAAATAATTGGGAAACCTAATTGTATAATACTATAAATAACAATTATACCTCTCACCCTTTCAATAGCAGCTTATAATATTCAATGTCCCTGAGGAGACCTTGAAGATGGCAGAGGAGTAAGACGTGGAGATCACCTTCATCCCCACAAATACATCAAAAATACATCTACATGTGGAACAACTCCTACAGAGCACCTACTAAACGCTGGCAGAAGACCTCAGACTTCCCAAAAGGCAAGAAACTCCCCATGTACCTGGACATGTGGCTGACAGGGTCTTGGTGCTCTGGCCACGTGTCAGGCCTAAGCCTCTGACGTGGGAGAGCCGGGTTCAGGACATTGGACCACCAGAGACCTCCCGGCCCCACATAATATCAATCGGTGAGAGCTCTCCCAGAGATCTCCATCTCAACACGAAGACCCAGCTCGACTCAACGACCAGTAAGCTTCAGTGCTCAACACCCCATGCCAAAAGCTATCAATTGGATACACAATTTTTAAAGTTTGGAGACCACTGATTTAAACCATCTCCAATAAGTAATAGTTTATTACAATAAGTAACTAGCAAGACAGAAACACAACCCCACCTATTAGCAGAGAGGCTGCCTAAAATCATAGTAAGTTTACAGACACCCCAAAACACACCAATGGACACAGTCCTGCGCATCAGAAAGACAAGATCCAAGCTCATCCACCAGAAAACAGGCACCAGTCCCCTCCACGAGGAAGCCTACACAACCCACTGAACCAGCCTTACCCACTGGGGGCAGACACCAAAAACAATGGGAACTACGAACATACAGCCAGAGAAAAGGAGATCCCAAACACAGTAAGTTACGCAACATGAGAAGACAGAGAAATACGCAGCAGATGAAAGAGCAAGGTAAAAACCCACCAGACCAAACAAATGAAGAGGGAATAAGTAGTCTACTTGAAAAAGAATTCAGAGTAATGAGAGTAAAGATGATCCAAAATCTTGGAAATAAAATGGAGAAAATACAAGAAATGTTTAACAAGGACCTAGAAAAACTAAAGAGCAAACAAACAATGATGAACAACACAATAAGTGAAATTAAAAATTCTCTAGAAGGAATCAATAGCAGAATAACTGAGGCAGAAGAACAGATAAGTGACCTGGAAGATAAAATAGTGGAAATAACTACCATAGAGCAGAATAGAGAAAAAAGAATGAAAAGAATTGAAGACAGTCTCAGAGACCTCTGGGACAACATTAAACGCACCAACATTCGAACTATAGGGGTCCCAGAAGAGAAGGAGAAAAAGAAAGGGTCTGAGAAAATATTTGAAGAGATTATAGTTGAAAACTTCCTTAATATGGAAAGGAAATAGTCAATCAAGTCCAGGAAGCACACAGAGTCCCATACAGGATAAATCCAAGGAGAAACACCCCAAGACACATATTAATCAAACTATCAAAAATTAAATACAAAGGAAAAAATGTTAAAATCAGCAAGGGAAAAACAACAAATAACATACAAGGGAATCCCCATAAGGTTAACAGCTGATCTTTCAGCAGAAACTCCACAGGCCAGAAGGGAGTGGCAGGACATATTTAAACTGATGAAAAGGAAAAACCTACAACCAAGATTACTCTACCCAGCAAAGATATCATTCAGATTCAACAGAGAAATTAAAACCTTTACACACAAGCAAAAGCTAAGAGAATTCAGCACCACCAAACCAGCTTTACAACAAATGCTAAAGGAACTTCTCTAAGTGGGAAACACAAGAGAAGCAAAAGATATACAATAACAAACCCAAAACAATTAAGAAAATGGTAATAGGAACATACATATTGATAATTACCTTAAATGTAAATGGATTAAATGCTCCAACCAAAAGACACAGACTGGCTGAAGGGGTACAAAAACAAGACCCGTATATATGCTGTCTACAAGAGACCCACTTCAGACCTAGGGACACATACAGACTGAAAGTGAGGGGATGGAAAAAGTTATTCCATGCAAATGGAAATCAAAAGAAAGCTGGAGTAGCAATTCTCATATCAGACAAAATAGACTTTAAACTAAAGACTATTACAAGAGACAAAGAAGGACACTACATGATGATCAAGAGATCAATGCAAGAAGAAGATATAATAATTGTAAATATTTATGCACCCAACATAGGAGCACCTCAATACATAAGGTAAATGCTAAGAGCCATAAAAGGGGAAATCGACAGTAACACAATAAGAGTAGGGGACTTTAACACCACACTTTCACCAATGGACACATCAACCAAAATGAAAATAAATAAAGAAACACAAGCTTTAAATAATACATTAAACAAGATAGACTTAATTGATATTTATAGGACATTCCATCCGAAAACTACAGAATACACTTTCTTCTCAAGTGCTCATGGAACATTCTCCAGGATAGATCATATCACGGGTCACAAATCAAGCCTTGGTAAACTTAAGAAAATTAAAATAGTATCAAGTATCTTTTCTGACCACAACGCTATAAGACTAGATATCAATTACAGGAAAAAAAACTGTAAAAAATACCAACACATGGAAGCTAAACAATACACTACTAAATAACCAAGATATCACTGTAGAAATCAAAGAAGAAATAAAAAAATATCTAGAAGTAAATGATAATAAAAACATGACAACCCAAAACCTATGGGATGCAGCAAAAGTAGTTCTAAGAGGGAAGTTTATAGCAATACAATATCCTACCTCTAGGAACAAGAAAAATCTCAAATAAACTACCTAAACTTTTCACCTAAAGCAATTAGAGAAAGAAGGACAAAAAAACCCCAGAGTTAGGAGAAGGAAAGGAATCATAAAAATCAGATCAGAAATAAATGAAAAAGAAATGAAGTAAATGTAGGCAAAGATCAATAAAATTAAACACTGGTTCTTTGAGAAGGTAACCAAAATTGATAAACCATTAGCCAGACTCATCTAAAAAAAGGGGAAAAGACTCAAATCAATACAATTAGAAATGAAAAAGGAGAAGTAACAACTGACACTGCAGAAATACAAAGGATCATGAGCGATTACTACAAGCAACTATATATGCCAATTAAATGGACAACCTTGAAGAAATGGACAAATTCTTAGAAAAGCACAACCTTCAGAGACTGAACCAGGAAGAAATAGAAAATATTAACAGACCAATCACAAGCACTGAAATTGAAACTGTGATTAAAATCTTCCAACAAACAAAAGCCCAGGACCAGATGGATTCACAGGCGAATTCTATCAAACATTTAGAGAAGAGTTAACACCTATCCTTCCCAAACCCTTCCAAAATATAGCAGAGGGAGGAACACTCCCAAACTCATTCTACAAGGCCACCATCACCCTGATACCAAAACCAGATAAAGATGTTACAAAAAAAAGAAAACTACAGGCCAATATCACTGATGAACATAGATGCAAAAATCCTCAACAAAACACTAGCAAACAGAATGCAGCAGCACATTAAAAGGATCATACACCATGATCAAGTGGGGTTTATTCCAGGAATGCAAGGATTCTTCAATATACGCAAATCAATCAATGTGATACACCATATTAACAAACTGAAGGATTAAAAACCATATGATCATCTCAATAGATGCAGAAAAAGCTTTTGACAAAATTCAACACCCATTTATGATAAAAACTCTCCAGAAAGTAGGCATAGAGGGAACTTACCTCAACATAATAAAGGCCATATACGACAAACTAACAGCCAACATGGTTCTCAATGGTGAAAAACTGGAACCATTTCCACTAAGATCAGGAAAAAGAAAAGGTTGCCCAGACTCACCACTATTATTCAACATAGTTTTGGAAGTTTTAGCCACAGCAATCAGAGAAAAAGAAAAAAAATAATAAAAGGAAAAAGAAATAAAAGGAATCCAAATCGGCAAAGAAGTAACACTGTCACTGTTTGCAGATGACATGATACTATACATAGAGAATCCTAAAGATGCTACCAGAAAACTACTAGAGCTAATCAATGAATCTGGTAAAGTAGCAGGATACAAAATTAATGCACAGAAATCTCTTGCATTCCTATACACTAATAATGGAAAAGTCTGAAAGAGAAGTTAAGGAAACACTCCCATTTACCTTTGCAACAAAAAGAATAAAATACCTAGGAATAAACCTACCTAAGGAGACAAAAGACTTGTACACAGAAAACTGTAAGACACTGATGAAAGAAAATAAAGATGATACAAATAGATGGAGAGATATACCATGTTCTTGGATTGGAAGAATCAACATTGTGAAAATGACTCTACTACCCAAAGCAATCTACAGATTCAATGCAATCCCTATCAAGCTACCACTGGCATTTTTCACAGAACTAGAACAAAAAATTTCGCAATTTGTATGGAAACACAAAAGACCCCGAATAGCCAAAACAATCTTGAGAAAGAAAAACGGAGCTGGAGGAATCAGGCTTCCTGACTTCAGACTTTACTACAAAGCTACAGTAATCAAGATAGTATGGTACTGGCACAGAAACAGAAATATAGACCAATGGAACAGGATAGAAGGCCCAGAGATATACCTATGCACATATGGTCACCTTATCTTTGATAAAGGAGGCAAGAATATACAATGGAGAAAAGACAGCCTCTTCAATAAGTGGTGCTGGGAAAACTGGACAGCTACATGTAAAAGAATGAAATTAGAACACTCCCTAACACCATACACAGGAATAAACTCAAAATGGATTAAAGACCTAAGTGTAAGGCCAGACACTATAAAACTCTTAGAGGAAAACATAAGCAGAACACTCTATGATATAAATCACAGCAAGATCCTTTTAGACCCACCTCCTAGAGAAATGGAAATAAAAACAAAAATAAACAAATGGGACCTAATGAAACAGAGGCTTTGCACAGCAAAGGAAACCATAAACAAGACCAAAAGACAACCCTCAGAATGGGAGAAAATATTTGCAAACAAAGCAACTGACAAAGGATTAATCTCAAAAATATACAAGCAGCTCAATATCAAAAAAACAAACAACCCAATCCTAAAATGGGCAGAAGACCTAAATAGACATTTCTCCAAAGAAGATATACAGATTGCCAACAAACACATGAAAGAATGCTCAACATCACTAATCATTAGAGAAATGCAAATCAAAACTACAATGAGGTATCGCCTCACACCAGTCAGAATCGCCATCATCAAAAAATCTACAAACAGTAAATGCTAGAGAGGGTATGGGGAAAAGGGAACCCTCTTGCACTGTTGGTTGGAATGTAAATTGATACAGCCACTATGGAAAACAGTATGGAAGTGCCTTAAAAAAGAGAACTACCATATGACCCAGCAATCCCACTACTGGGCATATACCCTGATAAAACCATAATTCAAAAAGACTCATATACCACAATGTTCATTGCAGCACTATTTACAATAGCTCAGACATGGAAGCAACCTAAGTGTCCATCGACAGATGAATGGATAAAGAAGATGTGATACATATATACAATGTAATATTACTCAGCATATTAAAAAGAAATGAAATTGAGTCATTTGTAGTGAGGTGGATGGACCTAGAGTTTGTGAAACAGAGTGAAGTAAGTCAGAAAGAGAAAAACAAATACCGTATGTTAACTCACATATATGGAATCTGAAAAAAAAAAATGGTTCTGAAGAACCTAGAGGCAGGACAGAAATAAAGACACAGATGTAGAGAATGGACTTGAGGACACGGGGAGGGGGAAGGGTAAGCTGAGACGAAGTGAGAGAGTGGCATGGACATATATACACCAAATGTGAAACAGATAGCTAGTGGGAAGCAGCCACATAGCACAGGGAGATCAGCTCAGTGCTTTGTGACCACCTAGAGGGGTGGGATAGGGAGGGTGGGAGGGAGAAGCAAGAGGGAGGGGATATGGGGATATATGTGTACGTATAGCTGATTGACTTTGTTATACAGCAGCAACTAACACAACAATGTAAAGCAATTATACTCTAATAAAGAGGTTAAAAAAAAATTCTATACCCCTGCATGATCTCCCTTATCACTCATCTCCTCTCATTGTAACTGTCCTAGTTAACACTCTCCTTTCTCTTGCTGGACTTTCCTAACAGCTCTCCCAGTCTTACCCACTTTAAATGTATCCACAGCTGGCAGAGCCATCTTGTCACCTTTTTAAGATGTAAATCTGGTTATGTGTTTTGTTCTTGTTGTTTTGGTCAAACCCTTTCAATGGTCTGCAGTACACAGGATAAAGTCCAAGCTCCTAAGTGTTGCACACAGAACCTTTTCTTGACATGGCTTCACCTTACCATCCAGCATCACCTGTGGCCACTTCTGCACCGACAGACCTTGCTCCGCTTCTAGGTATCCACTCAAGCTCCCAAATGCTCTGCACTGTGTCATGTCTTTATGACACTGCATATACAAGTCTCAGTACTAGTAAGTCCTTCACCCCTCTCCTATATAACAACCTCTTTCAGCTCCCAGAACCTCCTACTCTGGAAAATCTTTTGCTACTTATCTAAGCAAAATTAACTGGTCCTTCTCTTAAGCCAGGACCCTGGTGTTAATGTGTCTCTACTGTTGCACTGAATCCTCCTAAATCATAAATGTTTCTTCACATGTCTCATTTTCCATTAGGCTCAGAGCTACTTGAAGAGAAGGACTGTATCTTGTCTATTTTTATATCTCCAACACTGACTTGAGTAGCTAACAGTAATAATAAATATTAGTGATTACACACTAGAACTGTCTCAGGTGCTAATCTAACTGCTTCCCTCATTTAATTCTTACAATACCTTTATGAATTAGGTAATATTATTAGCCCCATTTTATAGATAAGAAAAGTAAAGCACAAAGTAGGTGCTTAATAATGTTAATGAATATTGTTGCTTTTTAAAAAATTTAATGTAGTCATATCATCATATTGCTTTTTAAAAAATTTAATGTAGCCATATCAGAGCTCCTGAGAGCTCTCAGATACTATTACAACATGAAGTGGGTACCTTGGTGCAGCAGGGTAGATGCAGTGGCATGAGGATAGCTATTTGATTTGGGAAGACCTAGATTATCTGCCATTCTGAATTCAACTCCACATATAATGGGCTTCAAGATTAACTGCTTTGTTTCTGTTTTTGTTTTTGTTTTTGTTTTCACATGCTATACTGGCTTTGTAAATCATTTTCCCCTTCCCTGATCTTGTCTGTACCTAAACAACATGAATCATTGGCATTGGTATTTCTTGTCTATTCCCTTAAAATGTCCAATACAGAGAGAAGGTTGCCAGGCCTGGGAAGAAAAAAATGCCCACCTCAATACAACTAAGTGAGCATTTCTTGTGCTAATTTAATATTTGTCTGGTTTGAGTCCTTCTCTCCAGCAAGTCTCACTATTAAGATGGATTTGAGAGTTATCCTAGATTGCAAGAAACAGTTGTTCTGTGAAACTACAGTTTTGCAATTCTTCAGCTACATCACTGCGCATGAGCACATGAACTTAGATTGTTAACCAATACTGGTTATTTCCAGAAAACATTTTCATTTTAACAACTCCAATATGCTGAATTCAAATGCATAATAAATGGGGGGGGGGATGGTGGCTGGGTGGAAGATGAGAGGCTGAGGTATTTGTCCAAGGATTGGTGCCAAATCACACAGTTTGTAGCAACTACCTACTGCCCACCATGAAGCTGGCTCTGCCAGTGAGGTAGAGAAGTGTTACAAAAACACCTTCAGTTTCTAGACTAATTCATCAGAGATACCCGCCACCCATACTGAAAATCACAGAAGGATAAGTTCAGTAACAATCTAGTTAGTCCTTCCAGGTGGAATCCACACCTCACCTGACATAGGTGAGGAAAAGGGAAAACAGAAGCAGAATAATAAAGTAGTTGAACCCAAGGATTTGACTATCTTGTTCTTCTGTTGTGGGAGTCATGCCTGTTGTCTTTACTGTACACTTAAGGTATTCTGTCATTACAAAAAGCAGTGATAGGGGAGTTCCCTGGTGGTCCAGTGGTTAGGATTTGGTGCTCTCCCTGCAGAGGCCTGGGTTCAATCCCTGGTTGCGGAACTGAGATCCCACAAACTGAGCAACATGGCCAAAAATTTTTTAATTCCTTAAATTTTAAAAAAAGCAGTGATAGAATAATAAAAGACTACTTCCCCAGGGGAATGAGAGAGTTCAGCTGAGTGAAACCATGGCACATGCCCACAAACAAAGAATTCTGTACACTTTTACTTCTAGTCTTTTCAACTCTTTCTACTGCTTCTTGCTCCTGGATCCTGCTGCCTCATGAATTCTTGCTAACTCTTTGTATTTGTCATCCCCAGATCCATAAGAGAGAGGATATGATTAGTTCCATGAATCACAATAGTCCCTGCTGAGCAACCTCTAATGCCAGGCCTGTAGAACACAACTAACGGTGCTCTGTGCAGATCCCCTCTGGCGGTTGTGCTATGTCAACGCACTTCAGTCTTGCAGTGCTTTCACTCCCAGCAGCCAGCACCTGCATCTCTTTATCAGGGGGCTGCCCTCAGGTTGCATAAGGCCAGCTTTTTCTGCATGCACAGAGAGCAGACAGTGCCTGGGAATTGATACCCCCACCCCAGCCTCAGCTTTTGGCCAAAGACTGATGAGTATGGGAGTATAAATGCCCCAGCTCCCTCACCCCTGATGGGATTGTCTGTGATGAGATCCACATGTCTCCAAACCTCTCTACAGAACAGTTACAACGTTACTTTCTGTAGGGCTTTGCCTGACATCCCACCCTTGTTTGTCTTACTTTTATCCTTGTCCCAGGTCCACACTGCTCTAGATTTTTCTGGGAACACTTCCTATCTCAAGAGTCCTGTGACAGTGAGACAAACTCTACATTCTATTTGAAGATTCTTTTCAGGAGGGCACTTTCACACAGTTATCCCAGGGCCTGCTTTTGAGGAACCCATCTCAGAAAAGGCCATTTCATTTTTTTTCTTGAGAGTTTTCAATCTGCCCTTCTTAACAGCCTACCTTATGGATTTTGGTTTATGTTCATAGAAAAGAATATTTCATATTCTCTTAAGCCATGTAGAAGCTGGCTCTCTTTGAGGCAGAAGCCCATCTTTGATCTAATCAGCTGTGATTGGAGCTGCAGGGTCATGTGGAACAGAGCATCGTAATCTGTGCATACCCTTTATCAAAGGCTTTGGCCATAGGCCTTGGCAGCCTCTCTGAGTATGAGAAACAGAATCTCAGAGCCAGAGAGCTTCCCTGAGAACATATTCATATTTATTTGGATAATGCCTGCTGGGCCTAAATATGGCAAGGGGATAACAAGTAAAGGCAATAATTGCGAACTGTGTATGTCAAATTGAAGAAACCAAAATGCTCTCTGTAGTGGAAATGATGAAAAAGTGTGGAAGTGATAATGTGTCATTTGTAATCATAAAGCAGTACCTTAAAATATGAAAGACAAAGATGTAATAAAAAAAACTTGGGAGTATAGTATCAAGAGGGAAAGCACACCTACAGGTATGCATGTGTGCACAGGCACGTGCACACACACACATCAACTCTTTTCACTAAGAGCAATGTGAGGTTGAACCATGTTTAAGAACCTTAACGGTATCTCCTTAGTTTTCCATTAACTCACTCACAGGGGAAGTCTGACTATCCATGGGGCAGAAACTGTTTACAGCTATTTACAAGATAGCAAGGGTAGGGCTTCCCTGGTGGTGCAGTGGTTGAGAGTCCGTCTGCCGATGCAGGGAACACGGGTTCATGCCCCGGTCTGGGAAGATCCCACATGCCGCGGAGCGGCTGGGCCTGTGAGCTATGGCCGCTGAGCCTGTGCGTCCGGAGCCTGTGCTCCGCAACGGGAGAGGCCACAACAGTGAGAGGCCCGTGTACCGCAAAAAAAAAAAAAAAAAGAAAGAAAAAAAAGATAGCAAGGGTATACATTTATTTATGGTTGTATTCTGCTTTTAGTTTTTGAATTGTTAGGTATCTATCTTTCATTCTGTAAATTGCATACAGAAACACGGTAGGTGATTTACAGATTAAATCATTTAACTGTAAGAATAATAAAACACGAAAAAATCCTTTAGACTTGGTAACTACTTACCTTAACTCACACATGGACATCACAATACAGCAGTAACACTATAAAACAGCCATGAAATGAAAGAAATCACAAAACACACAAGGCACTTTTGAAGGAAATGAGAAGAGAAAGGTCCACAAATATTCCACCCCCCAAAAAAAAAATTCTACCCAAATTTGTGATGACCTCATACAGCACAATTGTCCAAACTCTACCCACAAAAGGGAGGAAAGAAAACCCAGTGTCATTTATGGAACAAGCGAAGGTTTTAATTTTTATTCTTGAATTATCATCCATTGTTGTTGCCTGACAGGATTTTTTTCTTTGCATTAAAAGGAAAAGATTTATATATTTGACTAAGTTAAAGTTTAAAACGTCTGGAAGATACCTTAAAGAAAAAAGATATACATCAAATTTGTAAAAGATATATGTAATACATATAACTGAAAAAGGTTTGGTATCCAGAATATATAAAGAACTTCTAAAAACCAATAAGAAAAATACAAACAAATCAGTAGAAAGACAGCAAAACAATGACTATCAACACACAAAGGAAGATCAAAAGGCAATAAACACAGAATGCTCAATTGCTGATGACAATATAGAGAAGTGGAAACTGAGAGTTCACATTGGTACCATTTTGGTGAGCAATTGGCGACATTAAAACAAGTTGAATACACATACCTTAATTTCTAGCAATTTCCCTCCTAGCTGTATATTTTAGAAAAAGTTTCATTCATGTACCCAAGGAGTCACATGGTCACCAGTTTCCTCATCATGTGTTCACCAAATATTAATTTATCTCCACTGTTTTCTTTGTTGTGGAGCTTCTCTAGTCCTCATCCATCTTTTGATATGAAGGCAATGCAGTGCGGAAGGTGTGAGAGGAAAGAGTCTGAACCCTCCAGGTTGCACATAAGTATTACAGTTAAGAAAGATGCTTTGTTTCTCACACCATATACAAAAAATAAGCTCCAAGTGGCTTAAAGATCTAAATGTAAGACCTGAAACCAAAAACTCCTAGAAGAGAACATAGGCAGGACACTCTTTGACATAAATCATAGCAACATTTTTTTGGATCTGCCTCCTAAGGCAAAAGAAACAAAAGCAAAAATAAACAAATGGGGGCTTCCCTGGTGGCGCAGTGGTTGAGAGTCCACCTGCCGATGCAGGGGACACGGGTTCGTGCCCTGGTCCGGGAAGATCCCACATGCCGCAGAGTGGCTGGGCCCGTGAGCCATGGCCACTGAGCCTGTGTGTCCGGAGCCTGTGCTCCGCAACGGGAGAGGCCACAACAGTGAGAGGCCCACGTACCGCAAAAATAAATAAATAAAAATAAACAAATGGGACTTAACTGAACTCAAAAGCTTTTGCACAGCGCAGGAAACCATCAACAAAACAACCTACTGAATGTGAGAAATATTTGAAAATGATATGACCAATAAGGGGTTAATATCCAAAATATATAAACCGCTCATACAACTCAATATAAAAAAAAACAGCCCAATTAAAAAGATGGGCAAAAGACCTAAATAGATATTTTTCCAAAGAAGACATACAGATGGTTAATAGGCACATGAAAAGCGCTCAACATCACCAACTATTAGAGGAATGCAAATCAAAACCACAATGAGATATCACCTCACACCTGTCAAAATGGCTATCATCAAACGATCTACAAATATATCACAAACATTGTCAAGGAGGTGGAGAAAAGGGAACACCTGTACACTCTTGGTGGGAATGTAAACTGGTGCAGCCAACGATGGAAAACCTCCACTACGGATGTTCTTCCAAAGACTAAAAACAAAACTACCATATCATCCAGCAATTCTGCTCTTGGGTGTATAGCTCAAAAATTCCAAAAACAAAAACAGTAACTCGAAAAGACACATGCACCCCAACGTTCATAGCAGCTTTGTTTACAACAGCCAAGACATGGAAGTAACCCAAGTGTCCATCAACAGATGAATGGATAAAGATGTGGTATATATACACAATGGAATAGTACTCAGCCATAAAAAGGAATGAAATTCTGCTATTTGCAACAATGTGGTTGGACCTAGAGAGTATTATGCTTTGTGAAATAAGTCAGACAAAGACTAATACTGTATGTTATCACCTATATGTGGAATCTAAAAATAAGACAAACAAATGTACATAACGAAACAGAAAAAACAATAATAAAAAGCTTTGCAGTGGCTCTTACCTGACTTTGAGTCATAGCTCTGCCATTTGCTAACCATCTAGCTTTTGGCAAATTTTCAAGCTAAGTCTCAATTTCCTCATCTGTTAAGAAGGGCTAATAAAATCCACCTCAAAACTAAGAAACTAACATTGGTGCAATATAGATAACTAAACTACAGACTTTATTTAGATTTCCCCAGTTTCTTCACTAATATCCTTTTCCCAAAATCCAATCCAGGACATCACATTATATTTAGTTGTCCTATCTCCTTAGTCTACTCCTCTCTGAGACAATTCCTCAATCATTCTCTGTCTTTCATGACCTAGGCACTTTTGAAGACTAACGGTCAAGTATTTTGCAGAATATCCCTCAACATGGGTTTTCCTGATGTCTTCACATGATTAGACTAAAGTTATGGATTTTGAGAAAAAAATACCACAAAACTGATGAGTCATTCATTACATCATACAGAAGGTACATGATATCAACATGCCTTATTTCTGGTGATATTTGTTTACCTAGGTTTTTTATTTTGTGGTAATTCATTAAGTTGTATACTAAGTCATTGCATTTAATATATATATGTATTTGAATATATATTCTTAAGTTGAAGTATAACTCTATATGTGTTATATATCACACATATATGTTATATAACAAAACACATATAAACAATTTAAATGTTTTTAAAGCTTAAAAAATATAAACCAAAGAATAGGAAAAGATATTTGTAATATTTATAATTGAGAAAGGACTAATTTCTAAAATATGCAGAGAGTTTCTACAAACCAATAATAAAAAGATAGACAACTAATTTTTTTCAATGGGCAAAACACTTGAACACATATTTCACAAAAGTGAATATCCAATCAGCCAATTAACACATGGAAGGGTGCACAATCTCATTAGTCATCACAGAAAAGCAAATTAAAATCACAATGAGATACTACCACACACATGCCAAACTGGCAAAACTTAAAAGTCAGAAAATGTGTTGGTTTGATTGCAGAGCTACTAAACTCTTCTACACTGCTGGTGAGAGAGTAAACTGGCAAAAGAACTTTTGAAAATAGTGTGACATTATCTGTTAAAATTTGATATATTCAAACCCTGTGACCAAGCAATTCCACTTTTGCAATATTCTCAAAACAAACACATGCACTTGTACATCAGAATATTTGTACAACAATGCTCAAAGCGCCTTATTTCTATTTGCCAAAAACTGGAAACATCATCAAATGGATAAACAAATTGTGGTATATTCATCCAATGGGATATACACAACAATGAAAATTTTAGAAAAGCACAGCTACACACAACAATGTGAATAAATTTTACAAATATAGTATTGAGCGAAAGAAATCAGATATAACAGCATACATAGATCATGAACCCATCCATATGCAGTTCAAAAACAGGCAACACCTAAGGGGTCTATTTGTAAGAGTTCCAACTATAAAGTAAATCAAGGACATTATTACCATGAAAATGCAAATAGTGGCTACCTCTAGAGAGGAGGGAAGGGTGTGTGATAAAAAAAAAGCTTCTGGAGTACTGGAAATATTATATACTTTTTGCCTAAGTGGTGGTTACATGGATATTCACTTTGTAATTGATTATACTGTACATTGATGCTTTACATACTGTTTCATATATGTTATGTTTCAAAATAAAATATAACAAAACAACTGTGCCATCAGTGATGTGACAGTATTACTGGGGAAAAGACATACATATATGGAAAAATTATTGAAACAATACAAAACATATGATCAAATGCCAAAGATAAGAGGTATTGCTATAAGAGGTCAAAGAGAATAGGCTTTGAAGGATCAAAATTTGCACAAAAGAGAAAGGACAGTCCAGGTTGGTGGAACGTGAACAAAAGTTGCATATTCAAATTTCCAGTGGTTAGTATGGAAAAGTAATGAATGATAAAGTTGAATAGGTAGCATTGGATCAGTTTAGTAAGCCCCCTCTATTTGATAACATGCACATCTGTGTTAATGAAGACATGAAATATTAATAGCTACTATTTATTGGTTGCTTATTTTGTTCTAGACAACTTAAGGCTTGCAATAATCTTATGACTATATTATCTATTCTTTTTTCAAATGAGGAAACTAAGGCTCAAGTTAAGAACAGTGGGCCCTCCGCACCCATGGGTTCTGCATCCAAGGATTCAACCAACCACGAATCAAAAATATTCGGAAAAAATTCCATAAATTTCCAAAAAGCAAAACTTGAATTTTTCACGTACTCCAGCAACTATTTACGTAGCATTTACATTGTATTAGGTATTACAAGTAATTTAGAGATTATTTAAAGTATACAGGAGGATATGCATAGGTTATATGCAAATATTATACCATTTTATATTAGGAATTTGAGCATCCATGGATTTGGGTATTCAAGGGGGGTTCTGGACCCAATCCCCTGCAGATACCAAGGGAAGACTGTATCTTGCCTAAGGACACAGCTACGAGTAGTGGGGTGAGGACTCATGTCCACATGTTTTGAGTTTAAAGCCCATGATGGAAATAAGGACCAACCTATCAGGAATGAGTACTCCTAGTAAGTAGTTGTTCTAAATACCATTTCTACTTAAGGAAGCAAAGATCTTTAGAGAAGCGGATGATTCCAGCTCTGAGACCGGAAATGTACAGGTTAAAGCTGAAACATCTTGTCATTCCAGATCACAAGGAAACTATGAAACTCGTACAGCCATGACTCTGCTGGCCAAAGTGGAATGACAATAAATATGATAACTGCAAGGGATTAAAACACATAAAATATGACTAAATGATTTTTAAAAAACTAAAATCTCATTGGTCCCCTTTGGAGGATGCTAGGGAACCACCTCCTTATTTTTAAAACTGATAAATAAAGGGAAAGAATCAAGCATTTTCCTGCCTTTCCTATACGATTTGTAGCTCTGGGTAACCAAATAGTTGAAGGGAAAGCTTCTCTTTAAAGAAGCATCCAGCTAATAAGTGAAGGAAAAATGATAGAATTAGAACATCTCCCTTTTCTAATTCTTAATAAACTAAAGGTTCCAGGTAATGATCATCAGTGGCTGATAACATCACCAAACAACAAGAAAAAATATGACATTTTGTGCTCCCTGATGGAAAAGTACCACACATAGGAAATAGTACTGTCAAGAATAAGTTGAATCTGAATCTTATAAAGCCTACTACTAATTTATAGGAAATATGAGGGATAATGGAACATGTTAAACAACACAACAGTGATGCAATATAAAAATCCAAACTGTGAGAAATTCTACAAATGAGCTGGCTCTTCCTCACACAAGTACAAGGGAAAAAGAATGGAAAGACATGGTGCCCAGAGATTAAGAGATACTTAAGAGCTATATCAACTGGTATCAATGTAAAAGCAAAAAACATTTATAAGCTAATTGGGGAAATGTGAACACCAGTTGGATATTTAACAGTATTAAGGAATTGTTGCCAATGTTTTAAGGGGAGATAATACGGTTGCATATTTTACGTGATCTTATCTTTTAGAGATGTATGCTGATTTATTTACAGATGAAATATTTGATGTCTGAGAATTGATTCAAAATAATCTGTGAAGAGTGGAGAGTGGGTCAGAGTACAGATGAAACAAGACTGGCCACATATTGATAACTGTTGAAGGAGGGAAATGGGAATAGCAATTGTCTCTACTTTGGGTGTTGCTTTTACATTCTACAGTAAAAAGTTTTTTTAAAAAATTTAAACATACTCAGAGTCTCTTTTCCTCTGATTCATGGAGAGGGAGAGACAAAAAATATTGAAGAGGGGAGAAGTGTGATTGGGAGCACAGCTAAAGAAAGGGGGGCTGGCTTTTCCTCCAAGGCTGAGAAAAAGATAAGTTTACACAGAGGAAAAATAGAGACCTAGTGAACTCACATCAAGTGGCCTCCAGCCTATCAGCAAAGTGAGAGGAATGTTCCTCTCCATGGAGGAAGCCCAGGGGGAGATGGAACTGGGTCCTGAAGAGGAAATGGTTTGGACTATCTGCTTTATGGAGATATTAGTGAGTTGACAAAAGGCGAGCAAATGGTAAAATTGGTAAATACGGTAATGTCATAGGTTCATGCCCCTAGGTAATAGAATTTCTTAGTAGTATTCTCACTATTACACTTCACAAATATTTCTAAAAATTAGCAATCCAGCATTCTTAACTTCACCCTTAACTAGCAGGTTAGGTGGTCCTGAACTTCGTCCCTGGGTTATGAGTCAGCTTTGGTATACGGTCATAACACCTCTGACTTCTAAAGCTGGAAAACCTGACCTTCTTTATCTTCTGCTAAAGTTGGAAAAATAACTGTTCTAAAGTGTAAACCTGATCAGTTTCCCAGAGAAGCAAGGACTCCTAGGCTTTGGTTATTTATCATTTGAACTGTTGTTTTCTTGGAACAGATTTGGGCAATGGACTTAGTTAATCTGAGGAAAGAGCCTTCAATTACATAAGTAAAAAGCAAACACATCACCTCAGTTCTTGCCTCTTTGACAAAACATAGTGAATGCATGTCTCTGGCAAAGTCAAAACTTACCCCTTCATCGCATTTCCCACATCCAGAAAATCATCTGTACCACAATTATTTCCTTATTCTTCAAAGTATGCTCCTTTGATGAAAATGTTTCCTAGATAATTCCCACCATGCTTGAGATATTGCACTCTGATCTGAAACACATCACTGATCTTTACAACACACTCCTACCAGCTACACAGCTCCTACAAACATCAGCATCCTCTTGATCTGTGACCCACCCTTGCACCATCACCTCACACCCAAATTCCGCCCCTGCCCCCAATCAGAAGTAGCTTGCTAGCCCTAAGTTGCTCTTGTTGGTGTTTTGGACTCTTCCTATGAATCTCAGTGGTCTACAACGAACCCCTTTAGTGTTCCTCATATCCACAATGGTCACTGAATCCTCTGAGCCTCAGTTTCCTTGTCTATCAAGTGAGAGGGCTGATAATGAACTCCAAGATCTCTATGAGCTCTGTAATTCCACAGTTCCTTGGTGTCTGTGCATGAGGTTAAGTCGAGCAAGTGAAAAAGTCTACCACATCGACTCCTTGTCCAGTCTCTTGCGTCAATGTTCTGTAGACATCCTAACAGAGTATTTCCTCATCTGAGAATTCTACAGTTGAAAGTCTGTGAAGGAAGTTCAGTTTACTTTAACAGGAATAGTTGTTTAAATTTTTTTGTTTGTTTTTTAAGTGGATGAATTACAATCTCATCTTTGACCTTTGGGGTCTATGTCTATGACTATAGTTCTCACGAGTTTAGTTATGACCAGGAATAAGCACAGATCTTTATTATCATAGTGTAGTGGGAATTGTTTAAAATTTATTCTTAGACCAAGCCCTTGCCTGGGTCTCCTGGGTCTTCCTTACTACACCTGAGACCATCTGTGGGCAGCCTCAGTTTAAATGCATCCCACGCCGGCTCTCCTTATGCCACAGCTCCTTGTGCAGTGAATACTCTCCACTTGCAGTTTTTCTTGTTTACATACTAACTCAATTTTGGATGCTGTCTCAGGTATAATTTTTTTGTAAGTTGAATCAGTATCACCAAGGTCCAATAAGGAGAACAAAACCAGTTCAACAGAAGAACTTTACTATCGGGAAAGAACTAGTTACAGAGGTGTTGGAGGGGCTAAAAACAAGTGCTAATGAGGCTATGTAGAAGGTAACAACTACAAGAAGCTACTACTACCCATGGGGCCTGAGGGACAGAAAAGGGCTGGTGCTATCAGCACAAGAGCCAGGGCTACCCTGTGAGAGCTAGAACCTTGGAGAAGAAACCATTCAAAACGAGCTAGAAACAAAACAGGGGTTGCCTGGTGGGTGAGGCTTCCAAGCAGGAGCTGGAACCACAGAAGAGACACAGCACTGCTAGACAAACTTGCAAAGCAGAGAGGAGAGAAACACCTCAGGGCCTCCCCTTCCCAAACTTCCATCTCCTGTCAGGAACTCCCACTAGCTGAACCTAATCAGAAGGCAGTGGGTGAGGGAGCCTGAAAAATGCAGAGCAGCCCCTTGGGAGTCAAGGCAGGGAAGGTCAGGGAATGGATCCAAGAGAAAACAGACAAATAACCTGTACAAGAACTGGAAAAGGAAATACAAATAACCAATAATCATAGGAAAACATGTTCAACCTCATTAGTAATCAGGGAAATGCAACTTTAAACCACAATCAGATACCATTTTGCCTCCCACCAAAAATGTTAAAATGCCAAGTGCTGATGGAGATGTTCAGCAGTGGAAACACATGTGCACATCACCGGGAGTGCAGAATGGAAAGCACATTGACATCGTCTAATAATGTGATGCTGAACATACACTATGCTCCAGGAATTCCACTTCTAAGAACACACCCTCAGGAAAATCCAGCAATGTGCACAGGAGATGTGTACAAAAATGTTCACAGAAGCATTGCTGAGGACAGCAAACCACCCAGCTGGAACCTACCCAAAACTCCACCAGTAAGAGAATGGATAAAGTGTGCTTTATTCTTATAATTGAATACCACGTAAAAATGAATGAATTATACCTACAAATGCCAACACGGATGAATGTCACAGGTGTAATTTTGAGCAAAAAGGAGAAGTAGGAAAAAAACTTGAAATGATTCTATTTGCATAAAATTCAAAAACAAGCCAAGTTATATATACTGTTTAAGAAATGAATCATAGATGGGAAACTGTAAACAATGAATGATAATTCAGAGGAGTGTTACTTCTGTGTGGTAGTGAGGTGGGTATGATCAGGAGGAGGCCCCCAAGCATAGCCACTCTTTTTTAGGTATGATATACTTTACAATTAAAAACATGACTTCAGGGGGGACCTTCAAGATGGCAGAGGAGTAAGACGTGGAGATCACCTTCCTCCCCACAAATACATCAAAAATACATCTACATGTGGAACAACTCCTACAGAACACCTACTGAACGCTGGCAGAAGACCTCAGACCTCCCAAAAGGCAAGAAACTCCCCACGTACCTGGGTAGGGCAAAAGAAAAAAGAATAAACAGAGACAAAGAGATAGGGACGGGTCCTGCACCAGTGGGAGGGAGCCGTGAAGGAGGAAAGGTTTCCACATACTAGGAAGCCCCTTCACTGGTGGAGATGGGGGTTGGGCAGGGGGGAAGCTTCGGAGCCACGGAGGAGAGCGCAGCAACAGGGGTGCAGAGGGAAAAGCGGAGAGATTCCCGCACAGAGGATTGGTGCCCACCAGCACTCACCAGCCCGAGAGGCTTGTCTGCTCACCCGCCGGGACCGGTGGGGGCTGGGAGCTGAGGCTCAGGCTTCAGAGGTCGGATCCCAGGGAGAGGACTGGTGTTGGCCGCGTGAACACAGCCTGCAGGGGGCTAGTGCACCACAGCTAGCCAGGAAGGAGTCCGGGGAAAAGTCTGGACCTGCCTAAGAGGCAAGAGACCATTGTTTCAGGGTGCGCAAGGAGAGCGGATTCAGAGCACCGCCTAAACAAGCTCCAGAGACGGGCGTGAGCCGCGGCTATCACGTGGACACCAGCGACAGGAATGAAACGCTAAAGCTGCTGCTGCAGCCATCAAGAAGCCTGTGTGAAAGCCCAGGTCACTTACACCTCCCCTCCCAGGAGCCTGTGCAGCCCGCCACTGCCAGGGTCCCGGGATCCAGGGACAACTTCCTGGGAGAGCACACGGCATGTCTCAGGCTGTTGCAACGTCACACCAGCCTCTGCCCCCACAGGCTTGCCCTGCATTCTGTACCCCTCCCTCCCCCCCGGCCTGAGTGAGCCACAGCCCCCTAGTCAGCTGCTACTTTAACCCCCTCCTGCCTGGGTGAAGAACAGACGCCAGAGGGCAATCTACACGCAGAAGCGGGGCCAAATCCAAAAATGAACCCCAGGAGCTGTGCGAACAAAGAAGAGAAAGGGAAATCTCTCCCAGCAGCCTCAGGAGCAGAGGATTAAATCTCCACAATCAACCTGATGTACCCACCAACTGTGGAATACCCAAATAGACAATGAATCATCCCCAAATTGAGGCAGTACACTTTGGGAGCAACTGCAGACTTGGGGTTTCCTTTCTGCATCTACTTTGTTTCTGGTTTTATGTTTATCTTAGTTTAGTATTTAGAGCTTATTATCATTTGTAGATTTGTTTATTGATTTGGTTGCTCTCTTCCTTTCATATATATATGTTTTTTTCCTTTTTCTCTTTTTGTGAGTGTGTATGTGTATGCTTCTTTGTGTGATCTTGTCTGTATAGGATTGCTATTACCATTTGTCCTAGGGTTCTGTCTGTCAGTTTTTTTGTTTGTTTGTTTGTTTTTTAGTATAGTTTTTATCACTTGTTATCATTGGTGGATTTGTTTATCAGTTTGGTTACTCTCTTCTTTCTCTTTCTTTTTTTACTAGTTTTTATTTTTTTATTTTAATAATTTTTTCAATTTTTTACTTTAATAACTTCATTTTATTTTATTTTTTCTTGCTTGCTTGCTTTTTTTTCCCCCCTTTTCTTCTGAGCCGTGTGGCTGACAGGGTCTTGGTGCTCTGGCCGGGTGTCAGGCCTGAGCCTCTGAGGTGGGAGAGCCGAGTTCAGGACATTTGTCCACCAGAGACCTCCTGGGCCCAAGTAATATCAATCAGTGAGAGCTCTCCCAGAGATCTCCCTCTCAACACTAAAACCCAGCTCCACTCAATGACCAGCAAGCTACAGTGATGGATATCCCATGCCAAACAACTAGCAAGACAGGAACACAACCCCACTCATTAGCAGAGAGGCTACCTAAAATGATACTAAGTTCACAGACACCCCAAAACACACCACCAGACACGTTCCTGCCCACCAGAAAACAAGATCCAGCCTCATCCACTAGAATGGAGGCACTGGTTCCCTACACCAGGAAGCCTACACAACCCACTGAACCAGCCTTACCCACTGGGGGCAGACACCAAAAACAACTGGAACTACAAACCTGCAGCTGTGAAAAGGAGACCCCAAACACAGTAAGTTAAGCAAAATGAGAAGACAGAGAAATATGCAGCAGATAAAGGAGCAAGGTAAAAGCTCACCAGACCAAACAAAGAGGAAATAGGCAGTCTACCTGAAAAAGAATTCAGAGTAATGATAGTAAAGATGATCCAAAATCTTGGAAATAGAATGGAGAAAATACAAGAACGTTTAACAAGGACCTAGAAAAACTAAAGAGCAAACAAACAATGATGAACAATACAATAAATGAAATTAAAAATTCTCTAGAGGAGAATCAATAGCAGAATAACTGAGGCAGAAAAACGAATAAGTGACCTGGAAGATAAAATAGTGGAAATAACTAACGCAGAACAGAATAAAGAAAAAAGAACGAAAAGAATTGAAGACAGTCTCAGAGACCTCTGGGACAACATTAAAAGCACCAACATTCAAATTATAGGGGTCCCAGAAGAAGAACAGGGAAAAAAAGGGACTGAGAAAATATTTGAAGAGATTATAGTTAAAAACTTCCCTAATATGGGAAAGGAAATAGTCAATCAAGTCCAGGAAGCACAGAGAGTCCTATACAGGATAAATGCAAGGAGAAACACGCCAAGACACATATGAATCAAACTATCAAAAATTAAATACAAAGAAAAATTATTAAAAGCAGCAAGGGAAAAGCAACAAATAACATACAAGGGAATCCCTATAAGGTTAACATCTGATCTTTCAGCAGAAACTCTGCAAGCCAGAAGGGTGTGGCAGGACACATTTAAGGTGATGAAAGGGAAAAACCGACAACCAAGATTACTCTACCCAGCAAAGATATCATTCAGATTCAACAGAGAAAAGAAAACCTTTACAGAAAGCAAAAGCTAAGAGAATTCAGCACCACAAAACCAGCTTTACAACAAATGCTAAAGGAACTTCTCTAAGTGGGAAAGACAAGAGAAGGAAAAGATCTACAATAACAAACCCAAAACAATTCAGAAAATGGTTATAAGAACATACATATCGATAATTACCTTAAGTGTAAATGGATTAAACGCTCCAACCCAAAGTCACAGACTGGCTGAACGGATACAAAAACAAGACCCATATATATGCTGTCTACAGGAGACCGACTTCATACCTAGGGACACATACAGACTGAAAGTGAGGGGATGGAAAAAGATATTCCATGCAAATGGAAATCAAAAGAAAGCTGGAGAAGCAATTCTCATATCAGACAAAATAGACTTTAAAATAAAGACTATTACAGGAGACAAAGAAGGAAACTACATAATGATCAAGGGATCAATGCAAGAAGAAGATATAACAATTGAAAATATTTATGCACCAAATATAGGAGCACCCCAACACATAAGGTAAATGCTAACAGCCATAAAAGGGGAAATTGACAGTAACACAATAATAGTAGGGGACTTTAAAACCCCACATTCACCAATGGACAGATTATCCAAAATGAAAATAAATAAGGAAACACAAGCTTTAAATGATACATTAAACAAGATGGACTTAATTGGTATTTATAGGACATTCCATCCAAAAACAACAGAATACACTTTCTTCTCAAGTGCTCATGGAACTTTCTCCAGGATAGATCACATCTTGGGTCACAAATCAAGCCTTGGTAGATTTAAGAAAATTAAAATAGTATCAAGTATATTTTCCAACCACAATGCTATGAGACTAAATATCAATTACAGGAAAAAAAACTAAAAATTACAAACACATGGAGGCTAAACCATATGCTACTAAATAACCAAGATATCACTGAAGAAATCAAAGAGGAGATCAAAAACCACCTAGAAACAAATGACAATGAAACACGACAGCCCAAAACCCATGGGATGCAGCAAAAGCAGTTCTAAGAGGGAAGTTTATAGCAATACAATCCTACCTCAAGAAACAAAAAAATCTCAAATAAACAACCTAACCTTACACTTAAAACAACTAGAGAAAGAAGAACAAAAAAACCCAAAGTTAGCAGAAGGAAAGAAATCAAAAAATCAGATCAGAAATAAATGAAAAAGAAATGAAGGACACAATAGCAAAGATCAATAAAACTAAAAGCTGGTTCTTTGAGAAGATAAACAAAATTGATAAACCATAAGCCAGACTCATAAAGAAAAAAAGGGAGAAGACTCAAATCAAGAGAATTAGAAATGAAAAAGGAGAAGTAACAACTGACACGGCAGAAATACAAAGGATCATGAGAGATTACTACAAGCATTATATGCTAATAAAATGGACAACCTGGAAGAAATAGACAAATTCTTAGAAAAGCACAACCTTCCAAGTCTGAACCAGGAAGAAATAGAAAATATAAACAGACCAATCACAAGCCCTGAAATTAAAACTATGATTAAAAATCTTCCAACAAACAAAAGCCCAGGACCACATGGATTTACAGGCGAATTCTATCAAACATTTAGAGAAGAGCTAACACCTATCCTTCTCAAACTCTTCCAAAATATAGGAGAGGGAGGAACACTCCCAAACTCATTCTACGAGGCCACCATCACCCCTGACACCAAAACCAGACAAAGATGTCACAAAAGAAGAAAACTACAGGGCAATATCACTGATGAATATAGATGCAAAAATCCTCAACAATATACTAGCAAACAGAATCCAACAGCACATTAAAAGGATCATACACCATGATCAAGTGGGGTTTCTCCCAAGGATTCTTCAATATATGCAAATCAATCAATGTAATAAACCATATTAACAAATTGAAAGATAAAAACCATATGATCATCTCAATAGATGCAGAAAAAGCTTTCGACAGAAATCAACACCCATTTATGATAAAAAACCCTCCAGAAAGTAAGCATAGGGGGAACTTACCTCAACATAATAAAGGCCATATATGACAAACCCACAGCCAACATCGTTCTCAATGGTGAAAAACTGAAAGCATTTCCACTAAGATCAGGAACAAGACAAGGTGGCCCACTATCGCCATTATTATTCAACATAGTTTTGGAAGTTTTAGCCACAACAATAAGAAAAGAAAAAGAAATAAAAGGAATCCAAATTGGAAAAGAAGTAAAACTGTCACTGATTGCAGATGACATGATACTATACATAGAGAATCCTAAAGATGCCATCAGAAAACTACCAGGACTAATCAATGAATTTGGTAAAGTAGCAGGATACAAAATTAATGCACAGAAATCTCTTGCATTCCTATACACTAATGATGAAAAATCTGAAAGAGAAATTAAGGAAACACTCCCATTTACCACTGCAACGAAAAGAATAAAATACCTAGGAATAAACCTACCTCAGGAGACAAAAGACCTGTATGCAAAAAGTATAAGACACTGAGATGGAGAGATATACCATGTTTTTGGATTGGAAGAATCAACATTGTGAAAATGACTATACTACCCAAAGCAATCTACAGATTCAGTGCAATCCCTATCAAACTACCACTGGCATTTTTCACAGGAGTAGAACAAAAATTTTCACACTTTGTATGGAAATACAAAAGACCCCAAATAGCCAAAGCAATCTTGAGAAAGAAAAACGGAGCTGGAGGAATCAGGCTTCCTGACTTCAGACTATAATACAAAGCTACAGTAATCAAGACAGTATGGTACTGGCACAAAAACAAAAATATAAATCAATGGAATAGGATAGAAAGCCAAGAGATGAGCCCATGCACATATGGTCACCTTACCTTTGATAAAAGAGGCAAGAATATACAATGGAGAAAAGACAGCCTCTTCAATAAGTGGTGCTGGGAAAACTGGACAGCTACATGTAAAAGAATGAAATTAGAACACTCCCTAACACTATACATAGAAATAAAGTCAAATGGATTAAAGACCTAAATGTAAGGCCAGACACTATAAAACTCTTAGAGGAAAACATAGGCAGAACACTCTATGACATAAATCACAGCAAGATCCTTTTAGACCCACCTCCTAGAGAAATGGAAATAAAAACAAAAGTAAACAAATGGGACCTAATGAGACTTAAAAGCTTTTGCACATCAAAGGAAACCATAAACAAGACGAAAAGACAACCCTCAGAATGGGAGAAAATATTTGCAAACGAAGCAACTGACAAACGATTAATCTCCAAAATATACAAGCTGCTCATGCAGCTCAATATCAAAAAAAACAAACAACCCAATCCAAAAATGGGCAGAAGACCTAAATAGACACTTCTCCAAAGAAGATATACAGATTGCCAACAAACACATGAAAGGATGCTCAACATCCCTAATCCTTAGAAAAATGCAAGTCAAAACTTCAATGAGGTATCACTTCACACAGGTCAGAACGTCAATCATATAAAAATCTACAGAGAATAAATGCTGGAGAGGGTGTGGAGAAAAGGGAACCCTCTTGTACTGTTGGTGGGAATGTAAATTGATGCAGCCACTATGAGAACAGTATGGAGGTTCCTTAAAAAACTAAAAACAGAACTACCATATGACCCAGCAATCCCACTACTGGGCTATACCTTGAGAAAACCATAATTCAAAAATAGTCATGTACCACAATGTTCATTGCAGCACTATTTACAATAGCCAGGACATGGAAGCAACCTAAGTGTTCACTGACAGATGAAATGGATAAAGAAGATGTGGGACATATATACAATGGAATATTACTCAGCCATAAAAAGAAATGAAATTGAGTTATTTGTAGTGAGGTGGATGGACCTAGAGTCTGTGAAACATAGTGAAGTCAGAAAGAGAAAAACAAATACCCTATGCTAACACATATATATGGGATCTAAAAAAAGAAAAGGTTCTGAAGAACCTAGGGGCAGGACAGCCATAAAGACTCAGACGTAGAGAATGGACTTGAGGACACAGGGAGAAGGAGGGGCAAGCCGGGACAAAGTGAGAGAGTGGCATGGAGATATATACACTACCAAATGTGCAATAGATAGCTAGTGGGAAGCAACTGCATAGCACAGGGAGATCAGCTCAGTGCTTTGTGACCACCTAGAGAGGTGGGATAGGGAGGGTGGGAGGGAGACTCAAGAGGGAGGAGATTTGGGGATATATGTATATGTATAGCTGATTCACTTTGTTATAAAGGAGAAACTAACACACCATTGTAAAGCAATTATCCTCCAATAAAGATGTTAAAGAAGAAAAAAAAAAAACATGACTTCAGGGGTCCTAAAAGTTCATACTCCTTCTCCTTAATTGTAACTGGCAATAAAATAATAGTTACAACCACACACACTCATGCAAATTCTTGGTATCTTCACTTATGGCTACTGACCATGGTCAAGTTGTTGATACTGTCTGTGTTGTTTCAGTTTCCACAATGAGTATAATAGTAATAAATAGTAGTGAAATGGGACTTCCCTGGTGGTGCAGTGGTTAAGAATCCGCCTGCCAATGCAGGGCACATGGGTTCACACCCTGGTCTGGGAAGATCAAGGCCTGCAGACCCTCACTTTCACCCTGATTTCTCCCTCTTTTAAATACCTAGACCTCCTGTTGCCTGCACCATTTATGAGGCATTTACCACGTATTTATTCTTTTATTCATCCAGCAACTCATGGGCTAGGTACTGCGAACATAGAAGTGAATAAAACAGATACAGTCACCACATTCATGGGTCCTATGGCCTGGGGAGGGAGACAGACATTCAACAAACGAGCAAGCACGTAATTATTTAATCCAGCTGTGCTAAGTGCTATCAAGACAAAGTGTGGCATGCACTGAGAACCTGTCACAGAGGAAGCTCACCTAGCCTGCAGAGTCAAGAAAGATTTCTTTGAGGAAGTGACATTCAAGTTGAGGCTTAAAGGATACACTGCTTTCTACTGTCACCATAGACAATAAATGTTTATTTAGGATCTATAACCTAGGTGGAATGTCAAGGCACATGTACTTACAGAAAAAATAGCCGCAGGAGGTAGCACTACCAAGGGAACAGAATGTACCTTCTACCGATGATTGGAATCCCCGAAGGTTAGAGGATGTCTTAGAAACATTTTATATAAAGTATGAGATTTGAGCAGGGCCTTAACTGGAAAGGTGGAACTAAGACAAGGATGGGGGAAAAGAGGAATTCTTGATAGGGGAAAATATAAACATATGGGCAGAGATAGGAAAAGGCAAAACATTTAGACAGGTTGCTTGAATCAAGGAGTGACATAGGAAAGTAATTAAAGACAAAGAGTGGGGTGGTAGAGGGGCTTGTTTTATCTTACATGGAATTTTCTTCCTTCTTTGAAGGAATGGCCTTCTTTGAGACTCTCATGAAAGCCTTGGACCCCTCCTCATAAGAAAGAAAGAAAAGAAAAGAATGAAAAGAAAAGAAAAGAAAGAAAGAAAGAAAGAAAGGAAGGAAGAAGGGAGGGAGGGAAGGAAGGAAGGAAGAAAGAAAGAAAGAAAAAGAAAGAAAGAAAAAGAAAGAAAGGAAAGAGCATTCATAAAGCTGCATACAATTTCAGGGGTTCACAATCCCCCTGAACTCCCATTTAGGAACCCCTGCTATAAGCAAGTAGCACTGAAAGGGTGTGAGTGAAGGAAAGGCAGCACATTTCAGACCATGTTTAGAAGCCTTCACTTTCCTGAGAGGCTAACAGCGGTTGGCAGTGAGGTTAATTGAGAAACTATTGCAATACAATGCAAGCTAGAGCTCATACCGCCCTAGGCTAAGGTAGCAGCTTTAGGCACTCATTAATTAAGTAAACTAATATTTATCGAGAGCTCACTCCGAGACAGGCCTGGTTCTATTAATGAAGAAAAAAAGATCACTGCTGTCAAGGAGCTCCAAGCTGGGCAGGATCAGAAAGGTAAGCAGCCACAGACGTCGAGGGAATCAGAGCAGTAGCAGATTGTCTTACCCAGAACTTGCCACTGCCCATTCCCTACAGAATTAAATCAAAGTCTTTAATATCATGTTCAAGGCATTTCACAAAATAGCCACATCTCACTTTTCTGCTGTCATTTCCACTTAGGCCTGCATGACAGCTTCTTGCAACACGCACCTGCACCCTGCAGGGTGGCCACATGGGACTCTTGACTATCTTCTGACACTGCTTTGCCTTTTCCTGCCTCTGTTCTGTCAGTATTTTCCTCCCACCAGCTGTGCCTGGTCAAATGCCTACCCATTACCCATGCTTCAAGGCCCAGCTGAGGTGTTGCCTTCCTTGAAGCTTTGTGGAGTCTCCCCATTCATTCTGCCCTGATTTACTGTGTGTGCCTCACTCTCCCCCAGTACTCAGTAAGCTGGAGAGGGCAGGGTGTCATCCTTTGATCTCATCCTGGGAAGTGCCCAGTTCCTGTGCTGACAGGTGCTCAATATATACACTGAACCGAAAGGCAGGGGCTTGGTGAGAGAACAGGGCCAAGGGAGCTTTGGGAGCCATCATCCAAGCCTTGGTGGTTGGCATCAGAAAAGGTAAACTTCCTATTCACCTCCTCCTGGAAGAATTCACCCTGTAGGGAGGGAGGGAGGCCATCCCCGGCACACACCATGTGCTCAGTAAATACGGGTTTAAAAATATAGGACATTCATATCCAGGTAACTTAGATCACCCTGTTTATAATGATGGCGGTTCCCACAGGCTGAGGATAAATTCTACTCTCACAATTACCAGTTTTGGATGCAGACTTCCACATTTCTACTGGATTATTATTGTTGCTATTTAATTATTAAGAAAAGAGCTTACTTGCAAAAGCCAAATGGTTATAAAGCCTAATCATCCTTGGAAGTATTATAGGGTCACTCGAATAGCTCTTGCTTTTAATTCTTTAACAACTGTGGGTCGAACCTCATTGTGCCATTACCTCACCTTTGTTTGCACTATCAAAGTACGCAAGACGTTGCCAAGGACGACTGAATTTTTTGGCTCGACCGCAGCTGTAACAGGATGGGTGCACATTTCCCTCTTTGGGGTACGAGGGGATGTGGGTGCCTTCCCAGGCCAACCGTGCAAAAGGAAGAAGTCATGCCTGACTGAGGGGGGCTAGGCAGAAATCAAGGTCCTAAAATGAACACTCACCAGGGCAGTGCCAAGTCCCAGCAAGGGCCGCGTCTCCTCAACTTTACTGAAGAAGCGGCGGGGCGCAGGACCCCCTCATCCGTTAGTCTGGGTGGCGCTCTCTCCTCTGGCCTGGCGCTCACCACCCGCCTCCTCGCGGGGCCGCCCTTCGCAGGTGCGCAGAGCTCCTTACGCATCGTCTTCCCGCCTTGTATCCGCACCGCCCCCCGCCCCCCACGCCCTGGGACCGAGGACGTGCTGATCCGATTGGCCGAGGGCGGCGGGGGCGGGTCCGGAGCACCCGGGGAAGCCAGGGGCCAAAGGCGCTGGCGGGGCTGACTGCGCGCAGCGGGAGTGCTGTGTGCTGAGTGACCCCGAGGACTCGAGTGACCCGCCCGAGCCGGCTCAGGATGAGGACGCGCTGGTCCACCCCTCTCCGTGCGGCGGAGCTGCTCGTGCTGCTCCTCCCGTGCTTCGGTCTGGTGGAGCCCTCTGGCCGCTCAGGTAACCGCGGGCGCGTCCGCTCGCCGGCCGGCTAGGGACCTCGACGTTGCCAGGCCGGCTGACTTTCCTCAGTTTGGGTTAGGGCTGCGCTCCGGGGTCACGTCACCTCTGCTTTGCTAGGGGCTGGAGCCGGACAAGTGAGCCGAAGGGAGGTCCGGGGAGAAGCAGCTCCATTACCCCCCGGGGTCCCGGAGGAGGGCGGGGTGTGGCGTGGGAGCGCCGGGCTTTTCTCGTGCTGAGGGCGAGGAGTCCACCGTAGCGGAGGCACCCAGAGCCTTTTCAGAACGAGGCTCCCGCTCCTTCCTCGTCCTCTCTCCTCTAAAATCTTGCTTTCCTAGAGTATAGGGCTCCTTAACACCACCACCCCCCCAAGCCCCATCCCGCCTATCTCGCCCCTCGTCCCTTGGTCACCTTGGCCACTCAATGTCCCCGCCCATCTCGCCCCTCGTCCCTTGGTCACCTTGGCCACTCAATGTCAAGAGGAGCTTTCCACACACAGCGCCAGAATGAGTAACGATGCCCTGACTTCACTGCGCTCATGGTGCACATCAAAAAGCCATGTCTCCTACAGTGACCATGGCCGTGACTCTGTTATGATGCCCTCCCCCAGTGCCTCGAGCAGCGAGCGTTTCTTCTACTTGGCTTATCAGCTCCAGACGACCGCCCCATGCCCTACCCCAGAGGCCGGTGGTCCCGCGGTGGAACTCAGGTTGCTTGCCCGGAGACGTCCTGCCTGTCGCTTCAGAAGCAGGACCAGGATCAGACACCCTTCGCTGATGCTCTGGGCAGTGCTTGCCGCACCAACCCCTTCGCAGCACCCGGAGTATGCTTTTACTTTCTCTTTTTGCCTTGGCCAAAGGTGTGCTGAGGATTTTGTTTCTTAGTCTGGCCACTTAATAGGCAATCCGTGAGCCGTCCCTACCTATTATTTCCGTCATCTTGTCTAGATGAGGAAGTAAAAGATGGTCGAGGGAGTTTTTGAAAAGCTTCAGTTTGCTTGTGGCATTTACTTTCTTTGCAGCTAAACTAAGTTACTCTCTGAGTTATAGTTTGTTCAGAGTATGAGTGGCATCGTCTTATCTACATCCAGAACTTTTTAGTTGACCTTGTTCTGATTCACACTTCTGTGTTCTTTGATCCTCCATGTTGGAAACTACCTAAAGGCCTTTACTGCTGTGAGAATTCTATTCTGCCTGCCCCATAATCCAGGGAGAAAATTTTCACCGCAGCGACTAACTATAGTCAAAACACTCTAGCCTTTCAATCACTATACTCTTGGTTTCCATCTACATTTGCTTTAGTCTTATCTGTTTTGTCTCCCCCATAGAACTCAAGACTTCGTTAATTTTTGCAGTCTCTGCAATCCCTGGCCTTTGTCATTAACCCAAAGCAAAGAGCACCAGCTTAACGCCATTCTTCCTGCACTAGGTCCTCGCAGGTATTTGTTTTCCTGCATCCTTCCCCACCTTGAGCAGCTGCTCTGATCAGCTTACACACACCATCAGACCAGACTTGTGGCCCTATTAAGGGAAGCGCTGGAATTTTGAAACCCTAGCCACTTGGGTAGCTTGTTGGCAGTATGCCGGCTTCATGATGCTGGTGATGGTGTGCACTCCATCACATGTACGCAGCTAGGTTTGCGCAGGTGGTCTCCATTGCTCAGACGCTGGAGGAGTACCTCTGTCCTTGGGGAAATGCCAATTGCTTAGTTAACTTTTTTTGCCTCCTTGGAGGGCCAACAGCTTGAAGTAAACTAATTCTTCAGGGACTTCTGAGGTTCTCACCAGCCCACACCACCCAGTCTGAACCCCATGACTTTCTGACTGCTAGTACACTGATGTGGACCCAGGTGTGACTTCAGGACCTGTTTTTTGTTTGTTTGTTTTGGCTTTATTTATTTATTTTTGGCTGAGTTGGGTCTCCGCTGCTGCACGCGGGAGGACCTGTTTTTGAACTGGCAAATCCAGACTTCTGAGTCTCTCCTAGTGTACACTCTGCGCACACATGGTAGCAACTCCACAAAATGCTTAACAGTGTGGGCTGTGGAAGTTCCCCTGAAACTAAAAAAGCTGCAGTCTTCATCCTTCTTGCCTTCCCAAGCCATCTCTTCTCCATTTGTCTGTGGTTACAAAATGTTGAGGTCCAGCTTCTCTTTGGAATGTGCAGAACTCTTTGGTTTAGGGCTTGTAACAAAGGAGTTACTTCAGAATCAGGCAATAAGAAATAGTTTTCCTGTGATGGTCTAAAAATTCATTTTCAATTGTGATAATGCTATGTAGCCATTTCCTCTCAAACACCAGTAAAATGTTTATATAAAACGAAACATTAAAAAGTGCTGCTAGAGGTGTTGAGGCTTCTTTTCATCAACCTCTGTCTTTTAGACTTGTCCCAATATTGTATTTGTAGGTAAATATTAAAATTCCATTTAGGGCCAGTATAAAGTGAACAAGATGCAATATAGGGCTATCAATAAAGAATCAGTTTTATAAATTGCTCTGCAATCACCTTTTCAAAGTGTAATACATTTCTGATATATGTCATAGACCCTTATTAAACAAATTTTCTAAATAAATTATTTTCACACTTTCTTAGTTCTTCTTCCCACTCTTCAACCTACCCTCCCAATAGGGTCACAAGACTGGGGCAGACTGAACGCTTCTTCTTAAGGATAAAGAAAGATAGGGGAAAACATCATGAGTACAAGACTCTCCTCAGGTTATGTATTATGTACGAATGCTTACACATACATCATGTATGAAGGCTAATAACAAGTTTCCTTAAATCATATCAATAATTAATGTATTTGCTAAGTGATCACTATAGGTGTCAAGCATTGATATTACATACTTGGTTAAAAGACAGATTTAGAATGAGGCAAGTATCTATAATCACAGATGTTTGCAATTAGGTAAGAAGCTTGGCAATTCCTATTCAATGTAGCTACTCCACACCTCTCCTGTAGTCTTTCAGAGGTCCTACAAGCTTGTTAAGTCCATGGGTGTCCTAAAAGTTAAACATACAGTAAATGGGAAAGGTTAAATTTTTTTTCTCTTCTAAAGAGTACTTATAAAGCAGCACTGTCACTTAAGTGCACATGCCCAATACAGATGGAATTCAAATGACCTAAAATTCTACTAGCATGACATAATAAAGTTGTGGACATCTGTTTAAGAACAATATGCAATGAACTTAGCACAGACCTGTAAAGCCTACAAGGCTAGAAAAACTCAGTTAGTAGAAGCATAGGATGTTAGTACTGGAAGTGACTTAGGTTTCTTATATCCACTGCTTTCATCTTATATTTGGAGATTAGCAGACCCTGAGGAGATTAATTGACTTCCCCAAGGTCTCCCAGCTAACCAATAGCAGAGGTAAGTCTTCAGTCTAGGACCCTAACTCCTTATTCCACTGCTCTTTCCACTGTTCTAAGAGCTGTAGCTAATCCATTGCATTCTGCAAAGGCAACTTGGAAAATCTAGAACTCCAGATTGCAAAGGTAGGCAAAGCTGGGGTCAAAGGGCACAGAGCGAAGTGCCCAGGAAAGATTATAAAGTGCAGGGAGATTATAGGCAAGAGAGGGGACGGTTCCAGCAGGGGTGGCCACCGCCCACTCTCCTGCAGAAGCAGACTTCTTTTTTTCTGCGGTAATTCCTGATACTTTGGAACCCAGGAGAGGTGAGAGGGAATAGGTTGGGAAAGAGGTACATCACAGTCTGATAATCTTCTAAAATAGTACATTTTCCTTTTTTTGTTAACTACCCTTCCAAGCTGTGCCCATAAAATAGAGAATGGCAGAGTGATGTCAAAGAAGAGTGAGGGATGGAAGCTGCTATCCAAACAGATCTAGCTGCAACCCTAGGCAGTATTTTAAAATACCAATCTGAAAGCAGAAATAAAGTTTTAAAGGATTTTGTTCTTGTTGTTCCTGTTGTTTCTCTTGGTGCTGCTACTGCTTTTTTTTTTTTGCGGTACGCGGGCCTCTCACTGTCGTGGCCTCTCCCGTTGCGGAGCACAGGCTCCGGACGCGCTGGCTCAGCAGCCATGGCTCACGGGCCCAGCCGCTCCACGGCACGTGGGATCTTCCCGGACCGGGGCCGGAAGCCGTGTCCCCTGCATCGGCAGGCGGACTCTCAACCACTGCGCCACCAGGGAAGCCCCTGCTACTGCTATTTAAAACAAACAAAACTTCCATCCAAAGTTCAAACTGGAATTGGACTTAATTTTATAGTTGTTATTTGCATGGTGAAATTTCCTCTCAAGGCCTTAGTGTGAGAATTTTTAACTCTGCAAGCCTGTGAATTATTACTAGAAAAGGTGTTTAGTGTTAGTAAAACCACTGAATGTGAGGCTGGTATCAAAGCGAAAGTGCCTTTTGGGAACTAAAATCTTACAGCTCCTTCTGCTGAACCCTTTGGTTCATTGACAAAGATTGCTTACGTTTGTCTAAACTATTTCAGCTCACCAACATGAGGTTCTGTGCTAACTTCAAAAAGTGTTTCTTTGTCAGAAAATGTTTCTTTGTAAAAGCACTGACCAAATTGTTCAATTGTGGTTTTCTGTAACAGATGTGACTCTTGCTCCACAAACTCAGGTGTGCAAGAAGCAGTGTACTACTTTATTTTCATAAAATCAAATTAAGTTTTGTTCTGAGGTCCCATTCTACCAGATTAACAGAAATTCAGTTTCTGTCACTACTGAGGTCTTCCCCAGCTCATGCAAAACTGCCAGGGAAGCATTCAGGGAGATCCCTCCCTCTGCCCTCAGCTCACACTGATTACTTCTGAGTTTCCCGTTGTCCAAACCTACTGGGTCTTGAATCCTGTGGCTCAGGTGATTTCTGGAGCTCAGGTTTGACCTTCCCAGGCGATCCAGGTGGTCAGTCCCCACATCCCCTCCCCAGGGGCATCCTGTCACCTTCCTGGAGGTTCAACAGTGGAGCTTGTCATAGGTCCCCCAACCGTCAGAACCCAGGCCACCATTTCCTCTCATCCTTTTATCTCACTATTCTACTTCTACCCTATTTCCTCTCAGACACATTAATGTCATATAATAATTTACTCTGCTGTAGTAGCCAAAGTGTAAGCAAGACAGAATTGCAGTCCTGAATAAGCTCAGGATAGTTTTCATTGACTACAGGTCACTTATCTAAAGAAGATGAAAACTAAGGAGCTTCTTCATCTTATTAAATAAGGGGGAGAAATAGTTCACTGAATGGCGATAACAAATGTGCATACTATTCTAAGTGCTTTACATGTATGAGCTCATTTTATCCTCACACCTACCCTATGAAGTACTGTTTTACAAAGGAGGAAGCTGAGACATAGCAGGTAAATAACATCCTGATCACATGGCTGATAAGTAGCAGAGGCAAGCTATAAACCCAGGCAGACTGGCTCCAGAACCCATGCTCTTACACAACACTGAACTGCCTCTCCGGCTCTCACTGTCCTCCGACCTTGTGTAGAACATTACAGTTTATACAGCTTGGAGGGTCTTAACAGTCCAGGGGTGCTCGGACTCTCCTTAGCAAACAGGGGCCAGGGCATATCAACCACATAATTCAGAATCCTGAAATGTCTTTTCTGCCTGTCTTGTCTCAGGTGGTGATTCATTCACCATCGTTAATGAAAACACAGGCAAGTGCATCACGCCACTGAATGACTGGATAGTAGCAAAGGACTGTGATGAAACCAAGGACATGTTGTGGAAGTGGGTGTCCCAGCATCGACTCTTTCATTTGCAATCCCAGAAGTGCCTTGGCCTAGACATTACCAAACCTGTGGATTCCTTGAGAATGTTCAGCTGTGACTCCAATGCCATGCTGTGGTGGAAATGTGAGCACCGCTCTCTGTACGGAGCTGCCCGGTACAGGTTGACTCTGAAGGGTGGACACGCCATAGCAAGTACCAATTCATCTGATGTCTGGAAAAAAGGAGGCTCAGAGGAAAACCTCTGTGCCCAGCCTTACCATGGTGAGTACTGGAGAGGCACTTTGACTCACTTGCTGCTGTATTTGGTGAAAGTGGCCTTGAACATGTACCACTGACCACAAGGAGAGTCATACACTTGTGAGGGGAGTGAGCTGGTGTTTAGTTCCAGACACCGACGTCAGTGCCATTTGCTCCCTTTAACAGGCAAGGCTAGGAGAGGCTAGGTGCCTTGTCAGAGGTCTTGCAGCCATTCTGTGGCACCCTGGGATTCGAAATCTCTCCGATGCCTGAGCATATGTACTTCCTATGACTACATCCTGAACTCCAGAGAAAAGGAAATGTTAGAGTAACAGGAAGTCCTCTACACAGGATAAAAGTCAAATGATCTAGTAAAGTTGAACCTATTCTAAGTTAAAAAAGAAGAAGGAGAAAGGGAAAAAAAGAAATGAATTTTTTCTTGTCTGCAGATTTGGATGTAATGGAAAAACTTTAAGAGTCTTGTGGGCTTTACTTTTATTTTTGGCATGGCTATCACACTTTGATGTTTGTGTTTATGATTTAACATTTTAACAGTGGACTTTTTCCTCACTTGCTTCCAAAAATAAGTATATGAATACAGATCTTCCTCCACTAACAATGGGGTTATGTCCCTATAAACCCATCATAAGTTGAAAATATCATAAGTCAAAAATGCATTTAATACACTTCTAATGAACATCATAGCCTGGCCTACCTTAATTGTGCTCAGAACACTTACATTAGCCTACAGTTGGGAAAAATCATCTACCGCAAAGCTTATTTTAAAATAAAGTGTTGAATATCTCATGTAGTTTATTGAATACTGTACTGAAAGTGAAAAACAGAATGGTGTGTGTCAGTTGTTTACCTTCATGACCGTGTGGCTGACTGGGAGCTGTGGCTGCTGCTGCCCAGCATCATGAGAGAGGATTGTACCATGTACTGATAGCCCAGGGAAAGACCAAATTCAAAGTATGGTTTCCATGGAATGAGTACCGCTTTCACACCATCACAAAGTCGAAAAATCATAAATCAAACCATCGTAAGTCTGAAACTGTCTTTGTTGCCTTTGGGGGAGCTGATCATGAACTTTGTTTTGAGTCTAGAGACTCAGTTATAACAAATTTCTGAGTTTAAAAAGAAAGTAGATTCATTTTTTAAACCTCTAAATGTAAATTACCCAAGCAAATCCTTTTTTCATTATGTTGCTCTAACTTACATCAAATGCTGGTGCATATATATACATATATATATATATATATGTATATATATTTAATTATCTAAGTCTTAACTATTGTCTGTGCTCTTCTTTGTACATTTACATAGCTTTACAGAGATTTTCCTCTTCTCTTAAGCTAAATTTGGCCTCCCATTCTTCTTGTTGTCTGCACAGTTTTTTCTCCTAGGGGAACCTCTTTTTGTTTCCTAGTGAAGATGCAGCAGCTTCTGAGATGTCAGGTTCTGCTGTTACAGGAAATATTAGAGAATCAGAGATGGGATTTTCCTTTTCTTCAGTCCTCAACCCTTAAGTAGTTGAAAAGTCTGCTTCTGCTAGCCACCTTCCTCCTAACCTTAAAGAGCAACTGCTTTCTGGATACCACTTAATGGCAAGCTTAAATTTTGTGCTATAAAAGCCTTTCTGTAACTTGGCAGCTAAGAGAAAACATGGAACCAAACAAATTGCCTTTTGAACTGGATTTGACTTGTTTCCTTGTATTTGTTCAAGGATTAGAAAAGATAATTTTCTTGGCAGGGCTCTTTCTGTCTCCTGCTCCTAATTCTTTTGAGGGACATAGTTGTAATTATAAATTCCCTCAGTCCCCAAAACGCCTTTATTTCAACGTAACTGGTTTTCTTGGTAATCCTATGTGTTTTATTTTATGCATTTATAATATTCTGCTGAGAAGGGGGCTCGTGTGCTTCACATGGCTGCCAAAGTGATCAGTAGCACAGAAAAGATTAAGAACTCACCTAGGGGACTTCCATGGTGGCGCAGTGGTCAAGAATTCGCCTGCCAATGCAGGGGACACGGGTTCGAGCCCTGGTCCAGGAAGATCCCACATGTCGCAGAGCGACTAAGCCTGTGCGCCACAACTACTGAGCCTGCGCTCTAGAGCCCGCGAACCACAACTACTGAGCCCACACACCTAGAGCCAATGAGAACAACAAGAGAAGCCACTGCAATGAGAACCCGTGCACCGCAATGAAGAGTAGCCCCCGCTCGCCACAACTAGAGGAAGCCCGTGCATAGCAACGATGACCCAACACAGACAAAAATATAATTAATTAATTAATTAATTTAAAAACAAACAAAAGGAACCCACCTAGGGTGTCACCCCAGAGAAAGCTTAACAGTGCTCACCAGCAAGAGCCCATAGGCATAGAGTGTTTCTTGACCTTAGCAAACACAGTATTTGGAACACTAAATTTCCAGATAAGAAACTTAAAAATTTCTAAGAAAAGATGCATGTAGTCCTGACTTATCGACATATACCTCGAGTTTTAACATGAACAGAGGCCAGGGCCAAACGTGCCTCTTCTTCATTCCTCTCCAGGTGACTTGTACCATCGAAGTTGCATATGTCAGAAATCTACAAGTCACTCTAGAGTTGCCCTGCTTTCTTCTCCCACCATTCAAATTCAATCAAATATTAAGTCCTGGCAATTCTACTCTTTTAAATTTATGCAGTCCCTTCCTGTTCTTGGGTTGGAGACTGCTGTCTTAAGTTAGGAACTTCCCCTAGGACTGCTCTCTCAGACTCTTCATGTTGGTCCCTGCCCCCTCCTTCCTGTCTAATTGTACAGAATAAGAAAGATAAGATACCTGAGTTCAACAAAATGAAGTTCAAGGTAACCCAGCTTGTTACAGCAAAGCGAAGGCTCAAAACCAGCATTGTGTTCCCCAAATTTAGCTTCTTTTTTTTGGGCCTCTCACTGTTGTGGCCTCTCCCATTGCAGAGCACAGGCTCCGGACGGGCAGGCTCAGCGGCCATGGCTCATGGGCCCAGCCGCTCCGCGGCACGTGGGATCTTCCCAGACTGGGGCACGAAGCCGTGTCCCCTGCATCGGCAGGCGGACTCTCAACCACTGCGCCACCAGGGAAGGCCAAATTTAGCTTCTTTATTTCTCCCTTGGCTTTTGCTGTATAATTTCTTTTTTTTTTACCTCTGATATAAGAACATTTATCTCTCATTGTGTCCTGGGTTACCTCTCTCCCCAACCCCCATCCTGTGTGAGCCATGTTTCTCTCAGAGAAAAATTTTAGCTGTATAAATTTTATGAATAAATTGCTCTTGACTAGCATCCAGGTATGCATTTATATCATTAAGATATCTTGACCTCACTAGCAGTCTTCAAGTTTTGAATGTTTGGTGAATCATGCAGAGGAAGTAGACTTAGTGGAGGGGTGGCTCTAGAAGTGTCTAAAGTCTGAGCAACTCAGAAGCCTGCCGAGCTCTCTAAACATTGAAACTATTTTGTCTTGTGCTACCAAAGAGTTTAATGTTAGTTTTCCAGGACTTCCCTGGCAGTCCAGTGGTTAAGACTCTGTGCTCCCAATGCAGGGGGCATGGGTTCAATCCCTGGTCGGGGAACTAGATCCCGCATGCAGCGCCATGCGGCCAGAAAAAAAAAAAAGTTAGTTTTCCATGTAAGCATCTCATCTCACACATTTGTGCCTATCGTAGAATAAGCTGCTGTTTTAAGGCTGCCATCACCATAAATTCATACATTCAGAGAAGATTCTTCTCAAGAAAGCCTGTGTCTCTGGGGAGACGCTTGGGACTTAAGAGGTCCAGTAGCATCGAACAATGTGCAAGAATAAAACTAACACAGTATTGTGAAGCAGTTATACTCCAATAAAGATCTATTAAAAAAAGAACCCTTAGTGAGTAGTTAGCATAATTTAGCTGCTGCTCTTGTGGTGGTTGTTCCATGTTATCATTCTTCAAAGCATATTGTGAACAGGAGAGCGTTTTAATTGAAGCCCAGCTTTGAGCTATGACACTAACTTGGAACCTGAGAAAGCAGCCATTGATGTCACAAGTTGTCCTTATATGTCAAGGACTCTAATCAGAGAGTCAGTTCTCATCCCTGGCACAGCTGAATGACTGAATGTTTCACTTAACTTTGCAAAAATGGGGATTTCACAAACAAGTGTAATACTTGCCCTACTGATCTTGTGGGCTTATGGGAAAGAACAAGTGAAAGTACTTTGTATTACAGAAACACAGGGTTTTACAAAAAAACCCTGATGGTTCTACAAATGATAGTCATTGTGCTCAGGGACTCTCCTTTTAAGTGCTGTAATTTGGGAAGAGAAATCGGTCATGAGCTATTGGGAGTTTTGGTATGGTTAAAAATAAAACATGCTAATAAGCAGAATCCTTATAAAATATAAGGTCAAATTACTCTTTAACAAAAGTACACTGTTCAAAACCATTTATATGTCAGAGGAAAACCCAATGTTCCTTAAAAGATTGTTTGCAAGTAAAAGCATCTAGATTACTCTTCCTTTTGCTGTACTGCTGCTTAATACATTCTAAACTGTCAAATTAAGTCTCACACTTAAGTTAAATGAACATTTGAGAATAATAAAGGATATGGAATCAAATTCTACCTTAAGCACACTTTCAAGCAAACCTATGAGACATTTTGAGGGACCCTAATAGCCTGGTAACTGATGCTAAGATCTGATTACTATGCTTTACCTAATAGTCATTATTTGATCTGGTAACGACCACGGTTTTAAACAAATTAAGGCTATGGAAAAAAGTGAGCGAGATAGTCACAGGGTTAGCTGTTCTATAAGACACCTCTCCAAAAGAACTGTTATCAACATAAGTATTTAGCACTTCCTCCAGCATTTCCAGACATATTTGAGGTTAGAATAATTTTTCAGTTCCTCTCTGTGTACCAGAGGAAATTGTTAAAAGGAAAAGCTAGTTCTGCTACCTTGCTGGTCACCAGCTGGTTCCATGACTGCCTAGCTGAAGCTGGTTCTTCTTTCAGAACCTGAATTACCATGTCCTGCCCTCTCCAAGAGACTGCTGAGAGACTCAGCAGCCCTTCGTCCTCCTTCCTCAAAATGCACAGCCTCAGCTCTACTACCAGACTGTAAACAACAGGGCTATTTGTGCATCTCTCTAACTGCACAGTTAGTTTCAAAGTCCACAACCAGCCTCAGTGATTCCAAGGTATTTTTCTAGCCTCACTCTTACTAGAGAAAATAGAGTGTAAGTTTAATCTCAAGCGGGGCACCCCCTCTGGTGAAGTACTCTGCTACCCGCAGTAGTCAGTTGATCCTTACTTGGTAAAGCTGGAACCTTTTAGCTCTTCATCACATCACAGTTAATGAAGCTTTACATGGATCATCTCAGAATCTCATGAACAACCCTATGAGTCCCATATCATTATTCCTAATTTGCAAATGCAGAAACTGAGACTGATAGAGGTTGGCAAGCTTGCCCACAGACGCACAGATGATCAGTGGGGGAGCCAGCACCCATGCTCTGAATCTCCACACCGTGCAGCCTACCCAGATACTATATTCTCATACATGTGAAAACATAATCTTTCTTTCACAACAGTTTTAGAAATTAGTTAACTAAAGCTGATTATCCCGTTTTTAACTCTTCTTTCCTCTACTTTCTCCCCAACCCACAGAGATCTATACTAGAGATGGGAACTCCTATGGGAGACCTTGTGAATTTCCATTCTTAGTTAATGGGACCTGGCACCATGAGTGCATTCATGATGGAGATCACAGTGGGCCATGGTGTGCAACCACCTTAAATTATGAATATGATCAAAAGTGGGGCATCTGCTTACAACCAGGTATGTATGGGCTGGTAAACTTCATATGTGGAAGGGAAAGGATACCATTCCTATGAGGCAAAAGGGAGAAGGAAGGGTCCATCGTGACTCAAAAATGACGAAAACAAATATCCTAGAGGAGGGGTATATATTTGAGGAAAGAGAGAGAAGTCGTGTGTAGCTAAGAACTTACTTTCAGAAGTAGGCCAGGAAGAAAACCAAGACAGGATGCTGTGATGGAAGACAAAGGATGAGGAAGTGTTCTATACCCCCAGATACCTTAGGAAGGGGAAATGGACCAGGCAGGAGCAGTCAGGAAATTGCTGTTGGCCTTTAATAGAGCAGTTTCCAAAAAACTAGTGTTCAAAGAAGATGGGTGATAGTGGACCGAGGAAGCTTCTTTTCAGATGATGGAGACTTAAGTATGTTTATTGCCTGAGTAAAGAGCAGCGAACAAGAGACAGATATCCCTATCCCTCTCAAAATTGGTGACGTTGTTCCTTTTGCTGTACCTGTACGTTGGTCAAAGCATTTTTTCTAGTTGCTTCTTACTTGAAGCAAACTCTTCAGGGTGTGCTAAAATATTCATTGTTCTTCAGAAAGAGAGACCAACGCAGCAGCTGCGTCACTATCCGGTATATAACCGAGACATATTTTCTCGATAATCTGGTGAGAATTACAGGGGATCATGGTACCTGACATGTGATGGGTGCCTAAGAAATATTTTTTAATGGGCAATAAGTTAAAAGAATCTACAGTAAATAGAAAGGAAAAAGCTCCAGGCCTAAGTAGTAATAGTTATTACTTAAAGTAGTAATAGTTATTACTTGGCACTGCCGAGTGTCAGGTACTATTCTAAGCATTCAGCCTTTCTTAACTCATTTAATCCTCACACAGTTCTATAAAGTAGGTACCATTATTTATCACCATTTTACAGATGAGCAACGTGAGGCACAGGGGAGTTAATTCATTTGCCTAAGGTCACATAGCTAATAAATTTCAGAGCTAGGATTCAAACCCAGGATATGTGGCTCTGAAGTTCTTGCCTCAAATAACTGTACTATCCTGCCTTATTCAGTAGTCAATCTGGTGGTATTAGTAATACCACCACCAGAGCTCAGCTCTCCTTAAGGGAAGCTGAGCTTCAAACTGCAGAGTCCTAAGCAACCTGAAGAAATTATATTGAGCCAATGGTTCTCAAACTTCAGGTTGCAACAGAATCACTTGGAGAGTTTGTTAAAATACAGATTTCTGGGGCCTTGGTTGATGAAATAGCCTGTCTGGGTCAGACCATATTTGTGTGGAGCCGGGTGGAGATCCCAGGATTCCTGACCCTTATTCCCCTGTGTATTTATCCCATTCTACCTTGCTACCTTGACTGACATGTGTCTTGGTGCCTTTAGCCTACTTTGGATGGAAGGGGGGATTGTCAGTGCATTCATGTGACTCCCTTTCTACAGAAGAAGCAAGATTGTGAGTTTCTCAAACCTGAGAACTGCCAAACCATGGAGACTGTATTTTATAGCAAACACACTGCCCTCCTGCTGAAAGTTTCCAGATTTACAAGTGTTGGCCTTAGTGGTAACAAAGAACCTTTAGGCAATGCACTTGCAAATCCACCTATTTTGTTTTTACCAAATATCAGAACAACCTCTGTTGTTATTTAGGACATTCAGAAGTGGCTGAAGAAGCAGTGTATGCCATTCAGAAGATCAACAACACCAGACCTAGACAACAGTACTCTGGTTATAGCTTTGCCACAAACACCCCTATATCTTTGTTCCTATCTGTGAAATGAAGACATGACACAAAATGATCTCTAAGGGGCCTTCCAGCTTGAGAGTCCATAAGTTTGACTGGTTATGGGAGACCCTTTGGAAAAACCCAAGTGAAACCTGGGATACGCTTGACATAAGTTATGTTGGTTTTTTCCTCTTGTTGGGAGCACATAGGAGGCTGTGAGTATATTTTTGAGCTAGTTGTATCAAGACCTACAAATCTTGTCCCAGAGAGAGCTTGAAGGTTCTTCATCTGAAATTGTACATGCTTTTTAGATATTTGTTAAAGAAAATGATGTTCACATGCGTATCTGTATGTTTATAAACACATATATGCACATATATATGTACATATAGATATACAATGCATGTATAATGTTAGTTATATAATATTTGTCATATATTAAATCATCTATTAAAATATTAAGGCGAAAATGGACTGAGTTTCCCAAATAAGGTATCACTAGGCTTTAAATCTTGGGTACTTAAGCAGCATGTCTAAACACACACACATGCATATCCAGTGGTTTCGCTGCAGGCCATGAGCAAACCCCTCTGCAGTCTGCCACCACCTTTAAGTGAGCTCAGGGGTTGAGCACAGTTGAAGACTCCTACTTTTAGGCAGAGGGTAGGCATGGGCTAAAACATGGCATTGTAATTGATGGGGGTAAAGGGAGGGTAGAAGATAGGAGAGTGGAAGCTTTAGCCAGCCTAAGTCATTTCCTGTCCTATGACTTCAGTTTTTTTGTGTAACCAAAGAATCAAAATGTTGTCCAGTAGAACAATAACAGCCTCCATTTTAGCATATCCTAAGAGTATGCAAATTGAATGGCAGTATTTGTAAGCATTCTAAGTAATAGACAACATTGTGCCCTTACTTTATGATCACTAACGTATCTTTTTATCAAAGAAAATGGCTGTGAAGATTATTGGGAAAAGAAAGAGGAGATGGGAAGTTGCTACCAGTTTAACACTCAGGCAACTCTTTCTTGGAAAAAAGCTTATGTTTCATGTCAGAATCAAGGAGCTGACTTACTGAGCATCAACAGTGCTGCTGAGTTAACTTATCTTACAGGTAGGTTTAAGTTGCGTGTGGTAGAGCAAATTGCTGCGATTGTAAAGGTGCTGTCTGCCTTCTGTTTTCATATCTAGGTATGTTGTTTTCTGCATATATTTATCTTTTCTTGGAATTTAAACTTCAACACCAAAGCCCACAAGTAAAAAATACTGAATATAATCCTATTCTGTCTATTGAAAAATGCATCTCATGATAGAGACCAAGAGAGGTTAATATTCAGAAAACGAGGTGAGGTAGCAAGATTAAACTGCTACCTGAAGCCTAGGTGAAAGGATTTGAAGAAAGGTAAGCATTAAACTCTTTGAACATTGAACGGTAGAGAACTTGAGGAAGGTGGAGAAGGTGGCTGAGTCAGAGTAGATCACCTCAGTAAAAAATCTTCACACTTGAATAAATGAGTTCAGTTCCACATCCGTAGATTCAACCAATCATAGATTGTATAGTTCTGTAGTATGTATTTAGTGAAAAAATCTGCATATAAGTGGACCTGCATAGTTCAAACCCATATTGTTCAGGGGTCAACTATAATTTAATCATCATTACAACACCATAAGACAAGTATTTTTATCCCCACTTACAGATTAGGGATTGATGTTTAGAAATAATATACCCAACATCTCAGAGCTATGAAGTACCAGAATTGGGATTTGAATATCCACATGTATAACTCCAGAGCCCTTGCTTTTTTACTATAGTACTTACTCTTCTTACATATCTTTTTTTTCTTTCTTTTCATCATTAAAAGTCTACTGGACTTTTACATTCCCACCAACAGTGTAAGAGGGTTCCCATTTCTCCACATCCTCTCCAGCATTTTTCATTTCTTGCCCTTTTGACAACAGCCATTCTAACAGGCATGAGGTGATGTCTCATTGTGGTTTTGATTTGAGTTTCCCTAATAACTAGCCATGTAGAACATCTTTTAATATGTATGTTGGCCATCTGTATGTCGTCTTTGGAAAAATGTCAATTCAGATCGTCCGCCCATTTTTCAATTGGGTTGTTTGTTTTTTGTTGTTGAAATGTATTATGAGTTCTTTGTATATTTTTAATATTAACTGCTTATAGGATAAATGACATGCAAATATTTTCTCCCATTTGGTAGATTGTCTTTTTGTTTTGTTGATAGTTTCCTTTGCTGTGCAGAAGCTTTCAGTTTTATACAGGCCAGTTTATTTACTTTTGCTTTTGTTTCTCTTGCCTAAGGAAACATATCCAGAAACATTGCTAACACGGGTGTCAAAGAACATACTGCCTATGTTTTCTTTTAGGAGTTTTATGGTTTCAGGTCTTACATTCAAGTCTTCAATCCATTTTGAGTTGATTTTTTTTGTGTGGTACAAGATAGTGGTCTAGTTTCATTCTTTTGTACGTGGCTGTCCAGTTTTCCCAATACCATTTATTGAAGAGACTGTCCTTCCTCCATTGTATGTTCTTTGCCCCTTTGTTTTAAATCAGTTGTCCATATATTCATGGCTTTATTTCTGGGCTCTCAATTCTGTTCTTTTGATCTATACGTCTGTTTTTCCTGCCAATACTCTACTGTTTTAATTACTATAGCTTTGTGGTAAAATTTGAAATCAGAGAGTGGCTACCTCCAGCTTTGTTCTTCTTTCTCAGGATTGCTTTGGTTATTTGGGGTCTTTTGTGCCTCCAGGTAAATCTTGTTTATATAAAATTTTGTTCTTTTCCTGTGAAAAACGTCATGGGGAGAACTTGAGAGTATTGTGTTAAGTGAAATTAGTCAGACGGATAAAGACAAATACTGTACGGTTCCACTCATGTGAAATATTTAAATAAAGAAATGAACAACCCAAACCAAACAAAAACAAACACGTAGATACTGAGAACAGAGCAATGGTTATCAGAGGGAAGCAGGGAGAGAAGTGGGTGAAATGGGTAAAAGGGGTCAACTGTATAGTGATGGATGGAAACTAAAGTTTGGTGGTGAGCACGCTGTAGTGTATACACAAGTTGAAATATAATGTTGCGCACATGAAACTTCTGTAATGTTATAAACCTGTGTAACCTCAAAAAAAAGTCTGCTGGTCTTTTGTCATGCTTTTTGGCTTAAGCTTTATTCAGACCTCTTTCTTATAGTTTTAACCATTTCCTGTGTTGTTCGGGACTTAAATAATCAGACGTCTTGAATAGAAATCTGTCAAAGAAGCATAATGGGCTAGTGTTTGGCAATGGAATTCTATTCCAGACCCCGCTGAAACCTTACAAAAAATATTGTTGAGAGTAGACAGGGCCAATAAATTTAAGTCTCCCAAAATACTGACATTTGGAAACTGATAGCTTCAATGAAGGAAAAAGGTGTCAAAGTGTGACTATCAACACCATACGAAACAATCTAATGATGCATTTAGAGGAATAAATGTTGCAGGGTTCCTTTATGCATCAGTTTTCTTTAATAACACATAAAAGTGAGATAATGTGTTAAAGGACCCAGTTTTCCCCTATCCCTGGCCAGGCACTCCCCACAGTTTTTGCATATCACTAATTTTAGAGGTACAGCCCTTTCTAGTGATCCAAGCTTCTCTTTCACTGTGAGTGCTCTTTAGGGATATCAGTATGCCTAATTATGATTGCTGGTTTCCTAAGGCCTAAGAAAGCTGTACTTTAACATCTGGAACATTTCTTGAAGTCCCTATTAATATTGTGTCCCTTCCCTGAAAACTACCATGTTAAACAGTGGGCTAGGAACAGTGAGGCCCACAAAAGTGAATCAGAGATTTTGTGATCAAAGTGCTTGATCTAGTCAGGGAAGTAAGAGTTGTACCTACGCAGAGGACAGTGGAGAATGTTATTCCCAAAGGACCTCAGGGTTTCGCAGCTAGTGGTTAGGTGGGACTAGGGAATTTGCTGACAGAAATACAGCAGAATCAGCTCTCTTGATGATAAATCCCATGCAGTCTAAAAGAACTTTCTTTCTCTTTTGTGCCTGCCCTGCACCTAATTAGTTTGTTTCGATTTTGTTTTACTAATACAGGGACCTACGGTGGGGGATTTGGTTTCCTCAGCCTCGCTGGATTCTGTTTGAGAGTCTAATTTCCTATGGCTCTGGCCTTCCCAGGGACCTGTAACCACAGATTCAACCCCAGAGCTCAAGGGAGGACTGGGAGTCCCCAGAGCAGGAACAACACATTTCAATTCTTTCTAATTTATCTCTGGCCTCAGGGGCTGCTCACTTTGAACTACCTTGATAGTGACCCAAGGCTAGAACACTCCTAGGTCAGGGCTCCTGCTGGCTGTGGCCTTTCTGATGTTCATCCCAGATGCATGACCATTATCAGGCCCTGCAGTCTCTCATTGTGGGAAGAGGAATAGAAATATAGGGTCATGTCGGAATAGGGGTGTTGGGAACAGTCAAGAGTATCTAGCTCATTGGACTCGTCCATTTGATTAGATATAGGAACTTACGCTAGCAGTCATCTGATTCTTGATGGCAAAGATGGGCATTGATAGAGTCTCAAATTGGTCAGCGCCCTGCCAAACAATCTAATGATGCATTTGGAGGAATGCATCATAGCTTTCCTTGCCTGGACTCTATGAAGGAAAAAATCCGGCTCCAAATTGTCCAGGCCATATAAGAAATCCCTGCCCTTTGCATTTGCCCAACCAGGGCCCTTAAAATTTATCACACCCACCTGGCACGAGACACATAAAGAGCAGTCACAATTTTAAAATCTTATGATTCTAGTGAAGAATAAGTCATCATCAATACAGATCACAAATAGAACATTGTGATGAAGTAAACAAGAGCCTGACACCCTCCAAACATCATTTCGTTCCGTTGTAAATGTGTACTTGTCATGTGCAGGTGAACAATAGGATTATTCATAGGAAGCAGTAGGATTATTCAGACTTCCTGCTGGGGGATATCTGGAAAGTCTTTATGGAAAAGAGGACATTGAACTTGGGATAGATGGGAAGGATTGGTCCTCTATAGTATCCCTGGTTGGATTGGTCCTCTATAGTATCCCTGGTTAGAGATGAATGAAAGGAATTCCGAATGTCAGGGTATGGTTGAGTCTGGAGTACCATCAATATGTCATAGTTCCCAGGACTTCTTTAGGAATGCTGGAAAATCAATCACATTTACTAATGAAGAAAGATTTAGATTAGAGTAATTCCTCAAGGTCTTGCTATGCCAGTGCTGGCAGCCTTTGCTTATGCTAACAAGGTGAAAGAGAAGGATAAATCCAGAGTTCCCTTCAGCATTCTCCTCAAGCCATCTACCCAAACATCCACCTTCTCCTTCCTTAGTAGAGAGAGTATCCTTGTCATCTATCTCCTTGAGAAAAGTGAGGTGAACCCTTAGTTTGTCACCCTCACACTTACAAATTTATCTATACTGTTATTTCTCCAGCTCGTTCAAGGTTAACTACTTCCCCCAAGCTCATTGTATCCACATCAACTGTTTCTTCTATCTCTTATACTTCTATCGACACTCTATTAACTCTTCCCCAGTAGGCTATAAACTTGTTTAAACTTCTACCATTAAAAATGTTTTCCCTAGACCCTGAAGCCCTGCCTCTATCTTTCACAGTGAAGCTCCTGGAAAGCACAGTGTATCCTTAAAATTCACTTTTTTTTTTGCGGTACGCGGGCCTCTCGCTGTTTTGGCCTCTCCCGCTGCGGAGCACAGGCTCCGGACGCGCTGGCTCAGCAGCCATGGCTCACGGGCCCAGCCGCTCCACGGCACGTGGGATCTTCCCGGACCGGGGCACGAACCCGTGTCCCCTGCATCGGCAGGCGGACTCTCAACCACTGCGCCACCAGGGAAGCCCCTACAATTCACTTTTAACCTCACATTTATTCCTCACTGGAGTGATAATTGGGCCTCTGTCCTACCACCCTCTTCCCAGACTCCTGCCCATCCCTTGGATGTTGGTGTCCAGGTTACTGCTCTTGGCCGCTTTTGTCTTTGCTGGTGCTATTTCTGCTTTACCCAGGGATTCTCCTCCACTCCCAGGTGTCAGTTACGGTGAAGTTACTTGTTTTAGGCATTTGGGTTCTAAAGTGTGAAAGTAAGGCAAAAATTACATAGAGTCAAAATTACCCTCAAAGAGCCCTTAAAGTATGGATATGGTTCTCTGCATGCAAATCACACAGATATATCTGGTATGTATGATGGAACAAAATCCATACTTTAAGATTTATTTATATTTATATAATATATATATATTATGTAATATAGAATTGTATTTTATATTTATATATAGAGATATATGAATTATATATATAATACTATAATATATCATACAGAATTCTCTGGGAGGAATTGAGAAACTGTTATCATGTGTTTTATTGCTGGGAATATTTCAACAAACTTATAGAGATTCCAACCTGTTAGCTCTTCCTGTTTGTCGACATCATCCTTGTCTTCTGTAGACCATTTCATTAGTTGCTTTATCTCGTCTACCTGGCCTTTAGTATCTTCAAATTCTTTGTGATGTCGATAAAGTCTTACCAGGTTCTTGAATAATGGTGTTGACTTCCTTGACAGTGGTGTGAAAATCCTTACAATTGTTCGCACATTCTTTTTTTAATACACATGGCCCCATACAACAAGCATGACTGCATCCATTGCTTGTGAGCATGTGCACATTGAGTGGCATATCAGCACTTAGCTTCTCTATTTAAAGTATTTCTGCTTCTCTTTTTCTTTTATGCTAATGTCATCTAGTTGTCAAATAATAAATTTGAATGATGCATCTCAACTGTAACATGAGTGTTTGCGTGTGTTTGTGTGTGTGTGTGTGTGTGTGTCCCATTCTGTATCTCCAGCCTTAATGTCTCCTCTGGACTCTAGAGTTGTATATCCCTTGCCTAGCTCAGTACATATTTCTGAAACAGTACTGGTTACACGTCACCATTTGGGGATCCATATCTGTGTCCTACTAGATTGAAATTGTCATGAGGGCAGGACTTTATCATTTTGGTTTTTATGTCCTTAGTACCTGGCAAATGATATGTGCTTAACAAATTTAAACTGTCAGTCTGGAATATAATCAGACCTTCAAAACTTAGATATGTATTGGAAACTACTTTTTCTATATCAGTACAAGAGGGTTAAAAATAGATAGTGAAACAGCTACTCTGAGAAAATTCTGTTCTTACTAGAAGAAAGGGAATTGGACAAGCTAATGGGAAAGCAGCATTGAATTAACTTAGCGGCCTTTGGGTTTCTCAGTAGACTGCGGTTTTGTTGCCTCTCAGCATCACCTGCCTTTGTTGGATAGACAGCCACCTACAGGGTTCCTGCCTCATAATCAAGGCCTTCAGATATTTTTGCTATTAGTAAAAACTTAAGTCTGACTTAGATAATAACAGGTAATTTTGTCACTTTTTAAAAATGTGTAATTCTTACAGAAAAAGAAGGCATTCCAAGAATTTTCTGGATTGGTTTAAATCAGCTGTACTCTGCTAGAGGCTGGGAATGGTCAGACCACAAGCCATTAAACTTTCTCAACTGGGACCCAGGTAATTGCTCCCTCTTCCGCTTACTATGCACAGAGCACAAGCTTCAAAAAAAATAAGAGCTTCCCATCCCCTGAGAGCTTGTACAAATTTCAAACCTTGACAACTCTTATTATGGTTACCTCTCAGAAGAATATTTTTTCCTACACCCTTGTGATACCATTATAGGCAAGTTGACCCCCAGCATGGGCAACTGAGCATTTGTCCCTAATCTTTAGAGTGACCCTGCATTTTTAGATAGGAGCAGAATGAGCCCCACTACGTGGCCCAGGAACCATTCTGTGTCCCTAAGAGGACTTGACGTGTCCATGACTGACCCATGTTGTGTTTCATCTGCAGCTTAACTCTGATATGGAAATAGTTCCTCAAACTCTTGGTGTCTTCCACTGCAGCACCCAAGTACTGACAACATAATGGTTATATTTTAATACACAAAAAAAGACCTTAAAGAAAATTTTATACTAAATAAACAAACCCTAACTCACTAACTAGCCAAAATGCCTTTTTTCCCCCTGGAAAGAAGGTTTAGATACCTTTTTAAAAAATAAAACCATAGGCTTCTAACAAATGTAGAATGTAAAAGTTAACACTAACTTAAGTACCAAAATATTCTGCATACATATAAGAAAAACAAGCACAAGAAGATACCAATACATGGGGCATTTTAGTTAATGGAATTTTATAAGTAGTAAATAAATTTTCTATTATCTCAGTAAATAAAATCTTTAAAGAGAATTTAATCTTAAAGCCTTAAAGGCATGGCAGAATCATAAATCGGTATTTTTATTGTGTAGGGTAGCAAATTAAGAGCTCCTGACCACAAGATACGACATGCAAGTTGGTTTGGGGCAGAGGTTTCGTTTTTGGTTTGGTTTTTTAAATTAACTACAACAGATCAGAGTATTCCTTCCCCCCCCCGCCCCCGCCATATCCTGTATTTAAGAAGACATAGGTAAGCACATGATTGTCCATTGCAGCTTAAACATTTCAATTTAGTTGAAAGTTTTAACTATTTTATGAGTTAAAAGCAGAAAATTAGGAATACAAGTTATTTTTTCTAACCACCACCCTTGCCCCCAACCTTCTTCTTTTAACTCTTTGAAAATCCTGCTGTTCAAGATGTGCCGAGTGCACCTGTAATTGGCAGATCAAGCTGTGCGAGAATGGATGCCGACTCGGGTCTGTGGCAGAGTTTTTCCTGTGAGGCTCAACTGCCCTACGTCTGCAAGAAACTGTTAAATAACACAGTGGAGTTGACAGGTACCTTTCTCACTTCCTCCAACAGAGGTCCCACAATTACAGTTTTGTGAAGTCAAGTGAATCCAGCTCAGATACCTGTTTTCCCCTTTCCTTCACCTGATACTGCCAGTGCAGGGGAGTATTTGGTTTTGAACCTGTGGTTAGATATTATCAACTCCACATGAGTAAAGCTTTGGTTTGGTGTATGCCCATGAGAAGGCAGAGATATTCTAGATAGGAAATATATTTCTGTTCACAGGTGGCTCTTCTTTCTCTAGAGCAGAGTGGTTCCCCAGACCAAGAGCATCAGCTTCACCTGTACCTGTAAGAAATGCAAATTTTTCAGGACCTACCCCAGATTTACTGAACCAGGAACTCTGTGGGTGGGAACCAGCAATCTGTGTTTTAAAAAGCCTTCCACGTGATTCTGATACACACTCAAGTTTGAGGGCCACTGCTTTAAGGCCAGGTCTTACATATTACCTGCCTCCGTGGGAAGTAAAAAATGATGGACACGGGAATGTTCCCACCCCCTTCCCCACAATGCCCACCCCTTCTTTGCCCACCTCTCTCTCCTTCTTTGCCAGACTAGTTCTTTGTGTTGCTAAGTCAGGTAGAAAGGAGGGGTGCAGATGGACAAAATATGTACACAGAGGGGGTTTTTTCCAGGGAGTTCGGGGATAAGAGAAACACAGGACAGCTGCAACTTCTGAGCTGCAGAAAAGTTTAAAAGTTTGAAAGAGAAGTCTTTGAAAGAATGGAGAAGAGAAATGCCCTACTGTCTTTCACAGCGCCCACTGTATACCTGGTGTTTGATTAAATCCTCACTGAATAAGAAAAACTAATACTTAAAACTGGGAGGAGAAGAGGAGGTTTTAAAATGTCTTGCTTTAAGGAATGTTGGGGGAAGAGAATAAAGCATAAAATTTCTTATCATCCAAATAGGAGCATAAAGCTATATTTTAAGTTCAAAAAAAATAGGGGAAAATGAACATTTATCTTCCAAGTTGATTCAAACCAAATTTAGTCCATACGATAAAAGGCATAGCAGAAAAAACAGCACAAATGAAAATAAACCAGGATGACTAGTGATAGATCAAATAAATATCCTGTAGTATCAATTGTTAAGTAAATCAAGATGCTTCCACATGATTGAACAGTATGCATTTATTAAAATAACTGTGCCAGCAGGAAAATACAAAAAGCAGAACAAGGGGCTTCCCTGGTGGCGCAGTGGTTGAGAGTCCGCCTGCCGATGCAGGGGACACGGGTTCGTGCCCGGTCCGGGAAGATCCCACATGCTGCGGAGCGGCTGGGCCCGTGAGCCATGGCCGCTGAGCCTGCGCGTCCGGAGCCTGTGCTCCGCAACGGGAGAGGCCACAGCAGTGAGGCCCGCGTATCGCAAAAAAAAAAAAAAAAAAAAAGGCAGAACAAAATCATATGCCTACCTATCATTTTAATCTTGTAAAACTATGTATTCATAGAGACAAAGACTAGAATATGAAAATAATTATTTCAAGTTCAATTATGGGTGTTTTTCCCTCTGTTCTTTTATTATAATTGTAAAATATCATCATAATAAGTGCTATTTCAGAACCTTAAAGCTAATTGAGTTATTCTACAAGTGTGAGAAGCTGAACCTGAATTTTATCGTTTAGTAAAAATCAAACTGTCCATATTTTTAAGATGCTATGTTTTCTCATAACAAACATTCCAAGTGGTCCGAATCCATGAAGCCTGAAAAGCCAAACTGTTTTCTAGTTCTTTTAAGAGGGGTAGGTAGAAGTATTTTGTATGGTTTATACCTTGCTCTTTTTCTCTAATCTTTCTTGACCATCACTTGAGTGAGTTTTATTATAGTCAAAACAAAGAGTCCCTCATTCCACGGACTGTAGGACTAGCAGAGGGGAGGAAAGAAGAGGTCCAGAGATGCCCTTTTCCTCCAGTGATGCCATTTCTTGGGTGTGAAGTGAATAAATGTTTTATTATGTTCCTTAAATATCTGCCTGCTCTCTGTTCAACAGTGAGCATTAATGCACATTCCTTTGCTGAGCTGACCATACATGAAAAGGAGGCTCAACTTCATAATCTCTCAAAGTCAGAGACTGGAGGGGAACCTCACAAATCCCATACCCAGGAAGAGATTTGTCAACAACTGGCTTACCCCACACTTTTCTTCTGTCTACTAGGAGTAAGGGCAATCCCTCTTTAAATAGTCTGTGGCCAGCCATTTGGCACATCTGTATCACTTTAAAGTCACATTATTATCTGAATCCCTGCAGTCACTCTTATGATGTTATGTATACATTAGGCACCACAAAAATTCATGTCACTGTACCATCTGACATCACATTCTCCAGTTTTCCAGAAGCCTTATGATTCAAGAAAGAAGAATTTGCAATTCAATATTCAAGAATTTAAATACTGATTCAAAATAGATGTGTCTTTACTGGAATATAAATAGCTTCTTTTCCTCCAGATGTTTGGACATACTCAGATACCCGCTGTGATGCAGCAGACTGGCTGCCAAATAATGGATTTTGCTATCTGCTGGTAAATGAAAGTGATTCCTGGGATAAGGCTCATATGAAATGCAAAACCTTCAGCAGTGACCTCATCAGCATTCATTCTTTAGCAGATGTGGAGCTGATTGTCACAAAACTCCATAATGGGGGTAAGTTTTTAAGATATCCTCTTTGAGAGGTTTAAAACATTTTGAAGTATCCCTGTTTTCAGATTCTTAGCAAGAATGAAAAGCTTATAGTTTGATCCTGTACATCAGCATTGTCTAATAGAATTTTCTGCAGTGATGGAACCGTTCTATAGTCTGTGCTGTCCAATTCAGTAGCCACCAGCCACTTGTGGCTTTTGAGCCCTTGAAATGTAGCTAGGGCGACTGGAGAACTGAATTTTTACTTTCATTTCATTTTAATTGATTTACAGTTTTAAATAGCCACATGTAGCTAGCAACTACCAACCTGACAGTACAACCATTGATTGAATAATTGCCCTCTTCTCATAAGCTAAATGCTGTTTAAGTTACTCCCAACACTTAAGTGATGATTGTTTCACTTTTATAATTATTTGAAAGCTGAAAAATGAAGAACAAAACACTAGAGAGCCAGTATTAAGACCTCCTCCTAGGATTCACCCATAGTAATAGTAAGTACTAGATACCTATTCTGTGCCAGCATGGTGCCAGTTGTTTTACCTGGGAAGGCAGTATAGTCATTCCATGGCTGTGATGGACAATATCCTTATTCTAATTGGAATATCTATGACTGTATTTGTTGAGTTTCATTATTTCTCATAAAGCAAGGTTTATCTAAACCAGGTATCAGGAACATCCAGCCTACAGGTCATAGTACAGCTGTTCCACCTGTGTACCCTACCTGTATAAGTGACCTGAAAAGCCCTCATCATCGGGCCTGCCTAACTTATCAATACTTTTACAGGTTAATTAAGAATACCATTTACTGAATTAAAATTTTAAAAGAAAAAAAATACCGTCAAGGCTCCTAACACCCCATATCAGAATGTAAAAATCAGTAGCAGTGTACATATTGAAGAATGTAATTGAGTAACCAAACAAATAAAACATTTTTCTTTTAGATGCCAAAGAAGAAATATGGACAGGCCTTAGGAACATAAATACACCAACTCTATTTCAGTGGTCAGATGGTACTGAAGTTACTCTGACTTATTGGGATGAGAATGAGCCACATGTTCCCTACAATAAGACTCCCAACTGTGTTTCCTATTTAGGAAAGGTAGGAAACCTCCTCAAGTTTATTTATATCCTTATTGTTATACCTGAAAATCTAATAATAATAATAAGATGACTTTAGTTGGGATATTTGTGTTTAAGCTGGGAAAGAAAATAAAAGGTAATAACACTGTAGACTGTCTTTCCAGTAGCTGCTGAGAAAAGGTAAATAAAGCAATTACTAAAGAAGCAATCCAATTCCTGTCTGAGAGTATCTTCTCTTGTGTGAAACCGATCAAGAGAATCCCTTTAGAGCTCAGATTCTTGTGCCAGATTGCTTCTGATAAGCTGCTTTCTCTCAGTACCACCAGTGTGATATTTAGCAGATAGCCACAATTTAACCTGGAAAATCCCATCTTCTCATGTTCAGATCAAAGTAAGCCAACTTTGAGAACTGAAAAACTAGTTTTGTTAAAAAATTAGGTCTGACTTTGTTCAGAGAATATCTTACTCCTATAGAATGCATAAATGTTTACTGAGCATGCTTTGGACTTTCAGAAGAGTCCAAAATAAACTATTGAGCCGAAAGGACATACGTATCTCTATATTTTTGTTTGTAGCACTTTCCTGTGGACTCCTAATTGTTTGGGAGGCCAGTCGTGTCACTCAGGCTTCTAGAGAGACTTAAGTGGAAGCCATAAATGGTAGGGCTATTTAGAAGTGTTTCAATAGTAAAGATGTTTTTAGAAAGGTGTAAAGCTGAATTTAGAAGGGTGTCACATTTAATGCTCTATTTAAAAGGGTACACAGGATATCTTTAAAAGAGTATCAAAGATAGAAATGAGGTCCCATAGGCCAGAGTGAACTGATGGCTTATCTAGACAGCTTCCAACGTTCAAAACTGACCCGTATCACAGTTGACTTGCTAAAATTTAATTCAAAGAAAGCAGAGTGACTTAAGCAAAATCAATGTTAAGTAGCACATTTGAAAGCTGGAACTTTGACGTCTAGACTGAAGTAGAGTTGGCAGAAACTTTGATTCTAAAATTCTTAGGGAGTAGCTATTCTAATCACCACCATCATCTTAAATATGAGGAAACTCAGACAGGGAGATTAGGTGACCTGCCCCAAATTTTCTTTTGTTTGTTTGTTTGTTTAACATCTTTATTGGAGTATAATTGCTTTACAATGGTGTGTTAGTTTCTGCTTTATAACAAAGTGAATCAGCTATACATATACATATGTTCCCATATCTCCTCCCTCTTGCGTCTCCCTCCCACCCTCCCTATCTCACCCCTCTAGGTGGTCACAAAGCACCGAGCTGATCTCCCTGTGCTATGTGGCTGCTTCCCACTAGCTATCTATTTTACATTTGGTAGTGTATATATGTCCATGCCACTCTCTCACTTCATCCCAACTTACCCCTCCCTCTCCCTGTGTCCTCAAGTCCATTCTCTACATCTGCATCTTTATTCCTGTCCTGCCCCTTGGTTCTTCAGAACCATTTTTTTTTTTAGATTCCATATATATGTGTTAGCATACGGTATTTGTTTTTCTCTTTCTGACTTACTTCACTCTGTATGACAGTCTCTAGGTCCATCCACCTCACTACAAATAACTCAATTTTGTTTCTTTATATGGCTGAGTAATATTCCATTGTATATATGTGCCATATCTTCTTTATCCATTCATCTGTCGAAGGACTCTTTGTGTCTTCTTTAATTTCTTTCAGCAATGTTTTCTAGTTTTCAGTGTACAAGTCTTTTGCCTCCTTGGTCAAGTTCGTTCCCCAGTACTTTATTATTTTTGATGCTATTGTCAATGGAATTATTTTCCTTTTCAGATTGTTCACTGTTCACTCTAGGTGGTCACAAAGCACAAGCTGACCTCCCTGTGCTATGCGGCTGCTTCCCACTAGCTATCTATTTTACATTTGGCAGTGTATGTATGTCAATGCTAGTCTCTTACTTCGTCCCAGCTTACCCTTCCCCCTCCCCGTGTCCATTCTCTACGTCTGCATCTTTATTCCTGTTCTGCCCCTAGGTTCATCAGAACCTTTTTTTTTTTTTTTTAGATTCCATATATTTGTGCTAACATACCATATTTGTTTTTCTCTTTCTGACTTACTTTACTCTGTATGACAGACTCTAGGTCCATCCACCTCACTACAAATAGCTCAATTTCGTTACTTTTTATGGCTGAGTAATATTCCATTGTATATATGTCCCACATCTTCTTTATCCATTCATCTGTCGATGGACACTTAGGTTGCTTCCATGTCCTGGCTATCGTTGCCCCAAAGTTTTTTAACCTGTGGACAAACTGGCTGTGTCATATGGAAGAAGACTAGAACTCTGGCAACTCTGTGGGCTGGGTTCTTCTCTCTTCAACTTCTGTATAGTGTCCTTTGGTGGTTTTATTGTCACACTTATAAGAAAATGAAATTCATCCCCACTGTGACCTTGAGGTGATGCTGAAGTAACAGGCTTCCAGGTTTGTTGGGTAGCATTTTCTAGGAGTATGTTCTCAGATTTAATCATTCATTTATATTCATTTTCTCCCCCTCCCTTTCCTCCTTCCCTTCCTCCCCCTCTCCCTCCCTGATAGTTGTGGGAAGAAACTATCTTGATTTAAGATAAGAGTTCAATTCTAAATATGTGGCAAATAATTTCTCTTGTGGGAAAAATTATTTTCTGTTTTTTAAAAGCTAGGTCAGTGGAAGGTCCAATCATGTGAAGAGAAACTTAAATATGTATGTAAGAAAAAGGGAGAAAAATTGAATGATACAAGATCTGATAAAATGTGTCCTCCAGTTGAGGTATGTAAAACCCCTGTGGAAATTTTTCTAAGCAATATTATACCTTCTTGGTTAGATATGGTAGTTGAGACTTAAATACTTTAGACTTGGAAAGTAGAAGAAATTACTAGGTTCTGTTCATTTATACATTAGAGTAAGCCAGAAGATGGTGAATCGTAGATATCGGCACTCTTACAGAAGAAGAAAGAGTTATAGGAAAACTAATTATCTATTCATGAATTTCTATAAAAATGTATATGATTATATCCTCAACGCTGATTTTTTACTTCTCTTACTCGTATTATTCTTATTCAAAAATAATTGAACTAACAACTGTTATACTCTTATGATGAGCTAGGCATTAGGGGTAAAGAAAGTTAAGACATTCCTTCTGTCTGACACAGGCTCACAGCCTTATGGAGGTTTTCTATGAAATTGTATCCCACTCTCATCATGTGTTTAAATTCCCTGTCCATGTCCTTAACTTCCCTTAGTTGTAAGATGTTACTTATGTAACAGAAACTTGCTTGTTATCAAGTGCAGAAGACAGTGTGATATTTTTCCTCTGATTTAGGGCTGGAAGAGACATGGAGAAGCCTGTTACAAGATTTACAAGGATGAGGTCCCCTTTGGAACCAACTGCAATCTGACTGTAACTAGCAGGTGTGAACTTTTAACTCCTTTGCTAAATAATCTTCCTTAAAAAAAGTGCGTCTTCAATTTATATAGTATTTCAGTCACTGTAAAAAAACACCTACTAATTTGACTCTCATTTTGTAGATTTGAGCAAGAATACCTGAATGATATGATTAAAAAGTATACTAAGTCTCCAGAAAAATACTTCTGGACTGGCCTGAGAGATACAGATGCAAGTGGAGAGTATAGTTGGGGAAGTGCTGGTGGAATAAAGCGGGCTGTAACCTTTTCCAACTGGAATTTTCTTGAGCCAGGTGAGTGCCTTAGCCTTGAAAGCAGTAGAATACAGTGACTTGTGAGAGGCGGCATTCCTCCCAAATCTGTTCTTCACATACCTTTGAAATATGAAGGAGATGATGATTTTCAGGACTAGAGTCTGTCTATGGAACCATAAATAGAAGCAGCGACTATGTCTTCCCTATGAAATCCTCGGCAATTACCCAATAAAAGCTAGAAAACTCAGTTCTCAGAAACCACCATCTAATGGCACAGAACTAGAAGCATCAGTGTGAGTTTGTTATCTTTTCCACGTAGTCTCAAACAGAACCTAGAAGCTTCATTGTGGAGCACTTTACATTTTCACCTCTCTGCTTCTTAACTTCTTTCTCCAAAATTGAATGTGTTTATTTCTATTATTCTCAATGGGTGAGAATTAAGGAGGCAGTGTATTATAGGTATTATTTATTCTGAAAGGTAGTTTATCCTTCTTTAGCCTGAAGCGTTGACCATAATTAGCCATAGAATCAGAACATTTGAGCCAGAAAAGGCCTCAGAAGGCCCTTCTGATTTTAGAGTTGAGAAAACAGAGGCTTAGAAAGGTGACTTACTTGACGAAGGTTACCTGGTTATTGAATTGCTAAAATCCAGATCTGATTTCTAATTCAATGCTTTTTAGAGGACTTTCGCTTTTTGAGACAGCATTCGACTTTTCTTCCTTTGAATTATTTATATTTTCTTATGTTTGTATAATGGAATCATGAAGACCATTTTTATAACATAGAAATTGGAACATGTGAATGTGTAGTTAAACACACTATTTGAAATAGAGAATGCCCACAAAATTTGTAATACATGATCATCAGTATAAATATGAGTGGTATTGATAATAACAAGGTCATCTTTTTACTTGTAGAAGATGGAGGATGCAGATGCTAATCCTGGTTAAATTTCATCTTAAATTAGAATGTTCTAAAATACAAAATACATGATTTCTTTTATAGACACTCATACATTGTAGAGTCAGTGTCACATTTTTCATGGATAAGCCTCAGTGGTTGGGGGCAGGGGTGCTTAGGAAGTAGCTGTAATAGCTATTCTCTCAGTCTGTAGCCAGAAAGACTGCCTTTAAGTCCTCTTTACCATTATTACTCCCAGATTCAGCCAGTTTGGTTTGCATTGGGCAAGCCATGGATAGGGGGTAGAATAAGAGAAAATAGCACACCCATCCAGGGTAACACAGCATTATTTTTCCCAGTTCCTTGTTCCTCTTGCTGTCCTTGTATAATGAGACATGAGACCATATGGCTTCTCTGTGTGATGGAATGGAAGTTGTCCTTATTACTTTGCAATGTATGTTCTTCTTGTCCTCTGTGCATTTTCAGCAGTGTGATGTAATGGGAAAGGGAGCATGGCATTTTGCCAGACAAATCTGGGTTCAAGTTCTGACTCCTCCACTCACTAACTATGATTGTGGGCAAGTCACTAATTCTTCATCTGGAAATGGATCTGACAATACAAACTACCTTTTAATGTTGTAGTGAGTAAATAAAATTCTGGCTGCCATAAAATTAATAGTAAACAAATGTATATTACCACACACCTCCTTTTACCTTTATTGTACCAGCTCTTCCTTTGGATCTGAATCTGAGAGTGTTGTTTTGAGGTTTACTAAGTTGCTTAAAAACTGTTGAAAGCTGTTAGGTGAATATGAACGATTTAGACTGTTCTGAGCATCACAGTGGTTTAGGGTACAGCTCTACACACACACCACCTAGATTCCAATTCTGGATCAGCAACTTTCTCACATGTGACCTTGGACAAATCACTAATCCTCACTGTACCTCAGTGTGACAATAGAATCCACTCTATGTGAGGATCAATTCACTTAATCCTCTTAGAATAGTACGTGGCAAGTAGTAAACACTTCTCTGTATTACTGTCATCATTATTATTGTGAACAACACATTTATTTCCTCCATTTTCTTTCCTATTCTCTCTCCCCACTTTGAATCAAACAAAGTGTGTAGGCACTAGAAAATGTTTGGGCTTTAATTTTTTAATGTTTTTAAAAAATATTTATTTTATTTTTTGGCTGCGTCGGGTCTTAGTTGCAGTACCTGGGATCTTCATTGAGGCATGCGGGATCATTGTGGTGCACTGGGTTCTCTCTAGTTGTGGCATGCAGGCTTCTCCCTAGTTGTGGCTCACGTGCTCAGTAGTTGCGGTGCACGGTCTTAGTTGCCCCGCAGCATGTGGGATCTTAGTTCCCTGACCAGGGATCGAACCCGCGTCCCCTGCATTGGAAGGTGGATTCTTAACCACTGGACCACCAGGGAAGTCCCTTTAATGTTATTTTTAATTAAACTTTTTCTGTTCAACCCCAGCTTCTCCAGGAGGGTGTGTGGCTATGGCTACGGGAAAGTCTCTTGGAAAGTGGGAGGTAAAAGACTGCAGAAGCTTCAGAGCACTTTCAATTTGCAAGAAAATAAGTGAGCGCCCTGAGCCTGAAAAAGCAGCCCCCAAGCCTGAAGACCCCTGTCCTGAAGGCTGGCATAGTTCCCCCTCAGGTCTTTCTTGTTATAAGGTAAAGTAATATTCTCATTCAATCCCTCAATGAAGCTATCTGTCTACTATCCTAGTCCCTGTTTTTGTCCAAATTGTGCTCCTTCCCAGACATATACATCACCTGCTGAAGTGTTTAGGAGCACAGAGTCCTTGTCAGGGTATCATTGAACGTCTGGTGTCAGATGACTCATTCCCATATAAACTCATGTGCTACCCAAAAGAGCAGGGCCAGAGCCAGAACTGGCTCTTTCCTAGGGTTCTTTTGTTTTGGGAAATTGGGTGAGCTGCATGCCATGCTAATACTTTGCTTACAATTCTCATATCCCTTTAATTATTGTTGTCAAATGAAGAGTTCTGTCACTTCTTACAAGTCAAAAATTTTATTTTAGGGTCCGTGTCAGTCTGGCCTCTAGTTGACACTTTCAACAGGACCTGTCTGTGTCACAGTATATGGGCCTTTACCTATGACTTTATTACACTTCTAAGAATCCATTTCAGGGGCCCACACATTTGACTGTAATTGACTTTGAACTTATGAATACTTTATGATTATACCAGGAAACAAATTAACATTATATTTTGTTAAGCTATTTCATATAGAAAGAATTGTAAGAAAGAGGAACTGGGAAGAAGCTGAGAGATTCTGCCAAGCACTTGGAGGGCACCTTCCTAGCTTCAGTCATATGGATGAAATAAAGAAATTTCTTCACTTTCTAACAGACCAGTTCAGGTAATATTTTTAGAATGAGTTCTTCTCTGTTAAATTTGATGTCCTCTAGGTATTCAGAATTGACATGTTTTATTATCTAAAAGGGTTATTCAGTACTTTAACAGTCATTCAACATCAAACATTTTTATGTGCAAGACGCTATGAGGGATTCAGAGATGAAGGAGACAGAGTCCCCACCCTTTGTGTAGTGTAATAATGTCCAGCAGTGGGGATAAGAAAAGTATGGTGGAAAAATCTAGAACACGAGTAAGGAGAGGCCATGGGAATTTAGAGGAGGGAGGAAGTGTTTCTGGGAGGTATAATTGGGGAAAATGTTATGAAGAAGGATGGTTCTTAGGAAGTAAGGTAATATTTGAAAGTTAAGTTGGGAGAAAAAGCCAGGGAAAGCAGAACATAAGCAAAGGAACTGGGACTAGAATATACAGATATCGTGAAAGAGAAATGAGCCAAAGAACTTAGCTAGAAAATGGAATTTGGGTATAAAATTAGAACACCCTTTCTTGCCAGGGAAGGAGTTTAATAAGTCAATAGACAAAAAACAAACGAACAAAAACAAAGTGTGTGTGTGTCTGTGCGTGTGTGTGTGTGTGGAGAGAGAGAGAGAGAGAAACAGACAGACAGGCAGACAGACATGGTAGGTAGATGCAGAACAATTAATTATAAGGCTATTACAGCCCAGCTGGTAGAAAACTACATTGAAGAAGGGCAGTAAGATGGGACAGTAAGGAAGTGATCAGAGATGTAACAAAGATGGAGTCAATAAGCCACTGTGATTTTGATGTTATGTAGAAGGAGGATTCCTGAACAGTTTTCTTGATGTCCTTAAAGATAATGTGGAGAAATATGGGCAAGGTGTTGCTGCCATAGAGGGAATATTTTCAGAAGCTTTGGGGACAATCATAGGTATGAGGGGCTTCTACTTCACAATTTATTTTTCCCCTCACTTTTTTTTTTCTTTTTTAAGAGAATGAACTTTTAAATTTATTTATTTATTTATTTTTGGCTGTGTGGGGTCTTAGTTGCAGCATGCGGGATCTTTCATTGCAGCACATGGGCTCTTCGTTGCAGTGCACAGGCTTCTCTCTAGTTGTGGTGCACAGGCTCCAGAGAGCATGGGCTCAGTAGTTGTGGCGCACAGGCTCTCTAGTTGTGGTGCGCGGGCTCCAGAGAGCGTGGGCTCAGTAGTTGCGGCGCACAGGCTCTGTAGTTGTGGTGCGCGGGCTCCAGACATCGTGGGCTCAGTAGTTGCAGCACACAGGCTCTGTAGTTGTGGTGCGCAGGCTCCAGAGATCGTGGGCTCAGTAGTTGCGGCGCACAGGCTCTGTAGTTGTGGCGTGCAGGCTCCAGAATGTGGGGGCTCAGTAGTTGCGGCGCAATGGCATAGTTGCCCCACGGCACGTGGGATCTTATTTCCCAGACCAGGGATCAAACCTGCGTCCCCTGCATTGGAAGGCAGATTCTTAGCCACTGGACCACGAGGGAAGTCCCTCCCCTCACTTTTTGAATCGAAAAGAAGACCAGAACTTGGGGTTTCCCTGGTGGCACAGTAGTTGAGAGTCCACCTGCCGATGCAGGGGACACGGATTCGTGCCCCGGTCTGGGAAGATCCCACGTGCCATGGAGTGGCTGGGCCCGTGAGCCGTGGCTGCTGAGCTTGCGCATCCGGAGCCTGTGCTCCGCAACGGGAGAAGCCACAACAGTGAGAGGCCCACGTACCGAAAAAAAAAAAAAAAGAAGACCAGAACTTGTAAATCAAGGATTCAGGGTATACCACGCAAAATTAAGGAAAAGAAATCACCACCTGGACATACCCTAGTGAATACTTTCCTGATCATTTTGACTCAAAAAAACAAAGACTTCAAAGAAAAATAGCAAAAATAAAACAGTTACCAAAACACAAAATCCAGCTAGCCTTCTTCTCTAGGACATTAAATATAAGAAGGCATTTTAAAAATTGACGTCTGAAGAGTCTTGAACTGGAAAATGTGGGCAATGTGTTGATCTTAGTTCCCAGTTGTGTGGTTTTTCATTTGTGAAGATAGTAATTGATAATGCTCCCTACTTGAAAAAAATTTCAGACATATTCCAGTTGAGAGATGAATAAAAATCAAAACACATGAACAGGTATTTTGTTGTTAAAGAATTAGAAGGAAGAATACATAACATAAAAACATAGCCCCAGTCTAAATAATGCAATATATGTAATTATAAAATTACCCTAAATTATCCTAAAGTTAGAATGTAATTATCCTAAATTCTGAAAGAGAAACAAGAATATTTTAATAAAACCAGGTGTTAACTCTGGTTAATACCAGAGTTTATAACTCTGTTTATAAATAAAAACTGAGATGTAAAGAGATAAAATGATTGTGAAAACTGAAAGTATAATAAATTCTTCATTTTACCTGGAAATCATATTTAGAAACACAGAGTCTGTATTTTTTTAAAACTGTAAAGAGTATGTTCATCTACTGAATATGTAATGAGTGGGGAAAAAAAGGCCCATACAGCAAATTATAAAGGAATAAAATAACAAAGCATAAAGTCCGGCATAAAGAAGATGACAGAAGACCAGATGTATCCATTATCAGTTATGTTTAAGTCCAAGTTTGCAAATGTGTTCAGTAATGAAACCCAACTCTATGCTGTCGAAAGATACCTAAAACAAATCTTGCCAATTAGTACCTTTCCAAAAGTCCAAGGAGTATTATGTTCTTTTCCTGGAAGGAAGGGACCACAAAGTGTTTCAGAATCAAAACATTTTGATAAAATCCATATTTTCTGACACTCCTTTTAAAATTAAAACCACTGGCAACATTTTCATATTGCAGCAATAATTAGTGCTGATTAGCCAATGGCCCACCAAAATGTGGCATCACTCTCCAATTTGTTACGGTCTCCAATTTATTACTCCTTGGCCACTTATGTTATTTTATTTCTTTATAATTTGCTGTATGGGCCTTATTCACCCAAGTAGCATTGAGTTAATAATCACAAACTTAATGTAAAACTTAGAATGGGAAAATTAAAATAATGGGCAAAATTATATTGTGTAAATGTGAATGAAAAAGCTAGAGTTGTAGTATTAATATTAGATAAAATACAATTGAAGTAAAAAGACATTAAATGGGAAAATGAGATCTTATTATTGATTAAAGGTACAATCTACAGTGAAGTTATAATAGTCAAGAACCTTTACACACTTAAAAGATATCAAAATATATAAAGCAAAAATATTAATTATATTGCTAAAATTTTTCAATAAAAATAATAATGAGAGACTCTAACGCTCATCTTATTTATCAACAAATGAGACAGGCAAAATAGAAATAACATAGAACATATGAATAGTATAATTAAGGTTGATTTAATAATATCCTCTTTATTTATAGATTAAAAAGTCTGTATATACTTCCTTTTCAAGCTCTTTGCCTGGATCACTTAAAATAATGGATCTATTAGGCTAAAAAAAAAAAAACCCTAACATTTCAAAGTGGTAAAATTATACAAGTTACATTAGAAGTGAAATCAAATCCCCTTCACCTAAAAATCCAGTGTTTTTTAAAAAAAAATTTATTGGAGTATAGTTGATTTACAATGTTGTGTTAGTTTCAGGTGTACAACAAAGTGAATCAGTTATACATATACATATATCCACTCTTTTTTAGATTCTTTTCCCAAATAGGTCATTACAGAGTATTGAGTAGAGTTCCCTGTGTTATACAGTACATCCTTATTAGTTATCCATTTTATATATAGTAGTGTGTATGTATCAATCCCAGTTCCCAATTTATTCCTTCCCCCACCCTTTCCCCTCCGGTAACCATAGGTTTATTTTCTACATCTGTGACTCTTATTTACAAAATAAACATTCAGTGTTTTTAAGAACTCTTTTGGCAAGTAAATCAAAACTGTATAGATGATAATAAAAACACTCATTCTGAAATTCATGAGATACAACCAAAGCTATAGCTGGAGGTACATTAATAGCTTTAAGGGCTTTATTTATTTATTTATTTATTTGCAGTATGTGGGCCTCTCACTGTTGTGGCCTCTCCCGTTGCGGAGCACAGACTCCGGATGCGCAGGCTCAGCGGCCATGGCTCACGGGCCCAGCCACCCCACGGCATGTGGGATCTTTCTGGACCGGGGCACAAACCTGTGTCCCCCGCATCTGCAGGTGGACTCTCAACCACTGCGCCACCAGGGAAGCCCAGGGCTTTAATTATTAAACAAAAATAATGAAAATAAGCATTCACCTAAAAGTTAAAATATTTATCAACATAAATAAAAGGAAACCATAAGAAAGAACCTAATAAAAATAAAAGTGAAATGAATGAATTAGAAACTAGAAAAGCAGTAGAACTGACAAATCCTCGAGTTTTATCTCTAGAAAAAAAACTACAAAACAGAGGGAAAAAATCTACTGATGACTAAATCATGAAAACAAAAAAGAAAACAGATACTTAAAATGAAACCTAAGTAAGAGATTATAAAATCCTTTCAATGGAGAATTTTTTAATTGGTAAGAATCCTATGCATAATTCTGTGTTATTATAATGAAATTATTAAAGTGAACAATATCTAGGGAAATATAAATTAGTATATAATTGATTTAATAAGTGGAAACCCAGTATTCCAATAGCCATGGAAAAAATGGAAAAAGTTAACAAAGAATTTCTTCCAAGAAAAAGATAGGAACTACATATATGGTTCTATATGTGAACTCCTTCATATTTTAAAAAAGAGATCATTACCACGTATTTCAGTAGTACAACCAAGAGATTGTATTCCATTACATAGAAACTGGTGCAAGCATTCAGTTTATTTCACAAATAGTCTAATTCTGATATGACAACCTGTCAAAGATAGCACAAAGAATTATAGACCAACCTCATATCTAGACTTGAAAAAGTAAATACTAACAAGGGATACAATAAGAAACACAGATACCCTGCTTATTGCGTGCCAGATAATGTCCTAAGTATTTTCTACTAACTAATCCTTACAACGGCCTATGAGGTAGGTTACTATGCCCATTTTATCTAAATGGGGAGATGGAGACACAGAGAAGTAAAACAACTTGCCCAAGGTTATATAGTTAGTAAATAAAGGATCCAATATATGAACCCATTAGAGCCCGCTTTCTTAACCGACTGTGTTATAGTACCTCAAAATAACATGCCTTGATCATGTAGGATTTCTTCCAAGGGTACAAGGTTGGGCCAGTATTAGGAACTCTATATATCTAGTCAAATACGTGATCATCTTAATAGGTGCTGAAAATGCATCTGGTAAAATTCACGATTCATTCCTGGTTTTATATATAAATATATACTTAACATATTTAATTAATATAATTAACACATAATTTCTTATTAAATTAAAAATAGGAGTGTAGTTCAACCAATAGCCATATGACACTTAATGATTAAACATTAAATGCATTTCCATGAAAGTCAGAAAAAAGGTAAAGATGCCTAGTGTCATCACTTTTGTTGATCTTTGTTTGGAATTTATCCCCTGTTCATTAAGATTTTAAAAAAGAACATTACAACATGCAAGTATTTATAATGTATTAAGTGGGAAGAGAGGCAAATTATAAAAGAGTAGAAAATATACTATTTACATCAAAAAGTAGACTGCAAAACTACGTCAGAAAAGATCATCGTTGTTACCTCTGGAAGATAAGATTTTGAATGCGTGTTTAAATGTTCGAACATTTTTCCACATTTTCCAGATTTGCATTAATATGCTAACGATTGTATTTTCTTCATTAAAGCAAGTAAAGTCTCACTACAGTGTGCTTGGAATCTGATGAAAAATACAATACATGCGTTCCATAAATAATCGTTTATTAAGCATCTGTTGTATAATTTCTAGTATTTTAGACTTCATTTTCTAGTATTAGAAATTAATATTCAAAATTTCATTGCACACTAAGCTAATTTGAATATACAAACTCTTAAGTTTCTTTTGAGGTGAGTGTTTCTTAGCTACTGCCCACAACCTTGAGAGTAGAGTATAATGAATGCAATATTCAGACCGAATCTTTCCAGACATACATTTATTAAACAGTCATTGAAGCAGACAAAAAACATGTTATATAACCTGTCTTGTAAGCTTACAACATCCCGGTAGTCTGTCCTTTTAGGTTCCAGTGACCATCTTGCATGGAAGGCTCATTTGAGGTAAATGTGACAATGTTCCAGAAGCAGGATTCTTCTGTTCCCACTGTAGTTGGCATCAGGCAGTCCCAGTCACCTGACCCAATGACTGGACATGGGACCATTAAAAGATCAGGCCCCAGGGCTTCCCTGGTTACGCAGTGGTTAAGAATCCGCCTGCCAATGCATGGGACATGGGCTTGAGCCCTGGTGCAGGAAGATCCCACGTGCCGCGGAGCAACTAAGCCCGTGCGCTATAACTACTGAGCCTGCGCTCTAGAGCCCGTGAGCCACAACTACTGAGCCTGCGCTCTAGAGCCCGTGCTCCACAACAAGAGAAGCCACCGCAGTGAGAAGCTTGTGTACTGCCACGACGAGTAACCCCCGCTCGCCGCAACTAGAGAAAGCCCGCGCACAGCAACAAAGACCCAACGCAGCCAAAAATAAATTAATAAAAATAAATAATTTTTTTTAAAAAAGAGGGATCAGGACACAGATCCATTTCCAGTGGTACAGGATACCAGCCTCACCAGATTCTCATACCCTTTCATGAAGAGTGAGAGTGTCCCTAAGTATTTTTAGCTATTCCTCATATCTTCAATTTTACCAGTGAGTGCCCATTTCTAAGATCATGCTGATTAACAAGCCTCTAAGTTTGCTGATATTAACCTATTTCTCACATTTACTCTGCTAACAACCAAAGTCTCAGGTACGGCTTTTGGACTGCAGTCTCGCTTGTGGTGGCTGCCTCTGGAACATAACCTTTGTAATACCCTGCTGACCCTCCCTGAAGAGAGAATTTCAGCTGGGCAGCTTGCTAGCCCCTAGATCTCAAGCTTGACACACACAATATCATACTGTCTAAGCTAAAGTATTTTTAAGGAAAATACTGACATAAACAAACTGGGTTTTGAATCAAGTTCCTAACCCAGCAAGAGATTAGGAACCTTTAAGTGGTTCAGGGAGCCATGGATAAGTACTAAGCAATGAGGTTGTGGATACAGTCAGCCCTCCATATCCACACGTTTCACATCTGCAGATTCAATCAACTTCAGATTGAAAATATTTGAAAAAAATTCTGGAAAGTTCCAAAAAGCAAAACTTGAATTTGCCTCATGTTGGCAACTATTTATGTAGTATTTACACTGTTTTAGGTATAATAAGTAATAAAAAATAACGTATACAGGAGGACATGTTTAGGTTACATGCAAATACTACATCATTTTATATAAGGGACTTGAGCATCTTTGGATTTTGGTATGAGGGAGGTCCTGGAACCAATCCCCTGTGGATACCAAGGGGCAACTGTATTTGTGGGAATCAGTTGATGAAAAATGGAATATCATATATGATATAAATGATCATTAAGAGCTTCTATATACAGAACAAATTACACTAGAAAACAAAAGTCTGAGAGGCAATTAAGGACTCTTTCTTGATTTTTTAATTTCTAATCACACTTGATGAGTTCTCCCCCTCAATTAAAAATTTAAAAATACAGGTTCATTATGTAAAATTGGGGAATGTAAAAAATGATAATGAAGAAAATTAAAATCACCTCAAATCCTAGCTCCTAGTTATAAACTTAGTTAACATTTTGTGTAAATCTTTTCCATTTTCTTCTATTCCTATCATATACTTTATTTTCTACAGAATATACAATGTTTAGGTTTTTTTCTGATCACAGAGGAAATGTATATTGAATTTAGAAAACAGAAGAGGACAAAGGAAAAACACATCACCATAATCCTTTCACTCATAGGGACTATATTTTATTTGTACTCATCCTAGCAGCTGATATAGTACCACATATTAAGCAGACTGTAACGTCTGCTTAATACGTGCTCCATTAATAGATCATTTGCCCATGCTATATTTAGACAACATATTCTAAAACTTATTCAATATTATAACCATGGCTTGAAGGGAAGAAAGGAAGCCAGCCCATTTATATCAGAAAATGATTCTAAAGCCTATTCCTTGAACACCTTAGCTTTTTATTGCAGGGATTGACCTTGCTAAGCAAGACGTCCATTGCCCAAATTGTGTTTTGCCTGGCAAGGAATAAGGTCAGATTACTGCTCTACTTCTCACAATCTAAGTTCCATGTCTCTGTATTTCAATGAAAAGGATTCATGGTGCACCAGATCATTAAGGCTCTAAAATCTTTGCAACTCTTAACAGCAGCCCACCAGGGAAAGCCATTGTAGAACGAAAGTAGTTTTAGGATTAGGGAAGAAAGCCTTGTTTGCAGTGCGATTGCTGCTGTATGCACTACCTCCAGTGATGTGGCATGAGTGGATTTGGATATAAATCTAAGGCTTTGCAGACTAAGTGCCCTCATCAAATAGTGTTTACCGGGGGTTATGGTTGGGGTGCTGTTTTCCTTAGGAACCAGATGCAGCAGGAAATTTGATTGAGAGTAGAAATTTTAACGCAAATACACAAAGTAACCTTTCGTGCAATGTCTTCTTAACCTCATAGCCTTCAACCCATATACTTAGTGTTTGGAGCAGAAGAAATTTATATACAGAGAGAAATTTTCAGTTTGATTTAATTCCTCAGTTATGATCCATTTCTTCCCACAAATTTTTTTCTTCCCTCGAATTTTTGAAAATCCACATTAGAGGTGTGCAACAATTAATGTGATTTCCAATTTCTTCTTCTCTTTATCTACCTACAGACAAATCAGGCCAAACCAGGAAGAAGTTACAAATGAGGAAATATTTTCCACCTCTTACCACACACAAAAAAAAACCCCACAAGTAGCTACTATTTAGTGTATTTATAACCGAATAATAACTCTTGAAATGGAAGCTGAAAACTATAAAGGTCTGGGCTGCAATGAAGTTCAGTCTCAGAAAGTAGTGAAGATGAGAAGCTTTGGACAATGGGATAAACTTCTCTCTAGGAAACTGTTCTCTGGGATGCAGCAGAGGAGGCAGAAATGGTCTTGAAAGCAGAGGTTTCTAAGGGAAGATGGGGAGCTAAGAGCAGACTGAGTGGAAATGGTGGGGACAGACCCCTAAAGAAGCTTTCTGTGGGAGCTGCCTATAGAGTAAATGCAGATGGCAAACGATCTTTGATCATCTTCCAGTCGTACTGTTGATTGTGCAAAGAAGATAAAATATCTAATGCTTACTTTAGGGAAACACAAAATTCTGCACAAATTCTCCAGGCCCAAATACATAATCTACAAAAATTAGAAAGAAATGAAGTTTGAGGAAGCAAACTTGACCTCTTTATTTTAGCTGTCTGACTTTAATTATAATGTATATGGCAATTATCTAGACCTGGTGGTTTAGAAATCCAGCAATCGGAAAGTATGATACATTTGGAAGTCTGTAGGAAAGCTCTGATTAGTTGAAGACACAAACTGCAAAATCCTTTTTTAGCTGCTAAATTCAAACTAGACTTAATTGTCTCCACTGGATTTATCTTAACTCTGCAAATTGGTAATCTTTCTTTCTGAAAGAAAACAGTAAAACAATAAAAACTGAAAGGGGACCGCCCTCATATTCCATTGCAGTAAGTTGAAAAGCTTGAGGTTGGTAAGGTGAAAAACATGCTTATTGATGTTAAAATATGAGGGAATGTTGAACAGAGGAAAGAGACGAAGAAAAGCAGTTATATCATTAAAAAGTGAGAAATTAATTTAAAATTAAGTTTGTTCCTGCCTTGGATTCACTGGCAAATATTTTTAAATGCAGACTTACTCTGTTTCCCAGCAGTCTTGTAACTGTACGTTCCATATGTTCCATAAATTCTCCTGAACTTGAGAGTAGGGTTTAACTTTAGATTTGGATTCTACCCCTTTTCTAATATGTGTTCTATTTATACTTAGCATTTATGTATGCATTGTTTTGCATATATAACATTCACTCAGGTACTGGTGGTACATGACATATACAATCAGAAGGTTAAATTATATGGAAATAACCAGCATCCCCAACCCACCACCCCCGCCAAAAAAAAAATTGCATGGTAAATGGTCTACTTTTTAAGGCCTAAGAAGTATACTATATTTTAGAGAGTATTTTCAAATGAAGTTAGAGGTGGAGAAATTTCTTACGGTTATAGCCCTTCAATTTATTGAAAATATCTCCCTGGTTAGAGTATAAGTTTAATTGAGGGGAAGGGATCACTTACAATGTATATCCCTGCCTCTATATGTTGTTGTATGTATTCTTCCTTGGAATGCCTATCCTTTCTCTGCTCAGCCAACCTGAATACTGGCACGTGGTAAACACTTAGATTATGGCTCGAAAGAAATGTTGGCAATTCTTCAAAGACTGTCTTTTGTCCTATTAACTCTACAAAATGTTTCCTGACTTCCTACAGTCCACAGTGACCTCTCCTTTTTCCAGAATTTTTGTAGTGCTTAAAATGTATGCAAATTTTTATCATTTGATGTTTTTCAAAAATGGTCTCATATTTTCTTTGTTCATATATATCTTGTCTCCCTAACTAGTTTATATGCCACTTGAGGGTAGATATTATGTCTTGTACTTCTCTGTATCATCATTGCACATAGCTCAATGCCTTGTACATAAAAGCATCATAGTTATGACGGTTAAATATATTCACTTAAGTGATTGCTTAATTATATTGCTCTGGTATAACCCATGGAGTTTGGTATTTAGAAAATATTGATACTTGAATGCTTGTTTTACTTTAAACTTAGTGGGCAGAGGGAATTAAATTTTTTTTTAAATCTCATTTAATAAAAGGTTAGCCAAGCCAAAGGTTAGCCAGGTTCTTCATTTTAAAGAAAAGATACTTGATAGTTATAGACAAATGCTTTAAGGAAATGCTATGGTTGTTTTTGTATCTGAAAACATTATCTAAAATTGAAGCTCTTCAGTAAAAGTTTTGAAATAATCATATACTTTTTTTCCCCTCCTAAGTTTTTCAAAGCAGAATAGTTTTTGCCTTTCATATGAAGAAAATAACATAAAATTTAGTTTAAGAAAGTCTGGTACTTTTTTGATAGCTACCCTGTAAATAGGGCTCAGTTTCATTTCAGGAGACTTGTTTATGTAGCTTGAAACTGTGTTTCTCAGTTAGTGAGAAGGTCTTCTGAATAAGCTTACATGTCTTAAGCATTTTAGACATGTAGATGCTAAATGTTTTTGCCAAATGCTGTGCTCACATTTTCTTAACACTTCCTTTTCACATAGTGACCAGCGTTGGCTTTGGATAGGTTTGAATAAAAGGAGCCCTGACTTACAAGGATCCTGGCAATGGAGTGATCATACACCAGTAAGTTTAATCTTTCTCGTTTAGGATAATATGGAAAGAGTATTTATTTCAATAACAAGAAAGTTGATTGTTAATTAATATAGCCATACAACCATTAAGTTATGTAGATGTATCTTTATTGAAATGGAAATAGATTCACATATATGAAGTGGGGAAAAATAAGTTACTAATCTCACTTTTATTAAAAAAATAACCATACACATAGTCTCTCTACATATAATCCAAAATACATAAAAATATAGATATATAAATATAGCGGTAATTTTGGGGTAGTAAAAGTGATTTTTTTTCTTTGTTTTTTTTCCTTTTTTTCATAATGAGCAACGTTTATTTTTATTATTTAAAAATATGAGTTATATAAAGAAAGAATTTTAATTGGAGGAAACAATTCAGGAGAACCTTAAAAAGTCCTTAAATATTATTTCAAATGTTTATATTATCCTAAGGAGAGGTTTTAGGTAACACTTAGAGGAGCAAGTTATTCTCAGGTATTAAATATTTGCTCCACATTACCGTGTGTCAAGTCATTGTGTGTTCTTTCGAAATGTAAAATTCCTTGACTTCATTTTCAAATTGTAGCATATCCAAGAATAGTCAATCGAATAACTAACATTTCAACACATACATTTAAAAAAAGTATTTTGCAAGCTCCTGATTCTTTATGACTCCAACTGTGAACTTAATACATGATTAACCTCCACTTCTGAAACTGTAGCCTCCTTTGTTTGGAATCTGAAGACCTCATGGCATTTTATAAGTCCTCACGTGATTTAGCATCCTGACATAAAAAAGAAATGAAAAAGTTTTCCTCCCTTGGCATATGAACACACTTGAGTTATTAAAGCTGCCTAAATTACATCTAAATTGCAAATATTTATACATCAGTCTTAAATTATCAAGCCTCTCTTGTCTTTTAAGGTGTCTACTATTATCACGGCAAATGAGTTTCAGCAGGATTATGATATCAGAGACTGTGCTGCTGTCAAGGTCAGTACAATGCTGGAAAATCTGCATATTTAAAAAATAAATCTGGCAGTATGTGCAGTCAGGCAACAGATCCATGAAGTGCCTTTTGCGTGTGGAGCATGATATTGGGTGCAATGGGAGGTTAGAAGTACACCCATGGCCCAGCCCTCAAGCAACCTAACTGACACTTAATTTGAGAAGATAAAATTCATATTCAAGAAAGACGACTCTTGTTACTATGCAGTAATAAGCTCCAAATGAGTGGGCTGAGGAGGGCTAGTGAAACTCAGAAGAGGAGGTGATTTCTATTGCCTATTTCCAGAAAGAGGTGGGACCTCAATTGGACCTTTAAGGATGGATAGAGTTTGTACAGGTAGGATAGGGTAAGGCATAAAAGAAAGTGGGAGTGGAAGGGAGAGGCTAAGGCAGTGAGGGGAACAATGCAGATCAAGAAGTTTTAGTTGGTGCTGTGGTTGAAAACAAAGGTGGGAAGTTAGACTGATGCCAGGTTAAGGAGTTTGTGCATTTTTTTGGTAGGCAACAGAGCATGATTAACTGTTTTTGTCAAGAACTACGGAGGGTGTGAGAAGATTCATCTTGAGGCAGATTTCAAGATGCAAAAGATAGGACCAGAAGACATGGAAGACCAGTTAGGCCTCTTCCTTTGCAGACTTCATTTGTTTATTCGTTCCATAAGTAGTATGTTCAAGCAGTCTGTGATGCTCTGGGGGGGTCAACAATGACAAGATATAAAACAGTCGTTGTCTTCACAGAACTTACAGTCTCATAGGAGGTAAAGACAAGTAAAAGGGCAATTACAAGGGCTATGACAGACAAAGTGTAAGTTTTATGCAAGAACAAGAGTGTTCCAGGAGAGTAACAATGACGGTGATGATGGTTATGATACAGCAGCTAACACTTGTTGACTCATGAGCCAGGTACAGTCATGTCACATATATTATCTCACTTAATACTTAAGCAACCTTGTCAGGTAGGTACTGTTACTGTATCCATCTCACGGGGAAGGAATGTGAGTTCTGAGTAACTTACATGATTACAGAACTGAAATTTAAACCCAGGTATATGGGTCTACTATGCTATGTATGGCATTTACAGAAACAGTCAGAACGGGTATTTGTTTATGGAGAAAATAGTAGTACATTTTAGTTTTAACTGATGTCTTGAATCCAGACTTGCAGTAAGAAATATGCTGTAGTAAGTTAGAATAAAGAAACTGGAGTTGAAGGAAAATGTTCATTAAAAAAAGAGTTCTCTAGTGGCCTAGTGGTTAGGATTCCGGGCTTTTACTGCCAGGGCCCAGGTTCAGTCCCTGGTCAGGGAACTGAGATCGCACAAGCCATGCAGCACAGCCAAAAAAAGAAAAAAAAAATCGCAAAGGGCCAAGAAGTGGATTTGAGGCGATTACCAACATTTTATAAAATGTAAGAGGATGAGGAGGAAGGAGACATCTAGAAAATATCTTTGCTATGTAAGCCCAAGAAAGAGATTCAGGAAGATGATTGACCAGAAACGTTGCACGAAGGTTGAGACCAAGTACTGAGAAGGCCATTGGAAAGCATTATTTCAAAGTAACTGTTTTAGTAAAACACTCTGTAGTATCATGCTGTTTTTATAGAATTCCCAGTTTAACAAATGAAAGAATGAAAACTTAATAGAAGTTTGTGAAGTTTCCAGAACACTGATGCAATAAACTACATTCTATGTAAGTTGTGTCCCTATGTGTGAAAAGATTGGAAGAACCTACCAAAAAAACTAAACAGAAGAGACACTGATCAGTAACAAGGCCAGCTAGGGCAGTGTCTGGAAGGAGAATCTTACCTCACCTGCCACCTTCTAACCCTCCAGAATGTTGCCCTTAAGAGATAGCAGTCCAAAAACTGATGGATGCTCCTACCAGGTCCTGTCCTCCCCTTTCCTTTCCCTGTTGCTTGCTGCCTGGAATTTGTAGAGAGCCATCTTAGACCACACAGAGGAGGGCAATATCCCAGAAACACAAAGCAATGCCAAAGGTGGAACTTGGGCCCCTGATGCCAGAGTTTTATGTCACTTTTCACAGATCTGCTATGATCACAGGCTGGTGTTTGGAAACCACTGAACCAAATATTCTTTTCTAGCTTGATCTTCCCAGAATTTAAAGTTGCAAGATTCTACAATTTCATATCAACAAAAAACAGAAAAAAAACCCCAGTAATTTGCATTTTGGACATAAACATGACCCTATGCTATATTTTATCAGTCCCTTTGAAGGCTCTTGCTTAGACTGTTACTGCTTAAACACTGCATTCTTTCATGTGTTCATTCATAAACATATATCCTAGGTGCTAGAGCTAAAGCAGAGTTAAAGACCACAGGGCTTACAGTTTAGTGTGTTGTATAAGGGCTGCATCAACTTGAAAATATTCTACAATCCTCTTCCTCCTTTAGGTCATTAATAGGCCATGGCGAAGAAGGTGGTATTTCTATGATGACAGAGAATTTATGTATTTAAGGCCTTTTGCTTGTGATACAAAACTTGAATGGATGTGCCAGATTCCAAAAGGTAAATGTAGTTATTCCTTTTCACAGTCTTCTCATGTGAACTTGTGAATGCTGAGCCAGAGTACCTAAGAGGGCATTTTAGTCTATAATTATAATTTCAAAAGCCTTTGACACTACAGTTAATATATTAAGCTCCATCCTGCCTGACTCCTACCCCTAGTAAGATGCTGCCCTATTGAAATTAGAGACGACCTTCCTCTTTTGTCATGAATGAAATTGTATAGGAGATAAAATTTAAGGCTAATTTAGGGAGATTAGGTCTTGGAATGAAGGATTATTTCAAGTGAAAGGAGAGACGAAGTAGAGGGAATCATTTTAATTTTTGTGTTGCAAAATGAAGGACGAAATGAAGACAGCCTTGGGAAGAATGAAGCAGAAGTCAGGAAATCAAATGTGGGCAGGTCCCCAATCTAAATTTTACAATTTAGAAACAGTTTTCAGTGAGCTCAAAATTACTAGTAGTTTATCTCATTCAGATTCAGGAAACCAGTTAGCTTGATAGTAGAGCCTTTGGTGACAAAACAGAGAGAAAGGATAATAAATAGGTATCCTTTTACTTCACTTTTTAGTAGGAAAATGTCAAGGATGTATTACAGAAAACGTTAAGAAGATTTTAACTCCCAAATTATTTTTAAGCAGATATTAGATACGTTAAATTAATATAATGGTAAATGCACAGGAAGTTCCAAAATGAATTTCTGAACTGAATGTAAACAGATCATCGAAACTAAAGGGAATTCCTCATACAAGTTCTCAGAAACCCAAAGATTATCTCATGGAACTGCCCATTAGGAGATTGTTCTTCTTTCCTAAACAAAGCTACCGTCTTGCCTTTAAAAGAGCTTCAGATGCAACATCCAGTGCAGTAACTGGAAAGTCTCTTTCACAGGGCAAACTGGGGGGTCATTAATAAAAGGGGAATTGTGTGTGTGTGTTGATGGGGTTTTTCTTTTTTGTGTGTGTGGAATTTATTTTTATTTATTTATTTAAATTTGTTTATTTATTTTTGGCTGCGTTGGGTCTTCGGTGCTGCATGCGGGCTTTCTCTAGTTGCAGCGAGCGGGGGCTGTTCTTCACTGCAGTGTGTGGGCTTCTCATTGCGGTGGCTTCTCTTGCTGTGGAGCATGGGCTCTAGGTGCGCAGGCTTCAGTAGTTGTCACGGGCTCAGTAGTTGTGGCTCATGGACTCTAGGGCACAGGCTCAGTAGTTGTGGCGCATGGGCTTAGTTGCTCCGCAGCATGTGGGATCTTCCCAGACCAGGGCTTGAACCCGTGTCCCCTGCATTGGCAGGCGGATTGTGAACCACTGCACCACCAGGGAAGTCCCTGATGGGGGTTTTCTAAAGGAGAAATTATACCTGAGTTAGTCCTGATTATTGATTAAACCTGAAAGAAGAAAAAAGGAAAACCAGCTTGGATACCTTTCAAGCAAGTGGCAAAGTAACTAATATATAATTAACTTGGACAATATCTCTGGCTTGAAGCATTAGTTGTGACACTCCTATTATTCTTTGGTATTTGGCATGCCACAGAGAGTGTCACTGCTCCCTCCAAAGTATGCTTTCACTGGTAGCTGTTCCCCTGCCTCATGTTTGAGTACTGAGGCAGACCCTAGAGTATACACCAGGAAAACCTTAGAAATGACAAACCAGTAACCACAGGAAATATTATGAAGAACATATGGTTTTCTTTTTTCTTTTTAATGTATTTGTTATTTTAAACAAAAGAGAAGGGAATTAACTAGCTTAGCAAACATAAATCAGGTAACCAAATAAATAAATCTTTTAAATAATTGCACCCCTGCTCTCTCCAATACAGAAACAAAATTAAAAACTATAGAACTTCCTGCCTCAGCCTATTTGCAGTCATTTGAAGCAATCAGTGATGGTTTGATCCAGGGTTTAAATGTTACATTAACTCCCCTTTGACAGTCCCTAAATTTCTGAGTTACAATGTGTCACATTCACTGGTTGGATATTTTCTTGGCTATTAGAACAGCCAAAGCCTGGTCAACTGGACACTTCTGTATTAATCTGTGTTTTCTGGTTTTCTTAAAGCAGTTTACCTCTTCAATAGCCCAAATCACCAAACCTTTTCTCTAGCTCTTGCCTTTTTTATTACCGCATACAGCTGGTTCTAATTAGTCCCCTCCTCTCTAAAAGGGATATTTTGACAACCTACTTTTTTTTTAATTATCATAATCACTATGGATATATATACTTTTTAAATATTCCTTTTTAGTTGCAAAAACAGTAGCAAAAATAAGGTTCATAAAAGTGTTTTTAGGAAAATGACCTATAAACACAACTTTTTTATATTGTGTTTCTTGATACCTTGTACACACATGCATGTTTGCAATCCTATGTAAAAAGGCACCTTTTAGGGCTTCCCTGGTGGCGCAGTGGTTGAGAGTTCGCCTGCCGATGCAGGGGTCACAGGTTCTTGCCCCGGTCCGGGAGGATCCCACGTGCCGCGGAGCGGCTGGGCCCGTGAGCCATGGCCGCTAAGCCTGCGTGTCCGGAGCCTGTGCTCCGCGACGGGAGAGGCCGCAACAGTGAGAGGCCCGCGTACCGCAAAAAAAAAAGGCACCTTTTATTTTGCTTTTCTCACTAATTTAAAGAAATTTAAATGTTAGCCATAGCTTTCCCTCAACATACAAATGAACAGAGTTCTTTGACAAGATTACAAACAAGAAACTATGTCTATTTTTTTAACTGATTTGCAGCATTGTTAATGGAAATTATCCAACATACAGAGGACTGAGTTAGAGAGAGAAACCACACATGCTGGATATATAGGCAGTCCTCGAAGTAGGGTCCTCTCGTGCATTGGCCCTGATACAATAGCAAAATTAAGAACAGCTATTTTACCCTGTAATTTCTAAAATCCCTCAGATTATGTCTTTGGCTTGAAACCATGTGACCTATGACCAGAATAAAAAGGGAGAGGAAAGCAGCTAGCATCCTGAGAGGAGCTGTTCTGTGCCTGGCCCTGTGTGGGGTGCTTGCATAGGGGTGATCTTATATGATCTTTACATTGTCTTTGTGAGTTAGGTAGGAGAGTTTCATTTTTATAGAATAGAAAGTTGGGGCTCAGGGAGTTAAACAACGGATCCCAAGTAGCGCAGCAGCAGAGTCTGAGGGCATTTAGACACTGACTCACCCAACTTCAAAGACCATAATTCTTTGTACGGTACCATATTTCCGGCTGGGTGAATTTTATTATTTTCTTCCCAGTTTTGTCTCTCATTTTCTCAAAAGTTTCAGTACTGGATCACTGAACATTTTTTTCCAAGGATATCTTGGGAGGCAATAAACTCTACCAACCTAGGTGTATTCAAATTGCATTAGATGGAGACGTCGTTCCTGAATAACCTCATCCTACAGTGATGATTATTTTGGTGCATATTCCTTAGTGCTTCTGTGTAATGTATACAATGTATTCATTTACTTATTTGTACTTTCTAATTATTATCTATACTTTATCCATCTAGTCTTCCTTTGTGACTTCTGTGATGTAAGGTAGAGAAGTGCTAGTAATGCTGTATTAATATTTAACAAATCTGCCTTTTTGGTTGCCACAAAAACAACTTTAGTGTGGGCTCCACAAAATTCAGTGTTATGAAGTGATCTTAACATGAAAGGAGATGGTTTGGCCAGAAATGGACAAATCTCAGCCATACTGCAAGTCCTCTTGAGTTAGACTAAAGGCACTTATTAGTACGCCATGGTCTGTAATTGGATACTAAACTTAAGCCATTTGCTTTCTTATACAGGTCGTACTCCAAAAATGCCAGACTGGTACAATCCAGGTGAGTTAAGAAAACTAAAATTTATCCAGAGCTGCTTTTACCTTTTCAGTGACGTATTTAGTTAATTATTTAAGCCCAGGCCTAAGTGCCAGCTTCTTCTCTATCGTGTCTTCAAATGAGATGAAGTATCTCCATGCAGGGAAGGTGATTAGCTGGTGTGGGGTGAGACTCTGAAGCTGGATTTATCCTTCTCTGTGAGTACAGGAGGGTAACAGAGTCACTCACTGGCTCAGGAATCCTTGGTTGGATCCTTCCAGGCAGCACTGCCCTGGCCAAAGAGAGCCAGTAATCTAAATGGATTATCATTTATAAATAGTTTTGAAAAATAATCCATGTGGAGAGGGTGCAGTTTGGGTTATGCAGTCATAATTGTGCTATTTTTCTTCTTCTTTAGAGCGTGCTGGAATTCATGGACCTCCAGTTGTAATAGAAGGGAGTGAATATTGGTTTGTTGCTGATCCCCGTTTAAACTATGAAGAAGCCGTCCTGTATTGTGCTAGCAATCACAGCTCTCTGGCTAGTTTAACATCATTTGCAGGACTAAGAGCCATCAAAAACAAAATAGCAAATGTAATTTAAAAGAATGTATTTTTTAATATTTTCTTATTTTTACATTTATTCTGTTAAAAAATTTTCAAAAATCTACAAAAGTTAAATGTTCCTCTCAAGTAAAATTTGCCTAACAACATATAAGTTCATCACTTCGGGTTAGAAAAGTTAAAAAGAATTGCTTAATGTTTTAAAACATTCAAGATTAATTATTAATGTCAGTTGGTAAGATGAGCTTCAACAGATAATATAAATTAGTCTAATTCCTTGTCATGTTTTTTACTAAAAGTTAACTTGGTAGTTAACTTGAGATTCTGTTTCTAATAATAACTAATTTTGCAAAATAGTTTTTTGGAGGAAAAATAATTTGTATATTTTAAAATTTATAACTAGTAGCAATAGGATACTATATGTCCAATTAATATATGTCCATAATTACAGTGACCATATTTTTTGTATGCAAAATAGGGCCTGTGAATATAAAAAGAGTTTCTAAACTACTTTTTTCTGTGAAAGGACCTGGTTTATGTAATTTAGAGACCAACGTAATGAATATCTGGAAATTATAGTGGTTTGTGGTTATGATGGGCCAGGGTATTAAATCAAAACTCTTCTAGAAAAGTCAGCACATATAAGGATGCGTGTTTAGTTGTTTTTCATTTTGTTTTGTTTTTGTGGGTTTTTTTTTTTCAGATATCTGGCAATGAGGAGAAATGGTGGGTGAGAACTACTGACCAGCTATTAGAACGTCGTTTTTTGAGGTATGTGACATCCTTGATGGTGCCTTTGTAAAGTTATCGTTTAAAAGAAGCAGTTCCAAATCCCTTTTTACTAAATGGAGTACTGTTTATAATTAGTTTTGAACATTAATCCATAAACTACCTAGACTAGAGAAACCAAATCCTTTAGCAAATGAGCATCAAGAAAAAGTAGTATAAAATAATGGCCTAACATTAAATTTAGAATTAAAATTACTTCAGTAAAAAACAGAATGGAACATGTAACTACATTATGAGCTGACACATCTCTTATTTTCTTTCAGCTCACGACATCCATTTCATCACTTTCCTATAACATTTGGAGAGGAATGCTTTTACCTCTCTGCCAAGACTTGGTTTAGTGGTAAGGTTAATTCCAAATCCTTTAACGTTAATTATGTAATATGTGAAGTTCAGGTTCAATTACTAGCTTAATCTTGCTTTCCTTTTGATTATATGTTTGGTAGCTTTGTCATATTCTGATTTATTGCTGATGACAGTAGATCAAGTTCCAAATGCAAATAAAGGTGCTTTTCACTGTGAATATTTTGACTTCCTTTATCCTAAAGCAGTTACTTAGAAATAAACTGACCACTTTCATAACCAATAAGGATATAGACAAATTCACAAAGATGAACAGGCAGCAATTCTAAAGTACAGTTTAGGTCCCTTTCCCCCTCATTAGCCTTCTTCAACTCTATTTCCTGCCATCAGGAACCATAGTAACTGTGTGTGTACCAAGTATGTTCATTTTTATAGGCAATATTTGTATGCTACAACTTACTAATATGAGTGATAATAATAGAAGACAAAAATAGCTAGGGAAGAAAAGGAATATCTTTTAACCATTTGGGAAAGATTGATTTAAAGAGACTTTCTTCACTACTGGATGGTTTTAAAATGCGCTGAATGGAAAATTCTCACCACAGTAATCCTGCTTTTCATTTCTCAGACATAAATAAACCAGCAGACTGTAGTACCAAGTTGCCCTTCGTCTGTGAAAAATACAATGTATCTTCATTAGAGAAATATAGTCCAGATTCTGCCGCTAAAATACAGTGCTCTGGGGATTGGATTACTTTTCAGAATAAGGTAAAAAGAGAATTGCTACGTTGTGCAAATGATGATTGCTTTCATGATGGTCATATGGCCTGTGGCAGAATGGCATCCCACCAAGTAACTTCACTAAGATAGACTCTGCATATTTCAGTATCTCACCTGATTCTCTACATTTTCAGAAACGAAGTTAACTCTCAGGTTAATCACGCGTACAGGTCTTTCAGAGTACCGTGTTCCTGTTCTGTTGCTGCTGACACTTAAACTGCCAAAGCTGATCTTTCAGTGAATAGTAATATATTGACTAGTCAGGACTATCTCTTTGGCTTGTAGGAAACTGGCTTAATTTCTGGCTGATAAATTTTCCCCCTTAAGGAAAACATCCAAGCAGCATTTACCAATCAAATTAGACCAGCATTTCCCAAACTACTTTTTGGGAATATACACATATGCTAACAAAATGTTAATCATTGATGTTGCTTCCAGAGCAGGGTTTATGATTAAATAGCTTTGGGAAATACCACATTCTATATTTGCTTCCTTGAGATGCACAATTCATATTGTTGTATGTATCCCTTAGGAAATGCATTTGGCTGCTAAAAAGATTACTATAGTATGCTAAAACATTTATTCTCTCAGATAAAAGAAGTTTGAAGATAAGCAGGCTGGGGTTGGTATGAAAGCTCTTTGGTCTTCAAAACCAGGCTTCCTTTGTTTTTCTGCTCTGCCATCCTCAACTTATGGCCTCCAAGCTCAAGTTCAGGGTGTTCTCTCTAGAGTCTTTTCTAGAAGCCACCCAATGACTTTATATTTCTCTGGCCATTCCAGTCTGTAAGGAGGCTGAAAAAAAAAAACCCATTTTATAGCATGTTTCAAGGAGCACAATTTGGGACATGTTACTCCACACTAACATGATCATAATATCAAGAAGAAAAAGGAAGAGATGTGTCTAACAGCTGAAAGCATCTGTAGTAAAGTTAAAATATTAGGGGTATATTTTGACTTTTTAAAATTTGGACAATCTTTTTCCCCCCCAAAGTACTAGATTAATTTACATAGTTGATGTAAATTTATGGTTTTTTGTTTGTTTTTATTGAAGTATAGTTGAATGAAAATATATTAGTTTCAGGTGTACAACATAGTGATCTGATATTTCTATAGATTACACACCATACAAAGTTATTATAAAATTACTGACTATATTCCCTTTGCTATGCATTACATCCCTGTGACTTATTTATTTTATAACTATTAGTTTGTATCTCTTAATCCCCTTCACCCCATTAAAATATCCTGTCAAGAGACAGGGGCATGATTTCTTTAAAAATGTGGTTTTTTTAATATAAGGTAATGATGAAGAATACATATTTGAAACCAAATGGAGCAGAGTCTAAATGCTGACCATACCATGCTATGGCTATTTCACGTATGGGTAAAGTTACTTAATGTCCTTGTGCCTCAGTTTTCCCATTTGTTGTGAGAATTAAATGAGATAATACTGTGCAAAGTGTTTTAGGAAGGAAGCACTCAATAAATGGGAGATTTTTTTAAAAGTAACTCAAGGACTACTCTTCAGTTGCTTAAATTAAGTGTAGAGTTGCATTCTTGGGACTTCCCTGGTGGTCCAGTGGTAAAGAATCCACCTTACGATGCAGGTGACATGGGTTCACTCCCTTGTCAGGGACCTAAGATCCCACATGCCATGGGGGCAACTGAGCCTGCACGCCACAACTACTGAGCTCACGTGCCTCAACTAGAGCCCATGTGCCACAAACTACAGAGCCCACGCGCCCTGGAGCCCACGCGCCACAACTGGAGAGAAGCCTGAGTGCCGCAACGAAGAGCCCGTGTGCCGCAACTAAGACCCGACGCAGCCAAAAATAAGAAATAAAATAAATAATAAATAAATCTTTCAAAAAAAAGAGTGTAGATCCATTCTTTTGCTACTACTTTGTGAGTGTCTATATCTCACAAACAGAAAATTAGCAGCCTTCTAAAAGATGAGGCATTTTCTTCCTATGTGAGCTTTCCCATGTGTGGAAATCTTATACTTCATATGTGTTCTTTGTTTGCAGTGCTTTTTAAGGATCAAACCTAAGTCTGTTACATTTTCTGAAGCCAGCGATACTTGTCACACCTATGGTGGAACGCTTCCTTCAGTGCTGAGCCAGAGAGAACAAGGTAGCAGAATTGTTTCGTAAACATGTTTTATTCTGATCTGGAGGCCATGTTTGTGTTGGGAGGCTGTGGGGAATTAACACATACAAAGAACCTTATTAGATTACTTTTTACAGAGTAGGTGAAAGATTATTCTGGTAGTTAGATAAGCAAGAGGTATTCATTGTGACATTTTTAGTATATCTTTAATTTGAATAAGTCAAATGTTTTTTTTAAAAAAAAAATCTTTCTGACAGATTTTATTACATCCTTGCTTCCGGATATGGAAGCTACTTTATGGATTGGTTTGCGCTGGACTGCCTATGAGAAGATAAACAAATGGATGGATAACAGAGAGCTGACATACAGTAACTTTCACCCATTATTGGTTGGTCGGAGGCTGAGAATACCAACAAATGTAAGGTTGTTTTTTTTTTAATCAGTAAACTACGTAGCTCTATGAAATACCTGAGTCTTCCACAAATTATTGGATTAAGAACAAGGGCCTATTTCATGAGTCGACTTATATGAAACGTCCAAATAGGCAAATCTATAAAGATAGAAAGTAGATTACTGGTTGCCAGAGGCTAAGAGGCTAGAAGGATTGGTGGTGATGGCCTAAAGCATATGGGATCTCTTTCTGGGGTGGTGAAAATGTTCTAAAATTGATTAGGGGTGATGGTTGCACAACTCTGTGAATATACTAAAAACTATAGAATATATGCTTTAAATCAATGAATTATACCATCTATGAACTATATCAATAATGCTGTCACAAGAAGAATAACAACAGAGCTTCCACAGCCTTCACGTAGATGCCCTAGTTTTTCATAGTAGTATCAGATTCCATAGCACTTATTTCATAACCATGTAAAGCCATCAATAGTGAGTTACAAATAGAAGCTAATATAAATGCTCTACTTATCATCTTGGAATTTGGAGCTGTCAGCCTCAGTCTCCTGAGGTTAAAAAGTATAAAATCTGTGGTTAGTGATCATTTTTCCCTAAGATCTAAATGTAAAGAAGCTATAGAATGGAAGAAGGCATTATATCAACAGTAGTTACCCTGTACCATGATATTGCTGCCCACTACTTCTGTCTTCCATATTTACTGGATACAAACCACCTTTTGCAAAAAAGGCAAAGGTTAAGAGATTAACTTTAAAGTTGAATTCCAAAAGTACATCCTAGACAATATCAACTGATATTCCTGATGCAATGGAACTTTGCTCAACGTTGACGTTGGTGGTAAAGGGAACTCTGCAACATGTGTAATTATGTACAAAGTAAATATCAAAATAATGCTTGGTTATTGTAGAACATTTGGAAGTTATAGAAGAGTAAACAAAATAAAGAAAAATATCAACCCTTATCCTGCTTATACTTAGGCTGGTAGCTTTTAACTCATGACCCATAGTAAGAAATAAATTTATATTACCATTCTGCACATAGATATAAATATAATATCGAATTGAAACAAAAGTTTCAGGAAATAATACTTACCCTTAGAGCTTATATTTCTTTCTTTTCTATTCTATTCTACTCTAGTCTGATCTAGTCTAGTCTAGTCAACCTATTCTCTGTGTTCTATCCTATTCTATTTCATTGTCACAAATAAGAATCAAGATCCACTGAACTGATTTCATGACCTACTAAATAAGTCTCAAACCATATTTGAATCCTGATCTAGGAAATCACAATGAATATTTCAGCATTTTTCTTCTAGGGCTTTTCTATACATTGTCTTCCTTGACATAGATAAGATCATAGTATATATACTGTTGTATCTACTTTTCTCACTTAGTATTATATCATAAGTAGTTTCTTATGCCATTAAAAGATGTGCTTGATAAGCATTTTGATGGTTGCACAATATTTCTTGACAGATATACCATCATTTACCTAAACAATGCTGGGTATTTTGGCTGTTTCCAGTTTTGCATAATCCTTAATAGTGCTGCAATTAACATCTTCATGCATGATCTTTGCTGTATATTTCAGGTTACCTCCCTAAGATAGATTTAGGAAGTGATATAGCCAGATCAAAAAATATAAGTAGTTGTAAAACTCTGGTTACCAAATTGGTTTCCAGAAAGGTTTATGAGTTTATATTTTTGTCAGCAATATATTGTGATTACTTTTCTATTCATACCAGTGTATTAATAATTTCCAACACTTATTGAGCAGCTAATATGTGTCAGACACTCTGCTAATGCATCACATGCATTATTTCATTTAATCTGCACAATAGATGTGAAACAGTCTGTACTCCTCTCCTATCTTAGAAATGTGGAGACAAACAGAGAGAGTCATGTAACTTGCCAGAAATCATGCAGGGTATGCGTGCAGGGTTGGCATTTAAATCCAAGTCTGCAGAGTCAGCATTCTTAGCTTCTCTACTGCATTGCCTCTACTACAATGCTCTAAGGAGAATTATCTTTTTAAAATTCTTGCTAATTTGATAGTTTAAATGATATCATATTTTCATTTGTATTGCTCTGATTTCTAATGAAAACATATAAATTCAGTAATAATTTGAATTTCATCCAATGTGAATTTCTTATTCTTTGACAATTTATCAAAGCCTTCATGTATTTCTTATTGATTTTATGACTGTGTAAATATTAAGTGTGCTAACCCTGTGTTTCTTGCATTTATTGCAGATATTTTCACAGGTTTTTTTTTTCTTTAGGTCTAATACCAAAAATATTACAGAAATAAGTTTTGATTTTTTTGATATGTGTTCAACTCTATTTCTTTTTTTCCCCTCCATTGCTTTTAGGTTAGAAAGTCCCTCATGTAAATGTTAGTTAAATGAATGCCTTTATTTTCTTCATTTTGTTTTATAGCTTGCTTTTTTGGTCTGACAGTATGATACATCCATGGTATATGGCATATGTTGTCAATGGTTACTTAATCCTTTTCCCTAATCCTGGCCAATTGTCTAGCATCATTTGTTGTATATACTTCCATCTGTTAAAATCAATATAGAATGCCTTTTTTATCATATGTGAAGTGTGCATGTGTATGTATGTGTGTGTGTATGAGACATATTCTTGTATAGCTCCCACACTGATCTAAATACTATAATGTTGCCATATTTCAAGAAATATAATAGGATTAGTTATCCTTTATTGTATGTCTTTTAAAAATATTTTTAGCTGTTTTTGTCTATTCTTCAAGACAAACTAGAATTATTTAGTTAATTTCCAATCTAAACAATTCAATAGAAAACTTCTGGTAAGAATTTGACAACATTTTAGGAAGAATTGACATCTTTTTATTAATTTTCCCTCAAGAATATGGTGTAACATATCTCTCCATTGATTCAAGTCTTCCTTTTAAATTCCTCAGTGAAGTTTTTAGAGAAGTTCTCTTTCTTTTTGCCATTGAGAATGGCAGCTTTTTAAAACTGTCTTACTGATATGTAGGAAATCTATTATTTGGGTATTTTTGTATATTTATTTCATAGGCATCCATCTTACTAAAAGCTCTTATTACTCCTCAGAGTTTTTCAGTAGATTTTCTTGGGTTTTCTAATTAGATAATCATAATTGGCAAATAACCATTCATGCTTCACTACATGTGGTAGGACTTCCAGAACCATGGTAAATACCAGGAGTAATAAATAACATCCTAGACTTGATCTAGACTTTAATGGGAATATCTGCAGTCTTTCATTATTATATTTGATGTGGACTTTTTGTTTAAGATATATCATTTATTTAGAATTTTTATTCAGGAATAAGTAGTGGATTTTCTAAAACTTGTTTTCACCATCTATTGAAATTGTCATACAGTTTTTCCCATTAGGCCTATGGATATGTAGTATACTACATTAATAGATGTTATATTAAACCATTTTTATCTCCTTATCATAAAATCTAGTTGCTGAGAGTGGGTTATTATTTTACTACTGAATTAGATTTGTTAGAATTTTATTTGGGAATGTTTTCATCTCTGTTCATAGAGTTAATTTTTTTAAGCTTTTTTTTTTTTCTGATCATGTCAGCTTCATAAGATGAACTGGGTAGTTTTCTGCCTTTGTGTTTTGAAATTATGACTCAGTCTGGGGAATTATCTTTCCCTGAAAGTTTGAAGGAACTGTATACAAAACCATGTGATATTAGAACCCTGTTCAGAGATCATTGTTTAATACTAATGCCTTAGGAAATTCACTTAACTTTGCTTAAGTCTCATTTTTTCATCTGTAAGTTCTGATACTGTTGTTCCTACAACATAATGTGAGGATTGCATAAAATATTTCATTTAAAGCTTTTAAGCACAGTACCTGACATATAGTTTTAAAAATGAGCATTATTATTAATTTTCAATTTCCTCTAAAGTTACTGGTACATTTTAGTGTTTCTACTTTTCCTTTTAACAGTTATGCTAATTTGTATATTTCAAGGAAGTTGTCTATTTCATGTAGATATTCAAATGTATTAGAATAAAGTCGTGTCTGCTATTATCTTTTAAAATCTCCATGTCTTATTTTAATCGTTTTTACTTTTTCTTATTTAGATTTTTACAAAAACTAGTGTATGTTACTGGTTTTTTCCTCCCCTTTCTCCACCGCCTACTCCTATTGCTTGAGATATACAAATACTACTACATTTTTCTATCCTGTTTTTCTTGGAGTTATATTTTTGCTGATTTTCTAATCTCATATTGAATTCTTAGTTCATCTTTCCTTTAAAAATCAGAATGCATTTAATAATACATGTTTGCCTTCACATAAAGTTTTACTCATATCTCTTGTAATATTTCTCATATTAGTCTTTCCTATAATTTTTTCATTTTTGTTTTAATGTTTATTGAATAGCATGGGAGTATGCAGTTTTTTTAAAACTTTTTTAGCTCCTGGGATAAGCTTACTTTTCTTATTTTTCTGAGTGTGATATGTTTCAACCATACAGAAAAGTATAGGGACAATATACTTTGAATAAATTTCCATGTCTAATGTTATTGATTTGTGGTCAGAGAATGAAATCTAGATAGATACTTTTATTTATGGATGTTTTATAGTGACAAGTATAGGATCAAAGCTTTAAGGTGAGTTCTCTATTGTGTGGTACACCATTTGTCATTATAAAAAGTTTATAAACATCTAATGAGTTGAATTAACAGTCATTACTTTTTTGCTCACTTGCAACGTCAAGAAGGAGAGCAGAGTGTTAAATATTATTATAATTGTGTATTTGTCTTCTAACAGTTTTTCTCCATCTGTTTTGAAGATGTATTCATCAATATTGCCACTATTTTGTTCTATAATTTCTAAAGTTAATTGCCCTTTCCCATGTTTTGAAAGTTTATCAGAAGACACAGACCTACTAGAGAATGGACTTGAGGATATGGGGAGGGGGAAGGGTAAGCTGTGACAAAGTAAGAGAGTGGCATGGACATATATACACTACCAAATGTAAAATAGATAGCTAGTGGGAAGCAGCCGCATAGCACAGGGAGATCAGCTTGGTGGTTTGTGACCACCTAGAGGGGTGGGATAGGGAGGGTGGGAGGGAGGGAGACACAAGAGGGAAGAGATATGGAAACATATATATATGTATAACTGATTCACTTTGTTATAAAGCAGAAACTAACACACCATTGTAAAGCAATTATGCTCCAATAAAGATGTTAAAAAAAAAAAAAGAAAGTTTATCAGGTTTTTCTTAGTGATTTCATGGTCAGCTCCTTAATGGAGTTTTTTACAGGAAGAAAAATCCAATTTGGAATATAAAGTTCCCTTGCTGGGATCTTCAGACTGTTAGTTTCATAATTGCTTGTACATGTTTGCCTTTTTGTTTAGATTTTTGATGAAGAGGTGTCCTACCACTGTGCTCTAATGCTCAACCTCCAAAAGTCACCTTTTACTGGGACGTGGAATTTTACTTCCTGCAGTGAACACCATACTCTGTCTCTCTGTCAGAAATATTCAGGTATAGATTATTATTTAGATGACTATGGTACTTTATGCTGTTAGATATGTACAGTACTTTTTCACAAAAAAACTTATAAATTAATATTAATTTGTAATCATACAGCTTCCTTAAAATTTTAGCATGACTAAATCCATACTGGCTCAGTGAGCCAAATTAGCTCAAATAGAATGTGATTTTTTGTCAAGATCATTGCCATAATTAAATATCAAAATTAAGTATCCAATGAAGTTTGTTAATCGGTGTTATCTAATGACCGTAAATTATGATTGCATTTTGTTCTCCTTTCTGCTCTGGAATTTTTCAGATTTTACTGCCATGAGGAAAGGAGGAGAAAAACAATGTTTTTAACTGAGTTCGGTATAAACAATCATGGTTAAATCTAGCACTCAAAAAAAAAAAAAGGATGTGAAGCATTATAAATGGATCACTGTCTATGCCCTCCTATAACCCAAATAAAAGTAAAATGTTAAAAGTAGGAATCATCTATATATTCAAAAAGATATTTTTTTAAAGGTATTAAATCATTTTCATTGGTCACAGTAAGTTTTTAAACAAACAATTAAAAAAAAAAACCTTTGCCATGTAATGAGAACTTCAAGTAGCTAATCCATGTGCTTCTGGGTTTTTATTTTATTTTATTTTATTTTTATACAGCAGGTTCTTAATATCTATTTTATACATATTAGTGTATATACGTGAATCCCAATCTCCCAATTCATACGTTTGTTCTCTACATCTGTGTCTGTTTCTGCCTTGCAAACCAGTTCATCTGTACCATTTTTCTAGATTCCACGTTTGCATTAATATACGATATTTGTTTTTCTTTTTCTGACTTACATCACTCTGTATGACAGTCTCTAGGTCCATCCATGTCTCTACAAATGACCGTTTCATTCCTTTTTATGGCTGAGTAATATTCCATTGTATATATATATACCACATCTTCTTTATCCATTTGTCTGTCGATGGGCATTTAGGTTGCTTCCGTGGCCTGGCTCTTGTAAGTAGTGCTGCAGTGAACGTTGTGGTACATGCCTCTTTTTGAATTATGGTTTTCTCAGGGGATATGCCCAGTAGTGGGATTGCTGGGTCATATGGTAATTCTATTTTTAGTTTTTTAAGGAACCTCCATACTGTTCTCCACAGTGGCTGTATCAATTTACATTCCCGCCAACAGTGCAAGAGGGTTCCCTTTTCTCCACACTCTCTCCAGCATTTGTTGTTTGTAGATTTTCTGATGATGACCATTCTAACTGGTGTGAGGTGATACCTCATTGTAGTTTTGATTTGCATTTCTCTAATAATTAGTGATGTTGAGCAGCTTTTCATGTGCTTCTTGGCCATCTATATGTCTTCTTTGGAGATATGTCTATTTAGGACTTCCGCCCATTTTTTGATTGGGTTGTTTTGTTTTTTCAATATTGAGCTGCATGAGCTGTTTATATATTTTGGAGATTAATCCTTTGTCCATTGATTCATTTGCAAATATTTTCTCCCATTCTGAGGGTTGTCTTTTCATCTTGTTTATAGTTTCCTTTGCTGTGCAAAAGCTTTTAAGTTTCTTTAGGTCCCATTTGTTTATTTTTGTTTTTATTTCCATTGCTCTAAGAGGTGGGTCAAAAAAGATCTTGCTGTGATTTATGTCATAGAGTGTTCTTCCTATGTTTTCCTCTAAGAGTTTTATAGTGTCAGGTCTTACATTTAGGTCTCTAATCCATTTTGAGTTTATTTTTGTGGATGGTGTTAGGGAGTGTTCTGATTTCATTCATTTACATGTAGCTGTCCAGTTTTACCAGCACCATTTATTGAAGAGACTGTCTTTTCTCCATTGTATATCCTTGCCTCCTTTGTCATAGATTAGTTGACCATGGGTGCGTGGGTTTATCTCTGGGCTTTCTATCCTGTTCCATTGATCTATATTTCTGTTTTTGGGCCAGTACCATATTGTCTTGATGACTGTAGCTTTGTAGTATAGTGTGAAGTCAGGGAGTCTGATTCCTTCTGCTTAGTTTTATTCCCTCAAGACTGCTTTGGCTATTCGGGGTCTTTTGTGTCTCCATACAAATTTTAAGATATTTTGTTCTAGTTCTGTAAAAAATGCCATTGGTAATTTGATAGGGATTGCATTGAATCTGTAGATTGCTTTGGGTAGTGTGATCATTTTCACAATATTGATTCTACTAATCCAAGAACATGCATGGTATATCTCTCCATCTGTTTGTCTCATCTTTGATTTCTTTTATCAGTGTCTTACAGTTTTCTGAGTACTCCATGCGCTTCTGAAGAACTTTTTGCTAAATTAATCTTTGCTTATTTGTCTCATACTTTTTAGTAACTGCCTTTTTCAGAGAGGTACTGTAAATCAATAATTCAAATATATCCTCTTAGGGGTGGTTGTATACACTTTTTCGTGGGTTCTCCCAGATGAAAACTTGTAAGGGGACACCCAGCACCTCCTGTTGAAGCAGTTCAAACAAAGGAAGAATTTGACACCAATCTGAAATGGTAATCTTATTGCCATTAGAAGTCGTCTACTTTTATTTATAGCTTTTCTCCTATTACAGTTTACTTTTATTTATAGCTTTTCTCCTTCCTAAATCAGATCAACTAAATCAGAATTTTGTTCTAATTGTAAAAAACAAATTTGTGGTTCACAAATTTACCTAAGGTATACAGCAAAACATACCTAGTTCTCCCACCCAAAGTCTAAAATAAATGAATAGATAAGTAATACCTAAAGTACATTGTTACAGGGAGAAATTTGAAAAAATGTCCCATGACTTGCCAAGTAGGTGGTTTTTGTGGCTTTATTTTTCTTTTACACACAGAAATTGAAAGCAGACAGACCTTACAGAATACTTCAGAAACTGTGAAGTATCAAAATAATCTGTACAAAATAATGCTGAAGACTCTGACTTGGACTGATGCTCTAAAGGAGTGCCAGAAAGAAAACATGCAGCTGGTGAGCATCACAGACCCTTACCAGCAGGCCTTCCTGACTGTGCAGGCGGTCCTTCATAACACTTCTTTATGGATTGGACTCTCCAGTCATGACGTAAGTTTTCAGTCCCACTGCCAGGATTGGGTGACGGAATGTGACATTTTTTATTGCACACAGCATCTCTCATATCAGACTAAAAGAAACCAGAGATCATAAAATCTTACTCCAGTGAATGAATTTCATGAGGTATGTAATTTTTAGCAGCAGTCATCTTTCCACTGTTGAAAGATCAGGTGCTTTATCGTTTAGCTTAAGAAAAATCTCTAATGGACATATATAGCTGAGCACTTCTTTTTATTTATTCCAATCGAAGATGGAGCTGGAATCAGGAGCTGCCATGTCTCCTCAGCCAATGAAAAGAAGAGAGGGAGGGAAGAATTAAAAGTTCAGATGGGGTTGGTGAGCAGAAGCCCATGAACGTTATTAAAGGGCTTTTTATCCCTTTCCAAATCAGCAGAGTGAAATTAAGCCACTCTACAAAGGGATTAGAATAGCATTTTGCCACATCTCAAGCCCTGATCTTGGGTACTTCTCATTCATTTCATAGCCCAGCAAAGAATGCTAGTCTCCTATTAATTCCCAGCACTAAACTTCATACATGTAGCACAAACAGGAATGTTTATGCTACTAAAGCTTTTGGCTATAATTAATAGGGAATCTTTTTTTTTTTTAAATAAAGCTGTAGCATTCCTCTCAGCATTGTAGGCCATTTTTGCCTCTTTTCTGATTCTTGTATGTAATAAGCTGATGCTCTGCTCACGGAGATGTATTGAAAAGTAAGATATAGGGCTGGTATAAAAGGCTGCGTACATTGTGCACTGATGGGGGTGCCACTTATTTATAAAGATTGTGATGTGAATTTTGCTTCCTGCATCTGTGCAGTGTGTGACCCGTAAAGCCCTAGTTAGATAAGTGTCACCTGAACCAGTATTCCTAATCCACTCTCGGAGGGAAGGTAATTGGGAGAGTAGGAAAGAAGTGTCCATTGCATTATGAAGCAAACCTGAGTTATGTAGATGGTAGGCTAACCCTCAGTATACCAAGATGGTTTTAGGGCTGCATGGAGAAAATGTGATTGAAGACAATTTAAGTCCTTGCGCAAACCCCAAGTTGAACTGGAGAATGGATGAAAAACTTAAGACGCAGAAGTATACATTATCTTTGACAAACTCTGGACTTATTACCACCAGCATTTGTCAGAAGCTCAATTAAAAAAGCAGTATTTAGAAATTGCTTGAAGACTAGCTTCTCCAAAATTCTGGATTTTAAAATGTACCCTCAGGTCCAGCCAGGTTATCAGCTTGAACTGCTTCCCTAGACCTCACAGTATCAATTCCTTCATAACATTGCTTTACTTCCTTTCTCTTTTGTGTTTGGCATTATGTGAAACCCATCACTGTGTCTCTTGTGTGGGTGGTAATTAAGTTATCACATTTCCTAGTTTTAACCACCTTAAACCTTTTTAAACAAAAGCAGTATTGTTGCTGGAGAAAAATCATAAAGTTAGAATAAATTAAAAGAATAAAATTGGAATCACCTATAATCCCAGTATCTAGTGATAAAAGTGGTTTAAATATTTGGTATATATCCTTCAAGTTATTTTTCTACGTACATGTATTTATTTTTAAGACACTTCGGATCATACAGTTTTGTAACTTTTTTTCCCCACTTGATGATTTCGGTCTTCTTTCTTATCCTATTTTCAGTCGTCACCTGTGTTTTTCTTCTCCCTTTTGCTCTTTAACATATTAAATTTTACATAGCTGTTTCTTATGTATCTTCATAAGCTGCCTGAAATCTTTGGAACATGGCAGAGTGTAAGTAAATACAACTTTACATTGAAAGCAATGGGAAGGTTTTGAAAGATTTTAAACATGGTAGTAACAATATCAGATTTTGACTTGAGAAAAACTATGCTGGGCAGAAGCTGGGGAAGGAAGTGAGCAGTCCAGAAATAGAAGACCAGTTAGAGTTTCTTGTAGACATTCATGCAGGAAATGATGTTGGTCTGGACTGAGGCATGTTTACAGTGTCTGCAGTGCAGCAGTTCTGGGCTATAGAAGGTCTGGAGTGTGGCTGTGAGAGCAGGTCACTCGAGTACATAGAAGTGAAAGTCCATAGAAGAAGAGGAAGTCAAGAAGGCTTGGGAACGGGGTGAGTCATCCACATGAACATAGACGTCCCTAAGTCAGTGGTAGGACCAGAAGGACAGAGCAGGGCATGGGACACCTTAGTAAATATCAGGAAGGAGCAAGGGGGCCAAGACCAAAGTGAATGTCAGAGAGACGGAAGGACTCTGGGAGTTTGCCAAGACCTCAGTGAATGTCAGAGAAGAAGGGCATAAACCTCAAAGGAAATGACTGAAGGAAATAAAAATACCCACTATGTCATTCTCAAGGCTCTGTGATATCTGAGACTAAAAAAACAAGCAGCCCTTCCCTTGTGGATGCTGAAAGGAACTTATTCTATTAGAAAAGACAGGTTTTAATTAAGATCAATGAAGGTCTAGAATTTAGTGAAGAGATACTTATAGTCTTAATAAAGAGATTTAGTGTTCAGTAAAGAGATGGTGGGAGTGGGATGACTTATCTACAAGGAACAGAAGTTCCCAAGGCCCAGGGACCTGAGTTAGTTGGGAGTGCAACAAGGGGGAAGGAATCCAGGGTAATACTCAGTACAGGTAACATCACAGGGGCAAAGGGCCACATTTGAGGCCACTTGGTTTAGAGATTAACTGGCCATAAGTTTACAACTGGAACACTGGTAGAGAACACTTCTGAATGAAACAGTTGGTGGTGTTGAGGTTTGACCACATTTGCTATTTTTGGTTCACTAAGGAGACTGTGAGACTGTGTGTGGCCTTTGGCCCAATGTTCCAAATAAACCAGTGATGCAAAATTGCCCCAGGCCTCAGGAAAGCATAGCTCAGTGGGTCAGTGTGGAAGGGCTGGTGCTCTGGCAGCACCACAGGAAAACTCAGGCAGGCCTGTACTTCACAATCCATCTCCTGCACATCTGTACCTACCTTGTAAAGCCTCTCTCAAGACAGGTGGGTGGTCAGGCCCTTGTCAGGATGTAAAGACAGATGTTCACAGACTTCTAGCGCACAATAGAATGTAGTGAATAAGGAAGTTTCTCTTCAAAGACAAATGTGAAAAGGGTGGTGTGAGATCCACAGGGCCTGAAGGTTTAAGAGGGAGGGAGCTGACATCTCTGTAGCTCTTATTGTGTACCAGATAGCCACTGACTTATGTGTCTTACACGTTACCCCATTAATTCCAACCCCATGAGATTAAATGTCACATCCATTTAATAGATGAAGGGATGGAAAAGCGGCAAGGTAATGCCACAATCAAAAGCTAACAAGTGACCAAACCAGAATTCAAAACTAGGTATGCTTAGCTCTAAAGCCCGTGTTCTTTCCACTACTACATATTATCTCTAAGTTAATCAGAGCTTACAGTAGTCCTCACTCCATTTTAGCTTTCTGATTTCCAACAACCAATGGTTCCAATTTTGTGTGAGGCAGCAAAGCATAATGGTTCAGACCATGGACTCCAGGGCCTAATGGCCTGGATTTGTATCCCAGCACTGTGGTTTACATTCTGTATGACTGTGCACATTACATGACTTCAGTTTTCTCATCTGTAAAATGGATATAATAATAGTACCTATCTCATATGGTTGTTATGAGGATTATATAATATTTGCAGAGTACCTAAAACAATGCCTGGTACGTAGTAAGTGCTGTGTAAATATGTGCTAAACATAAGATAAAATTTAAAATTATTAGATTGGGGACTTCCCTGGTGGAGCAGTGGTTAAGAATCCACCTGCCAGTGCGGGGGCCACGGGTTCAAGCCCTGGTCTGGGAAGATCCCACATGCCACGGAGCAGCTAAGCCCGTGACCACAACTACTGAGCCCACGCACCACAACTACTGAAGCCTGCGTGCCTAGAGCCCATGCTCTGCAACAAGAGAAGCCACCACAATGAGAAGCCCACGCACTGCAATGAAGAGTAGCCCCAGCTCGCCAGAACTAGAGAAATCCCGTGTGCAGCAACGAAGACCCAACACAGCCAAAAATAAATAAATAAAATTAAACAAATTTAAAAATTATTAGATCGACCACGAGGGTCAAAATCATACAATAGGGATAACGTGAAGTATAACCACTTAAGATATATTTCTGCTCCATACAGGATGAACTCAACTTTGGTTGGTCAGATGGGAAACATCTTCAATTTAATCGCTGGGCTGAAAATAATGAACAACTTGAAGACTGTGTAGTATTAGACACTGATGGATTCTGGAAAACATCTGACTGCGATAATAATCAGCCAGGCGCTATTTGCTATTATTCAGGAAGTATGCTAATTTCAAATATTTTAATTCTTAAATTGTTATCAGTCTCATGAGTAGTGGAATTTTGAGGAAATAGTTTTGTAAAATCTGGTTTTAAAGTTATAAAGCAATTATAATCATGTCCTTTTTACAACAAAATCTGTTGTGAAAATTTGTATTTGAGAATTATTATATGTTACATATTTTGTCATTAATTTGTTATTTTAGATATGTTTTATCTTTATTTTTGTCAACTGATGATAGTAATTGACCTTTGAGTTTTAAGTCCTTGTTAGCCTCATTTTGCATACACTTTGTGTTTATATTCTTATGGAAAACTTACATTTGTGGGAATTCTTTTGTAATTCTTACCATCAATACTTAACATTTCTTTTATGAGTCACTGTTGAGATTCATTTGGTTGCTAACAGTAATTAGCTCACGCTAGCTTAAGCCAAAAGGGAAATTTAGATCCTCAGAAATGGGGATAGAGCTGAGCCTCCCGAGGAGAGGGGATCTCAAAGCCAGAGATGCTGTCTTGCACCTCTCCTTTCTGTTTCTCTCAGGGGATCTGCACTCTTCTCTTTATGTACTTCCTGATTCTCTCTGCACTTCCTGCTTCTCTCTGCACATGGTGAAACATGGCAGCTCTGCAGCTTTCAATTTTAGCCGTAACTGGAGATGAATTGACTATCTCTGAATTCCACTTTTCAAATCTGAAAAGAACTGAAAGAGATAATCTGATAGACTCAACTTAAGTCAGATATGCTATCTCTAGCCCAGTCGGAGGAAAGTGGTTTTACAGCTTCCAGGGGCCCACATTTGTGGGTTTGTGGTTAGAGAAAAGACTACTTCACAAAGGGAGTTGCTGTGAGCTGGGAGAAATATTGCATAGTCTCTACCATGTGTTGAATCAGTTTGATTGGCTCTGAATAGAGCATATTTCTATTTGCATCTTTTTGAATCTGTGGCCTTTTCGTAAAATGAAAAAGAAATGCTGAATTCAGATTTTTCTAGATGTGAGATTTTAAATTATTTCTGTTTGCTTTGGTTAAAGCAATAACTTATTTAGAACATCAAGTATTTCATAAAATGTTCTTTTAAAGTTAAAGAAGGTATCAGTAAGCAGAAAATTGAAGATGAATTCTCAAAGTCATATTTAGGTGCCTCTTATTATGTTTGTATAGTTTCTCTGAAGTGGCCCCTTGTATTAGAAGTTTGGTGATGCAGGAAGACAGAAACTGCATTTAACCTAATAACACCTCATTTTCCACATTCTTCTACTCATTCCACATCAGGGAAAAGAAAATTTTATTAAGTAATTTCCTTCCTACAGAAAGCCAGTTAAGAGGTCACATTTTATTTGAGCATAAACAGAACAAGCATCGCCAGGCTATTATTTCTTGGCTTCCTGAATATTTCCTACAAATCAAGTCTAATTATGATGAAGAGGATTTAACATTTATATCTGAAGTTAGAATTCTTACCATTAATTCTTTTTCTAGATGAGACTGAAAAAGAGGTCAAACCAGTTACCAGTGTTCGATGTCCGTCTCCTGTTCTAAATACTCCATGGATACCATTTCAGAACTCTTGCTACAATTTCATGATAACAAAGAATAGATATATAGTGACAACACGAGATGAAGTTCATTCTAAATGCCAGACACTGAGTGAGTATGTTGTATGGCCATTATATGTTGCATTATGCTCGTTAGAAAACAAATCTCATCTGAGTATATTCAATAAATATTTCTAATTAGCGCTAGTAACTAGAACTCAAAAATATTCATCTCCTAATTTCTACATTATCAATGACAAAGTATTAAAATTTGTGTTTATTTAAAATGGAAAGTATAGGAGTTATCTCCTTTCTTACCCATCCATTAGGGAACTAGTCTCTCTTTAGATGTATAAATGGGTTCTACTTAAAAAGAGAAAGAAATGACACTAGAGAGCAGAGAGCTGGATATTAAATCAAGTTAGGCTGTGGGCAGAGAGAAAATAGGCCGGTTTGAGTAGTTGAAAACTTAGATAAGCCAGAAAGAAGCAGCTCTGCTTAAAAGAAATACATATTTCATACTTTCAGCTCTCAGGACTCTCCAGATATTTCCCTATGAGATCCACTGAGGATTTGTGACTTTTGAACAATGGACCCATCAACTTTATAGGAAGTTCCTATGGAAAATATCAAACCATTATTCCCCAAAGTGTGTTCTGTGGAACACTACTCTTGAGATGTTCTGTAAAGAAAAAGATCCTTAGTTAAAGAACAAGGGTGAGAAATACCACACATCTTCACTTCCTTTTAAACATTATCAAATGTGCATTAGCATATGCTTTAAGAAATACTGACATGAATGAACTAGTTTACTTTTGGTTAACCAAAATTTGTAAAGTTTTTTTCAATGTAGCTCTTTTCCGAGGAACACACTTTGGGGAATATTAAACTTTTAAAATCCTGTTATAACAGCCATCGCTAAGGAAAAGGAAGGTCTGTCTTTTAGCCCATCTAAGAGGTTTTTATTTATTATAGTCTTTGACAGTGTGTCACTAATATAGGTGGATTTGTACCAACTCAAAATAAGCCTTAAATGGGGAAAAGGAAAGTGAATCACTGTTTCAAATTCTCCTCTCAGCTACTAGTTTTCCAGTATTCTGTGAGACCAAATTGAAGATCAAAATGTTTGAAAATGTTTTAACCTATTCATTTAGTACAACAAGATAGTTTTAATTTATATGTCTTTCTTATTTTCTACTATTGTTTTAAGTTTTGGAGTGTGTTAAACTGGGGAATAAAAATTACTAAATCTATCAAACAAAGTGTTCTAAATAATTAATTATTTAAATTATTGACTCTTTTTTATTTAACAGATCCAAAATCACATATTCTGAGTATTCGAGATGAAAAAGAGAATAACTTTGTTCTTGAGCAGCTTCTACACTACAATTACATGGCTTCATGGGTCATGTTAGGTATAACTTATGAAAGTAAGTTGTAAATCTGTTTTTCACTATTTATATTCATAGTTCATTATAAACTACTAGTTTATCAAGCTGTGAAAGTATATTCTTCAGAGTATATGTTAATCAGTATACAAAATTATAATTATGCACTTAGCATAACTTAATACAAATACCAAGACAGTTTTTGTGTCTCTGCTCTGCCACTAAAATGCCTTTACCACCAAGCTTAGAGTTAAATGGTGGAAAATAATTTCCTTTCTTCACCCTCCCACCTAGCAGTACAAGACTAACTAAAATGACTGCACTCCTGCATAAATCTCCAATACTTACTTTATATCTCTATGTATGTGGGATGAGTGAGAAGAGAAATACACTTCTACTAATGTTGCATCTTTGGTTTTATATCATTGGCTTGGGGTATACATTAGAAAAATGAGACACATAGTCTGCCAATGGGATAGAATATTTGAGATTGCAAATGCCACAAATTCAAGATATAATTGCTATGAAAATTTTTTTAAAACACAGACTCTAATAATAGGGGAAATAAGACCAATTTAGAAAGATACTCAATTAGAGGTATCCGGAAAATCATAAAGTTTTGGAATTAGAAAAAAATCACTGTGTGGGCATAAAGCATTAAAATCATACATTCATCCCAAAAAGGGGGCTTAATAAGGGGCACAGGACAATGATAGCTAGAGGTAGGGTAGGCAAAGAAACTTAATTACTCAAATCTGACCATTTTAAAAATAGTCTTCTCTTTGCTATCTAACCTGTCTCTTTCTTAGAATTACTCAGGTTTTTCTTGAATGTTTATGGCTTGCAGATGAGTTAACAAAAATTAAGCTATCAAGTAATGGGTAAGACTTGGGTTGCCAGCTGAAGATGAGTTCATCATGGTAGGACTTAGTTGCCCAATTCTTTTCTCTGATGATGCTTGAACACTCTTAAATTTAAGAATGGAAAAAAATGGAGAGGAACTAGGTAGAAAGTTCCCAGGCTTTACCTGAAAGTGACTGAGGAAACAGTGATCCCATGTGGAGCAACAGAAACTATACCCAGGATATAGTTAGAGATTTCAATTGTATCCTTTGCTGTACTTTGTTAGTTATATTATCAGAAACAACTGAAAATGTATTCTGTATTCTGCAAAGCATTTTCAGATCTGTAGGCTTTCTTTTAATCATCTTAAGTTCTTTTATAAGATGTAGTTGTAACAAAACTTCTATTAAAATATACAGACATATGGGAGACATATAGAAAGATATTTCCAGCAAACAGTAAATTTGGCTTAAAACTAATTCTTACTGGCTTAATTTATATCCATAGCGGTTTTTTATCACTTAAATATGCTTAAATACTATTTAATTGTATATACCACCTATACAAAGGATTCTGGTTTTTTTTTTTAAGTTCTGACTCTTCAAAAGTAGGGCCGTGAATAGAAATTACTAAGAGAAGCCATGTGTCAACTGAGAGATATTTCAAGCCAAGTGAAAAAGTGACTCTTTTGTCATGACAGCTTTAGAAATATACCATTGCCCATCGCATTGGCCAGAAAATTGTAACTTTATTAACATTTGGGGAGAGGGAGAGAGGGACTCAAAGACATGAGGTGATATAAAGCAGCAAGCAAGAACCAGATCATATGTACCAGACTTCTTGTGTATCGTGGCTGCAGGCAGATGTTTAGGTAGAGCGCCTTGGGAGATGGTAATCAGTGAAAGGACGAAATAACCAGGACAACAAGGTGTGTGTGTAGGTAATAATGACATCACTCTTCATACCAATTCATAATTTTAATAGGCCTAGCAACTTGTTTTACCAAAAACTTTAGTAAGGTATATTCACGTAGCATACAATGCAGCCATTTAAGGTGTACAATTTAGTGGCTTTTGGTATAGTCACGGGGCTGTGCAACTATCGCTGTCCCCCAAAGTAACATCATACCCATTTAGCAGTCCCTCCTCATTCCCCATCCCCTCTCCCAACCCTCAGCAACCACTGATCTATTTTCTATCTCTACAGATTGCCTACTCTAGACATTTCCTGTACGTGAGATCATATAATATGTGACTATTTTGTGACTGGCTTATTCCACTTAGCATAATGGTTTCAAGGTTTATGCATGTGGCACTGTAGCAAGTATGATTCCTTTTTTGGCTGAATAATATCCCATTGTATGGATATACCACATTTCATTTATCCATTCATTAGCTGATGGGTATTTAGGTTTTCACTTTTTTGGTTATTATGAATAACATTCATGTACAAGTTTTTATGTGGATATATGTTTTTGTTTCTCTTGGGTATATACCTAGGAGTGGAATTGCTGGGTCTTTGTGTAACCCTTTGAAGAACTAACAACAGTTTTCCAAAGCTGCTGTACCATTGTCCATTAGGGGTTCCAATTTCTCCATATCATGCCAACAGTTGCTTTTATCTGTTATGTTGATTATAGCCATCCCAGTGGGCATGAGGTGGTATCTCATTGAGGTTTTTATTTCATATCCCTATTGATTAATGATATTAAACATCGTTTCGTGTGCTTATTGACTATTTGTATGTTATCTTTGGAGAAATCTATATTCTGATCCTTTTCCCATTTTTTAAATTATTTGTCTTTTTTATTATTGAGTTTTAAGCACTTTTTAATGTGTTCTGGATATAAGTCCCTTGTCAAAGAAATTATCTGTAAATATTTTCTCTCATCACTTTCTTAGTAGTATAATTTGTAGCACAAAAACTTTAAAAATTTTAATGAAGCCCAGTTTGTCTATTTTTTATTTTATCACTTGTGTCTATTGACTTTGCCTATCCTAGGCTCGTGAAGACATACTCCTGTGTTTTCTTCTAAGAGTTTTATAGTTTTAGCTCTTACATATAGGTCTGTGATCAATTTTGAGTTTTTTGTATGGTGAAAGGAGAAGGTCCAACTTCATTTTTTTTGCATGTAGATATCCTGTTGTCCCGGGAACTATTCTTTCCCCATTGAATTGTCTTGGCACCCTTGTCAAAAATCATTTGACATAAATTGTGCACAGTTTAGGTCCAGAGAAGAGGTTTCTATCACTAGTTTTATATATGTTAATTTTTTAATAAAATAATTATGTTAATTTCCATTACAATTAAACATATAGGTAGGAAAAAATGAATATTGGATGAAAAAATAACAAAATGTAAAGTTATTTCAGGATGGTAGAATGATAAGTAGATATTAATTTTCATGTTTATAATGTGTACTTTCTATATTAAAAATAAGCATGGTTTACTGTTAGAAAATATTTTAGAGGGATACACATAATTATACAACCTTTTAGAAGGTGGTGAAAGAAGAAAGAAAATTAGTTGAGTTTGAAATATTAACCTCATAAGTGTAATTCAAGTCTTGATTTAATCTCTAAGCATAGAAAAAAGTGTTTCTTTTCTAGATAATTCTCTCATGTGGTCTGATAAGACCACGCTGTCATATACACACTGGAGATCAGGAAGACCAGCTGTAAAAAATGGCAAGTTTTTTGCTGGCTTGAATACTGATGGCTTCTGGGATATTCAAACCTTTAATGTTGTTGAAGACATACTTTACTTTCACCAGCACAGCATTCTGGCTTGCAAAATTGAAATGGGTAAGTATGCTAATGTAGGGTTTCTACTCCAGGGAAAGAGAATGTAAAGTCATTAGCTTCACTAGCGGGAATCATGCAGTTGTACTTTTTGAGTGGCTCCCTTGTATTCAGTCCTATGAGAGGCACTGTAGACGTCACAGAGGAAGGAAAAGACACACTCCCTGGTGTCATGGTCTTGATCTCAAGGAATAAAATGTAGTTGGGGAGACAGCATTAAATGTTTATCACTGTTTTATGCAGGTTAGTCTTAGGTTATTTGGTACAGACTTACATTTGTTGGGAAGTCAAAAGAGACCAATGAAAACAGGAATAATGAAAACAAAGAATGTACTGAGGAGGAGGAAAAACTTGGCTGGACCTTGTAGGATAGATAAGATTTCTATAAATAAGGAAGTGTGTTTGGGTAGAGTTTTGACATTACAGGCCGAAAGTGAATGTCTCTCAACCTTGCCTAATTCCTTAAATACGTGTATTTTTAAATGCATGTCAGTTTTTAAATTTTCACAGCTTGAAAACTGTTCCTACGGCCATTCTGCTCTAAGCCCTCTGCTAACATGGAGCCCATCACAGTTGCATCCAGGCCCATTTTCTCCCTTCACAGTCCTGAAGAATAACTTTCTGATGCACCATTTCCATCAACAATCTCCAGGGATTCCCTGTTATTAATTGCTTTGAGTTCATGTAAGCTTTTGAGACTTTTTAGAAACCAGAGTCTCTTCTAAAATTCTAGGCTCTCAGTCTCCATTTTTTCCCCCATTTTTGGTTCAGTAAGTATCTTTTCCTGTCACGCTGATCTCTTCACTGTCCCATGTACAGTGTATACCCATTCTCATTTGCACCTTTATTTATGTTTTTTTTTTCCTGTCATGATGTCTTCTACCTTCTTTTTTCTTTCCTTTTTAAATAAAATTTTCATTTTAGAATAGTTTTATATTTACAGAAAAGTCGCAGAGATAGTACAGAGAATTCCCATATACACCATAACCAGTTTCCCCTGTTGTTGACATCTAACATTAGTATGGTACACTTGTCACAACAAATAAACCAATGTTGGTAAATTATTATTACCTAAAGTCCATACCTTGTTCAGATTTTCTTAGTTTTTACTTTATGTTGGTTTTCTGTTCAGGAATTCATCCAGGATACTATGTTACACTTGGTCTTCATGTCTTCTTAGGTTCTTCTCAGCTGTGATAGTTTCTCAGATTTTCTTGCTTTTTTGGACAATTTCAAGGAGCACTGGTCATGTGTTTTGTAGAATGTCCCTCAGTTTGGGTTGGCTGATGTTTGTCTCATGATTAAACCGGGGTTATGGGTTTGGGGTTTAGGGAAAAAACCACAGAGGTAAAATGTCATTCTCATCACATCCTGTGAAGGGTATATTCTGTCAGCATGACTTACTTATCACTGTTGATTTTAACCTTGATCACCTGGGTCTAGGTAACGTTCATTAGCTTTCTCCACTGCAGAGTTACTCTTCTTCCCCCTTTCCATATCGTACTCTTTGTAAGGAAGTTACCATACTCAGTCCTTACTTGTGGAATGGAGAGTTGTTCTCTACCTTCCTGAGGTGGGAAGTATCTATATAAGTTACTTGGAATTCTACACAGGAGATTTGTCTATTCTCTCCCATTAAAAAAAATTTATTTCATCGTTTATTTATATCAGCACGGGCTCATGGTTATTTATTTTATACTTTGGGTTATAATCTAATAGACTCTATTATTTAATATTTTGCTCAAATTGTTTCAGATTTGGCCATTGGGAGCTCTTTTACTTGGCTTCTGTGTCCTTTTGAAATACCATCATTGTGGTTTTGTTATTACTGTTGTTTGTTTTTAGCTGACTTTCTGGTTACCTTATTTCTTTTTGGTCCTAATTTCAGCTAACCTAAAGTCTGGAGATCTAATTTATCAAGAAGGTTTTCTGACTCCCTTAATTCAGATGACTCTTTCTTTCTCTAGTCAGTCACACATATTTTAGTGGTTAATTGTTCTGCCCTCATTTCAGGTGTTGTTGTTTTCTGTGCCCAACTAATATGTGAGCTCCTTAAATAAAAGACAATGTTTATGCCTTTTTTTAATCACTCAGACAATAGTAATAGTTAAGAGCCTATTATATATGCTGTGGCTATAAGAGAAAGTATGCATTTGACCTCCCTTATTAATAAGAGGCCCAGTTTTATTTATTTTTTATTTATTTATTTATTTTTTAAAGTATCTGATCAAGGCTATCCAAGGGTTCAGGGGAGGAAGATTTTTTTTTTTTTTTTAATATTGATTTATTTTTGGCTGTGTTGGGTCTTCGTTTCCATGCGTGGGCTTTCTCTGGTTGTGGCAAGCGGGGGCCACTCTTCATCGTGGTGGGCGGGCCTCTCACTGTCGCGGCCTCTGTTGTTGCGGAGCACAGGCTCCAGACGCGCAGGCTCAGTAATTGTGGCTCACGGGCCCAGTTGCTCCGCGGCATGTGGGATCTTCCCAGACCAGGGCTCGAACCCGTGTCCCCTGCATCGGCAGGCAGATTCTCAACCACTGCGCCACCAGGGATGCCCCAGTTTTATTTAACTTTTGAAATGATTGCATGTCCAACCTTACCCAAAATATGTATTTTGAATAATTTAAATTTAATCACTAACACTTTTAATTTAAATATTACAGTTGACTACAAGGAAGACTGTAATACTACTCTGCCACGGTTTATTCCACATGAAGATGGTATTTATAACGTTATTCAAAAAAGGGTAACATGGTATGAGGCATTAAACACATGTTCTCAAAGTGGAGGTCATTTGGCAAGTGTTCATGACCAAAATGGCCAGCTTTTTCTGGAAGATATCGTAAAGCGCGATGGATTTCCACTATGGGTTGGGCTCTCAAGTCATGATGTAAGTCTTGTTTTGTTTTCCAGAAATTTTCCAAATATGTTAGAGGGCTGGAAATCTGAGCATAAGATATTAATTCAAAGTATAACATCAGATTAAGTCCTCGGATTACATTTGCATCCCATAGTGCTTTCTATCTTTTCACAACATAGAGCAAATGGAAAATTATATTTATAGAGTGATCTAGGCAAATGGCCAGGACTGCAGCTGCCCTGGACACTGCCAAGCCATCCCAAGGGCTTAGTAGATTAATGTCTCAACAACACCCCTGTAACCTATTTGGGATAGACCAGTTGGAGAGCTGGTGAAAAGGGAATAGCACAGGATCAGAAAAACCTGAGTTCCAATACGAGTGGCAGGTCTTCTGTTTACGTGTTGGGTGATCACAAGCAAGTTATTAAACCTTTGCAAGCTTATTTCCTCATCTGTAAAATTGGGGTGATAATATTTTCCTTAATAGAGGATTATTAGGACAAAATTTATACTGTATAAGGTGCCAAGTAAAACTCTTAACATTAGGACTAATAGATGTATATTTTCTCCCCACTTTCCCCCTAGAAATTAACACTATTTGAAAATAATTTTCTGCAGGTAAACACATCTTTTGTACCACTATTCAAACCCTGTTAATTAGTATATTCATGTACTGATAATGATGTCTAGTATACAAAAAATAGACATCTATTGAGATTAGAATTGAAGGCCTAATTTAAATAATCTTTAGAACAAAGTGGGGAAAATAAAAGGATGGCAAATTAAGATTATAGAATCGAGGACAAGTCAAAACTAATCTTCCCGTATGAGTTTCTTGGGAAGTATTTTTCTCTTCCAGACCCCTGCTGGTTGATGACTTCTGTAATATGAAAAAATCTAGCCAGAGACACAAACCACAAAACTATAAAACATAAAAGACAATATTTAGAATAATGTGAAGGTTGAGACTGTAAATCTATAATTGTGACAAATGGAAGACATTTGCATGTCATCTAATTTCAAGTGTTATATAAACTCATCCTTTAAACAAAAAAAACAAGTCTAGAGATATAGTAACCCTGTCTCTAAATTTAAAATCCTATTTAAATTATGCCAGAGCAAATGTCTCAGATCAATGCATCAAAAATAAATCCCTGATTTTACAAATAGGTCCAGATCTACAATACTTGTAAGCAAATAATTAACACTCCATCCCTGTATTTTTTAAAGCATGCATGTTCTTCTTTTTTTTTTTTAAACATCTTTATTGCGGTATAATTGCTTTACAATGGTGTGTTAGTTTCTGCTTTATAACAAAGTGAATCAGCTATACATATACATATATCCCCATATCTCCTCCCTCTTGCATCTCCCTCCCACCCTCCCTATCCCACCCCTCTAGGGGGTCACAAAGCACCGAGCTGGTCTCCCTGTGCTATGCGGCTGCTTCCCACTAGCTAGCTACCTTACGTTTGTTAGTGTATATATGTCCGTGCCTCTCTCTCCATGCATGTTCTTCTTAATGTTCTTTTTGAAGTCATACATCTGAATTCAAGTTATCTCTATTATTCTTAACACAGGGAAGTGAATCAAGTTTTGAATGGTCTGATGGCAGTGCCTTTGACTACATCCCATGGAAAGATAAAAAATCTGCTGGAAATTGTGTTGTCTTGGATCCAAAAGGAATTTGGAAACATGAAAAATGCAACTCTGTTAAGGATGGTGCTATTTGTTATAAACCTACAAAATGTAAGACTTGATTTCAAATAACTGTATATTTACTGAAACATGACATTTATTTTATGCACATGATTAAACACTCAAAGGAACTTTTTGTAGATTTTAAATAAGGTTTATTCACAAGTCCTATCAAAATACTTTTGATACTTTGTGAAGAGAAACAAATATGATATGCCCATTCAGGGAATTTGTTCTCAAAGACTTTCAGTTGTTCTGTCACTAGATGAGTTTTGCTCTAGAATTTGTGAATTTTAATTTCACTTAGCAATGTTTTTCAAAGGCTGAGATGCTCCTTTCAAAAAAGGGTTCCACAGCATAGAAATTTGGAAAATACCTCTATGATTTACCATATTGATGGCTCTGAAAGTTTCTATAGTAAAGAAATGTTTGTGTAACTAAACATTTTCCAAACATATAGGATCCTTAAAATCTAAGGAAAGAGCCCCTTCCATCAGGGGCTGGACCTGGGGTCGTTCCCTGGTGGGTGGAGTATGAATCATGATGAAGAGCACAGGAACCTATAGCACAAGCTGCAGAGGCGCTCTGGGCAGGCCACGAGTTGGTGGCCATGTGGTTATCTGAAGCTTCTGGTTCTCTCAGTGCTTACCATATTTTCTGTTCTGAAGAATCCTCAAGAGAAGATTTAACATTTGGAATTTCAACGGATTTAAGCAGAAGAAAATGTGAACACCTTATCTAGATATACAAGTGAATACAAGAAAAGGAGAATGACATAGAGAATGAGGAATCAAGACACAATCAAGAACTGACATCTTAGTTGTTAGGTATAGAAAATAAATTTAATCTTTTAGAAAAACAATTGAAATACATGAGAAATATGATAAAGCATGTAGAAATGGAGAGGACATCTGTGTTAGAGAAACAGACTTTATAGGATAAAGGAGAATGAAAACAGCTCAAACACAAATTCAGTGATGTACTGGGTTGAATGGTGTTCCCCAAAATGCATGTCCACCCAGAACCTCAGAATGTGACCTTATTTAGAAATAGTCTTTACAGAGGTAGTTAGTTACGATGAGGTCATACTGGATTAGGATGGACCCTAAATCCAGTGACTGGTGTTCTTATAAGAGGAGAGACTCAGACACACAGGAAGAAGGCCATTTGATAACAGAGGCAAAGATTGCAGTGATGCAGCTACAAGCCAAGGATTGCCAGCAACCACGAGAAGCTAGGAGAGGCATGAAACAGATCCTTCCTCAGAGCCTCTAGAAAGAACCAACCCTGCTAACACCTTATTTTCAGACTTGTAGTCTCCAGAACTATGAGAGAATAAATTTCTGTCGTTTTAAGTCAACAAGTTTGTGCTAATTGATTATGGCAGCCCTGGGAAACGAATACAAGTGCAAACTTTTACTGGATCTTAAGACAATAACAAGTACTGGTGAGGATGTGGAGAAATTGGAGCCCTTGTGCATTGCTGGTGGGAATGTGAAATGGTGTGTAGCCACTGTAGAAAATGGTATGATGACTCCTCAAAAAATTTAACATAGAATTACTGTATGATCCAGCAATCCCACATCTGGGTATGTACCCAAAAGAAGTGAAAACAGGGACTCGAACAGATACTTGTAAAACCATGTTCATAGCAGCACTATTCTCAATAGCCAAAAGGTAGGAGCAACTGAAGTGTCCATTGATAGATGAATGGATAAGCAAAATGTGCTGTGTACATCCTGTGGAATATTGTTCAGCCTTAAAAAGAAAGGAAATTCTGACACATAATGCGACATGGATGAACCTTGAAGACATTAACATTATGCTTAGTGAAATAAGCCAGTCACAGAAGGACAAATACTGTATGATTCCACTTATATGAGGTACCTAGAGTTGCCAAATTCACAGGGACATAAAGTAGAATGGTGGTTGCGGGGAGGAGGGAAGAATGAGGAGTTATTATTTAATGGGAACAAAGTTTCAATTTTGCAAGATGAAAAAATTTTGGAGGTGGATGATGGTGATGTTTGCACAATAATGTGAATGTACTTAATGCCACTGAACGGTACAGTTAAAAATAGTTATAGTGGTAAATTTTATGTTGCGTATATTTTACCCCTTTCTAAAAAGTTGAATCTTCTTGAGAGGAATATAATAAACTTACCACAATGCAAGAGTTGGAAGCAAAACTTCATGAAGAACAGTAAGGAAAGAAAATGTATGCAGTCTAAAACAGCCCAGTTGCAGCCTGGACTAGAAACAGACTTTGAAGATAAGGCATTTCCATATGTTCCCAGTGTAAGAAGAATTTTTTTAAAGCCAGCCCATTCATAAAAGTCCACTTGTCCTAGCCATGCATTGGTAGCCAATGTTCAACATGTTTTGCATCAAATGAAGCAACACACGTTACTGCCTGTGCAATGAAGGAGTAGTCAGCTGTATATTTTTGGCAAAGAAACTATATTCACAATGTGGTAGAATCAAGAGCTTGCTAATACCGTCTTCCTCCTCCGGCAGCATTAATGAAGAATTGTCACAAGTCTTACACACTTTGCAGATGAATTTGCAGATGACCAAACGTCATCTGCAACTAGGAAACTTACCCAGGAGTAATCAATTGTCAAACTGAAGGAAGACTTAGAACTCAGACTAGTGGCATTAGTGGGAAGTATGGAGGCAGAAGCCAATCAAATAACTAGATTTCAAAAAAGAACAAGCCCAGGTGGAGAAACAGAGGATAGAGAAGCAGAAGGAGGAATGGAGAGCCATCCTGAAGTCTCTTGATGAAGAAGGAAAGGGCAGCAGCCATTCTTCTGGAATCATAGGGATCATAAATAAAAAGAATTCTACCAAGCTGTGACAAGGAGAAAAAAGCAGAAGAGGCCTTCAGTGACTGAAGGATATGCAGACCATACATAATGCATACAGAACAATGGTTTGGGTTGAGATTACTGGCCATACGAGGTCAGATATTTGATTCAGATAATCTGTACCCCACCAACAGGATGCCAGCAATTTACTTTCCAGTTCTCATACTCTCTTCTGTTGGAATTAACAATGGTCTTAAGGGGCACAGGCTTCATTACACAGGCTTCTTGTGTTACACAGCACAATTAAAAATTAAAGAGTTTAAATGGAAACAAGGGGAATTGTTAAGAGCTGCGAAGCCACACTTCTTTTGTTTGAGACAGATTTTGCTGTGCTGATCTGTTGTGCTTTGTAAACAAATTACCAAATTTTCACTTGTGGGTGTGATTTTTTTTTATGGCAAGGTACAACTACGTTTTTATTATTACTATAAAAAGGAATCCAAAGAAATAAAGAATTTTAATTATTATTTCAAAGTAGTTACAGGTCTACCCAGGCTGTCTTTTCTTATTCTCCTAGTCTGTCTTTCCAACTGTTTTTACTTTAGTCTAAATTCATCTTAGAGGGCTAAGTACTTTCCTTTGTATTCTCAGTTTTAAAAATGGTATCCCAAAAACTAACAAGAATGCAAGTGTGGGCTGTAGCTCTCTCTGATGTGTATTGAATTGAATGCTTCCTACCCATAGGAACCACAGTGTCAACCACAGTGTCAGTGACATTTAATGAGATTTTAAAAGTCAGTCATTTTTTTCTGTGCATTTTCACAGTTATGTCTAACATTTTTACAGCTAAAGAGGTGTCCTCTCATACATACTCATCAAGATGTCCAGCAGTAAAAGGGAATGAGTCACAGTGGATTCAGTACAGGGACCACTGTTACACATCTGATCAGGCATTGCACAGTTTCTCAGAAGCCAGACGGTTTTGTTCAGAGCTTGGTAAGTTAAAATGTGTTGACTTTCTTTGACTCAGTAATTTAATCATTGGAATTTTTCTTAACGAAACCCTTTAAAACAAAGATTATATTTTTGAAAATATTTCTAAAGCACTCACTAATTATAATAGCATTATTACCCAATTGCCAAGTGGTGGGGAAATGGTTAAGTATTTTATGATACATGAGCTCAATGTAATATTGAAATAGCCATTAAAAATGATCAGTGTCAAAAAAAAAAAAATTCACTGTCAGACCTGGGTACACATACAGACTGAAAGTGAGGGGATGGAAAAAGATATTCCATGCAAATGGAAATCAAAAGAAAGCTGAAGTAGCAATTCTCATATCAGACAAAATAGACTTTAAAATAAAGACTGTTGCAAGAGACAAAGAAGGACACTACATAAGGATCAAGGGATTAATCCAAGAAGATATAACAATTATAAATATTTATGCACCCAACATAGGAGCACATCAATATATAAGGCAAATGCTAACAGCCATAAAAGGGGAAATCGACAATAACACAATAATAGTAGGGGACATTAACACTCCACTTGCACCAATGGACAGATCATCCAAAATGAAAATAAATAAGGAAACACAAGCTTTAAATGACACATTAAACAAGATGGACTTAATTGATATTTGTAGGACATTCCATCCAAAAACAACAGAATACACTTTCTTCTCAAGTGCTCATGGAACATTCTCCAGGTTAGAGCATACCTTGGGTCACAAATCAAGTCTTGGTAAATTTAAGAAAATTGCAATCATATCAAGTATCTTTTCTGACCACAGCGCTATGAGACTAGATATCAATTACAGGAAGAAAGCTGTAAAAAATACAAACACATGGAGGCTAAACAATATGCTACTAAATAAACAAGAGATCACTGAAGAAATCAAAGAGGAAATCAAAAAATACCTAGAAATAAATGACAATGAAAACATGACAACCCAAAACCTGCAGGGTGAAGCAAAAGCATTTCTAAGAGGGAAGTTTATAGCAATAGAGTCTTACCTCAAGAAGCAAGAAAAATCTCAAATAAACAACCTAACCTTACACCTAAAGCAATTAGAGAAAGAAGAACAAAAAAACCCCAAAGTTAGCAGAAGGAAAGAAATCACAAAGATCAGATCAGAAATAAAAAGAAATGAAGGAAACAATAGCAAAGATTAATAAAACTAAAAGCTAGTTCTTTGAGAAGATAAACAAAATTGATAAAGCATTAGCCAGACTCATCAAGAAAAAAAGGGAGAAGACTCAAGTCAACAGAATTAGAACTGAAAAAGGAGAAGTAACAACTGACACTGCAGAAATACGAAGGATCATGAGAGATTACTACAAGCAGCTACATGCCAATAAAATGTACAACCTGGAAGAAATGGACAAATTCCTGGAAAAGCACAAGCTTCCAAGACTGAACCAGGAAGAAATAGAATATATAAACATACCAATCACAAGCAATGAAATTGAGACTGTGATTAAAAATCTTCCCACAAACAAAAGCCCAGGACCAGATGGCTTTACAGGCGAATACTATCAAACACTTAGAGAAGAGCTAACACCTATCCTTCTCAAACTCTTCCAAAATATAGCAGAGGGAGGAACACTCCCAAACTCATTCTACGAGGCTACCATCACCCTGATACCAAAACCAGACAAAGATGACACAAAAAAAGAAAACTACAGGCCAATATCACTGATGAACATTGATGGAAAAATCCTCAACAAAATACTAGCAAACAGAATCCAACAGCACATTAAAAGGATCATACACCATGATCAAGTGGGGTTTATCCCAGGAATGCAAGGATTCTTCAGTATATGCAAATCAATCAATGTGATACATCATATTAACAAATTGAAGGAGAAAAACCATATGATCATCTCAATAGATGCAGAAAAAGCTTCTGACAAAATTCACCCATTTATGATAAAGGCTCTCCAGAAAGTAGGCATAGAGGGAAGCTACCTTAACATATATGACATAAAGGCCATATATGACAAACCCACAGCCAACATCATTTTCAGTGGTGAAAAACTGAAAACACTTCCTCTAAGATCAGGAGCAAGACAAGGCTGCCCACTCTCACCACTGTTATTCAACATAGTTTTGGAAGTTTTAGCCATGGCAATCAGGGAAGAAAAAGAAATAAAAGGAATCCAAATCAGAAAAGAAGAAGTAAAGCTATCACTGTTTGCATATGACATGATACTATACATAGAGAATCCTAAAGATGCTACCAGAAAACTACTAGAGCGAATCAATGAATTTGGTAAAGTAGCAGGATACAAAATTAATGCACAGAAATCTCTTGCATTCCTATACACTAATGATGAAAAATCTGAAAGTGAAATAAAGGAAACACTCTCATTTACCATTGCAACAAAAAGAATAAAATACCTAGGAATAAACCTACCTAAGGAGACAAAAGACCTGTATGCAGAAAATTATAAGACACTGATGAAAGAAATTAAAGATGATACAAATATATGGAGAGATATACCATGTTCTTGGATTGGAAGAGTCAACATTGTGAAAGTGACTATACTACCCAAAGCAATCTACAGATTCAGGGTAATCCCTATCAAACTACCACTGGCATTTTTCACAGAACTAGAACAAAAAATTCACAATTTGTATGGAAACACAAAAGACCCCAAATAGCCAAAGCAATCCTGAAAAAGAATAATGGAGCTGGAGGAATCAGGCTCCCAGACTTCAGACTATACTACAAAGCTACAATAATCAAGACATATTGGTACTGGCACAAAAACAGAAATATAGATCAATGCAATAGGATAGAAAGCCCAGAGATAAACCCACGCACATATGGTCACCTTATTTTTTTATTAAGGAGGCAAGAATATACAATGGAGAAAAGACAGCCTGTTCAATAAGTGGTGCTGGGAAAACTGGACAGCTACATGTAAAAGAATGAAATTAGAACACTCCCTAACACCATACACAAAAATAAACTCAAAATGGATTAAAGACCTAAATGTAAGACCTGACACTATAAAACTCTTAGAGGAAAACATAGGCAGAACACTCTATGACATAAATCACAGCAAGATCCTTTTTGACCCACCTCTGAGAGAAATGGAAATTAAAACAAAAATAAACAAATGGAACCTAATGAAACTTCAAAGCTTTTGCACAGCAAAGGAAACCATAAACAAGACGAAAAGACAACCCTCAAAATGGGAGAAAATATTTGCAAGCGAAGCAACTGACAAAGGATTAATCTCCAAAATATACAAGCAGCTCATGCAGCTCAATATCAAAAAAGCGAACAACCCAATCCAAAAATGGGCAGAAGACTTAAATAGACATTTCCCCAAAGAAGATAATCAGATTGCCAACAAACACATGAAAGGATGCTCAACATCACTAATCATTAGAGAAATACAAATCAAAACTACAATGAGGTATCACCTCACACTGGTCAAAAAGTCTGCAAACAATGCTGGAGAGGGTGTGGAGTAAAGGGAACCCTGTTGCACTGTTGGTGGGAATGTATATTGATACAGCCACTATGGAGAACAATATGGAGGTTCCTTAAAAAACTAAAAATATTACTACCATATGACCCAGCAATCCCACTACTGGGCATATACACTGAGAAAACCATAATTCAAAAAGAGTCATCTACCGCAGTGTTCATTGCAGCTCTATTTGCAATAGCCAGGACATGGAAGCAACCTAAGTCTCCATTGACAGATGAATGTATAAAGAAGATGAGGCATATATATACAATGGAATATTACTCAGCCATAAAAAGAAACGAAATTGGGTTATTTGTAGTGAGGTGGATGGACCTAGAGTCTGTGAAACAGAGTGAAGTAAGTCAGAAAGAGAAAAGCAAATACTGTATGCTAACACACATATATGGAATCTAAAAAAAAAATGGTCTGACGAACCTAGGGTCAGGACAGGAATAAAGACTCAGACGTCGAGAATGGACTTGAGGACACGGGGAAGGGGGAGGGGTAAGCTGAGATGAAGTGAGAGAGTAATATTGACATAAATACACTACCAAATGTAAAATAGCTAGCGGGAAGCAGCCGCATAGCACAGGGAGATCAGCTCGGTGCTTTGTGACCTCCTAGAGGGGTCGGATAGGGAGGGTGGGAGGGAGACGCAAGAGGGAGGGTATATACGTATGCATATAGCTGATTCACTTTGTTATACAGCAGAAACTAACACAACATTGCAAAGCAATTATGCTCCAATAAAGAGGTTAAAAAAAAAAATGATCGGGCTTCCCTGGTGGCACAGTGGTTGAGAGTCCGCCTGCCGATGCAGGGGACACAGGTTCGTGCCCCGGTCCGGGAAGATCCCACATGCTGCGGAGCGGCTGGGCCCATGAGCCATGGCCGCTGAGCCTGCGCGTCCAGAGCCTGTGCTCCTCAACAGGAGAGGCCACAACAGTGAGAGGCGCGTGTACTGCAAAAACAAACAAACATACAAACAAAACCAAACCAAAAAAATTGCTAAGTAAACTAATATGTGAAAATGCTGACAAATGAAACCGTTTTAAATATAGCTAGATGTGCTTAAATGAAAGGGTTAAGAAGCTGATTTTTTGTAAAGTTAGTTAAGCAGTAAATGCAAAATTGTAGATTTTTCATTACCTAGTCATTAATAAGTAAGCTTAGCCTGACCAGGGTAACAAAGTCTAAGAAGTATGGGTTGTTCATCCATTCTGCAAAAGGGATGGCCCACACCTCTGAACACTATAAGGGACAGGACGTTTTGTCTTCAGATTTAACTAAAATGAAAGAGCAGCAATGATTGGCTCCCTCCCATGAGAAACTTGGCGGGTAGTCAAACTGTGAAACGACTCCTAGGGAGACCACCTAGCGTATTTCGAGTACCTGCATCCTTGCGTCTCAATTTTGGCAGGCAGATGACATTTATCTTATTTATTTTACTAACTTGTGGAGACACTTTACTGATTTAAAAATCTCCTTGTTACTGCTTAACTACATGATGGAAACTTTTGTGTGGGAACTGTTGTGTGTTATACATGTTACACGTGATGGGAACTATTTTGAGCTCTATATACATGTTCTGAAAGTCAGAAGCCTTTTGTTCCTAAAGGAGAAAAAAAGGTTTACTGTCATTGTAGTGTAGGGTTTAAGCACTTAAGCCTTGGAGACAGACAGGCCTGGGTTCAAATCCTAGCTTCCATACTAACTAAGCTGAATGATATTGTGGAAGCTACATAATTGTTTCTCTTTCTCCTCTGAACAATGAGAATGAAAATAGTACTCACTTCAAAGTTTGGGTAAAGGTTGGGTTGTTGTAGGAATGAATGAAACGGGATAATGTGTGCTAATTTATCACAGAGCTCTGCATATGGAGAGCATTCGTAACTACTCTTATCATTAGAAAGATTGAGATTGACTTTCTATTTCTAAAGCTGTCTAGCTATGAAAGTCTGACAAACTTACTTAATCTTCTTGCCCCTCCATTTCTACATCTGTAAGATAGTGATAATACCTTTTCTACAGGATTACGTAGTATTAAACAAGGTAAAGTGCCTGCACACTGGTGATCTGTAGAGGAGAAAAGGCTTTCCTTTGCCCTTCTTTAAATACTTCACACCACAAAAGAAATGCTTTAGTTCAAGTATGGATAAGCTTGTTTGGGTTGAAGACTATTTGATTCCATTTAGGATGGATTTCCAAGTCTAGTTATTATTTTGTTTCTATCCCTTGCCTGATGCTGGTGATAGCACTGTTACTTACCTCTGTGGGTTTAGGGCAACCTATCAAGCTTCAAGAATACTCACCCATTCAGTGCCATACTATATTTAGGAACTTACAATGGATGACCAAGTACTCTTATGTATAAAATAATATTAAAAGGAAGGCCAATGCTCTCTGACATCCCAAACCTATTGGCTTTCATTTTCATTTTAACAGAAGCAAAGTTAAAGCTGAGTTATTATACAGAACTGGTTGTTGAGGAGAGAGTGTTGAAAGTCTATAGGGGAGCACAGACTTCTACCATTACATACCCCATTCTTATGACTTGCTGTTTATACAGAAAGGTCTCACTGGTTAGGTAGTTCCAAGATCCAAAAATATTACCAGGTAAACATTTTGAGGAAATGTAAAATTTCTATATGCAAAGTTTCAATCTAGAACATTACTAACTTTTTTAAAAGCTATTAATGTTATATTTTTAAAAATCTGAAATAAATACCAGATTTTAAGAACATTCCATGTCAAGTTTGAATATCTTCGTGATCTTGATCCTGATAGTTTTTTTCAAATGGCTGGTTGAGAATAAACCACTTCCCTAGTTTGCATAAAGCTAATTGGTTTGGGATTTGTTTTCCTTCAACAGATCATTCTGCAACTATCGTTACCATAAAGGATGAAGATGAGAATAAATTTGTGAGCAGACTGATAAGGGAAAATAATAACATTACCATGAGAGTTTGGCTTGGATTATCTCAACTTTCTGCCGGTAAATGACATATCTGTATGTACAGTGTGCAAAGAGAGTTCTAACTTGTCCTAAATACCAAGTCAGCCTCACTAAAGAATGTCAAGTGGTGGCTAATTCGGATGCTGCTTGGTGATGAATAAACTAGATCTGCTGTTTTAGAGGCTCATAAACTCCTAATGAATAAACAGGTGACTTATTAGTAATGATGGAAACACTAATGAAATAGAAAATCAGGTTAAATCAACTGGAATTGTTTTAGAGGCTTAAGATACTTGGGTCAACAGAATTTGTTTTTCTCCGGTGACAATATCTGTGTCCCTCGTGTCCCCCACCAGGAACCCTTAGATTTCTAGTGTCTATCACACAGTGTTTTTGTAGCTTTTAACTGTTATTCAGAAGTTCTCTTCCTGTTGTTCCCTTCCCTCTTGGAACGTTTTTTACCATAGAGCTAAATTAAGTTTTTTGTTTGTTTTTGTTTGTTTGTTTGGTTTTTTGGGGGGGTTTTTTTCTGTACGCAGGCCTCTCACTGTTGTGGCCTCTCCCGTTGCGGAGCACAGGCTCCAGACGTGCAGGCTTAGGGGCCATGGCTCACGGGCCTAGCCGCTTCACGGCATGTGGGATCTTCCCGGACCAGGGCACGAACCCGTGTCCCCTGCATCGACAGGTGGACTCTCAACCACTGCACCACCAGGGAAGCCCTAAATTAAGTCTTAATGGTGATTTTTATTTTCATACTAGCTTAGTAAAATTGCAGAAATTTGGTTCAAAAAGGTTTGTGGAAGAGTTTTTCAATAAGGCGTAATAGATAGAGGGTTTCAGTGCACTTGGAATTGATAAAGAATGAAGAGTACAAATTTGATAGAAGAATAGGAAGTCTGCTTCACATTTTATGCAAATTTGAATTCTAAATAATTAAAATAAATGTGAATTCCAAAATGTTAAGTATGTGTCAAAAAGTCAGTGAATTCAAAGTTGGCCATCTAAATGAATTATAAATTGTGTTTATACTATCACCACAAGGTGGTGCAACCTCAGCTGGAAAGCAAAAATGGAGTCACGGTGAGGAGGCCTTCTTGGACCCCGCTGTACCTTTCCTCGCCCACCAGCACACTGGGAATGATTTTTAATGGGGGAGGGGGGCGGAGAGCAAGAGAAAAGGGATACAGGTCTTTAGAAGTCTATCCGTCACACAGTAAATGTACAGGCATTCTGCACTTTAATCAAAGCACCATATTCTACATCAGTGCTGTCTAACAGAGCTTTCTGCAAAGATGAAATTGTTCTATATCTACTCTGTCCAACGTAGTAATCACTAGCCATATATGGCTATTGAACACTTGAAATGTGGCAAGTGCAGGTGATGGACTGATTTTAATTTTTTCACTTTCAATAAATTTCATTTTAAAATGGTGGCACAGCACAGTTCTAAGGAAATAAATTATATGAGCCATGCACCTTTTAACCTTAGGAATTTAGTTGCAATAAACATAGTTATACTTAATTTCTTTCTTTAGATCAGTCCTGGAATTGGTTAGATGGATCAAAAGTGACATTTGTCAAATGGGCAAATAAATTTAAGAGTGGCAGTGGACAATGTAGCATTTTGTTAGCTTCAAATGAAACTTGGATAAAAGTTGAATGTTCACGTGGCTATGGAAGAGCTGTCTGCAGAGTTCCCTTGGGTAAGTATGTAACCTGTCCTTAAGGAACACTTTGCAAAATAGGTCAGGAAATAATTGTACAATTCAATTATGTGCAAAGTTTTGTACTTTGTCCTAAAGTACTTAGTCCTTAGAGTATATCCAAACAGTCTTAACTCACAGATTCTTTTCCTCAGAAAAATAGATAGATTACAAATGACAGTAAATGCAAAAGATGTCTAGGACTCCCAGAGCAAAGTGCTAAACTGTCCAAACTTTGTATATTCTTTCCTAAGAAAAATGGAAGCTGCCAGAGTGTTAGGGAGGTCACTTCTGTGAAAATGTTAAGATGTATTTTATTCCATAGTTCAAACATGTAAAAACTCAAAGGTCTAATTCTGCAGTGTGTTTCCTTTCTCCTCATTCCCATAAAACTCATAATTAAGAACAATGCAAAACTATTTCATTACTTAAAATGTCCTGAGTATCTATAGGAAATCATAATTTGAACTTCCATTTCATCATAACTGATACATAAAATAACCACAAAAATCTTAATAAGCTCTAAAATTTTCACATCAACATTTTTAAAGATTAGCATAAAATGTTCAGTTTGGTGTACAGATATTAAAAATAAAACCCTAATTCTAGGTGACCAGTATCTATATATTTATGCGTTGATTCAGCAAATATTTAGATTATCTGTTTTATGTGTGGAGGTATACCCATGTACAAGACAGATAAGATTCCTTTTCTCACAGAGCTTACAATCTAATGGAGGAAGACATAATAAGTAACCAAGCAGGTCTATTTTTAAAAGAGAGGAAAATATCAAATAGTTATAAACTCTATATAATGGAGACTAGGAGGTTGACTACTCTAGATCAGGTTATCAGAGAAGACATCTTAGAGCAGGAGATATTGAAGCTGAGATCGGAAAGGCCTTGGGAACCAGGGTAGGAGTCATAGCAGGCAGAGGTGCCAGCTGGAGCAGAGAGCCTAAGACAGAACAACTTGCTGTGGCCTCAGGGAAGAGCTGCCAAGTAGACAGGTGCCAGACACTTAGGGCTTTGGAATCCCGAGTCAAGAGTTCAGGTTCCATTCTGAGTGGAATGGAGAGTGACTAAAAGATTTGGGGGAAAAAAAAAAAGATTTGGGGGGGAGCAGGGTTAGAGTGGTATAAACCAAGAGTTCTGTTTCGGCATTTTGAACTATCCATGTGGAGATGAGCTATCCACATGGCATGTGCAGTGTGCGCCTTTGGACATATGAGAGAGAAGGGAGGTCAGCATAGAGATGGTATTAAAGCCATGGGAAAAAATGAGTCCATCTCGACAGCATGTAGACAGGGGCCTGGGACAGTGTTTGAAATTGAGTAGCAAGGAACTAAATGAGGTCATCCTGAAGGCTTAAATTCCTTTAAAGCAAATAATACTTTATTTGGCACTAGGTAAGTCAAACACAAACATTTACAACTTTTAGCAATTTGCTATCAAAGTAAGGTAATATACTGGGAATGATGGTCTCAGAGATGATGGGAAGGGAAGTGAGAATAATGATAGCACTTTAATTTCTTTGGAAGACAATTGCTATAGCAATGAAGAGGATTTGAATGAAAAGAGTTAAATTGGAAAAGAAAACACTTGAGTATCTGATGCTGAATTTGAATTGTGTTCACACTATGAAACAATCAGGTACTTATTGTATCTAATTTGTACAGTGTTCACATATGTGACGTAGAGCCTAATGTATAAAATCAATAATAATCACTTTTATATTCTCTCCTCCACCGTCAAACCTTTCCCTGTTCTAGGCCCTGATTACAGAGGAATGGGTATCACATTTGCTGTGCTAAGTTTCTTAGCTCTCATCAGCGGATTGATCTGGTTCCTTTTCCAAAGGAACCGTTTGCACTGGGTGGGCTTCTCTTCAGTTCGGTATCAGCAAGGAGCCAATGAAGATGAAATTATGCTTTCTTCTTTCCATGACTAAACTCTTCTAAAGGTTTGCTAATTTGCACTGATGGTTTAGGAAAAATGGGCCATTTAAAATTTTCCCAGTGTCAGTATTTACTCTGTTTCAACGTAGAAGTCTTAAGTACTTTTTCTTTTTTTGTTTAATTGCTATCCTGGTATCTACAATTACACAATTACCCACAAATGCCATGTTTATAACTACTTAATAGAATGAAAAGGAACCAAAGCTGGAACTAAAGTCCAAATTGTTCATAAGGTAATGTTTAATGTGCATTTTTCTCTGTAAGAATGTGGTTGGTAATAAGGATATGTATATTTTAATGGTATTTTAACACAACGTCTTAGGAAATCAAAACTGGCATATTACTAGGTCACAGATCTACCTTTTAAGAACATCCGAGCCAAATGCAAAATTAGTACCTCAAGGTAAAAACACAACTGTAAATAATGTCAACATTGTTTTAAAATAGTCATTTGTAGCATTTGGGGGAAATTATTGAGCAATGAAACATGTAAACAGCAAAATGGTGCCTCTTGGCAAGAGTTTCTTATGCTATTCCAAAGATATTTCACACCAAAATTATTTAAATGCAAATGTTTTGTTCTGGTCATAGTTTTTTTTAAAAAAAGATTTAGTACTTAACATTTTTCTGAAATGTGTTTTTTTGTTTTATGTACAACATATAACTGTTTTCTTTTTAAAGGGAATCAGCTAAGGATAAGATTTTTTGAAAATTTCACAATTAATATATAGTATGGCAACTTCTGACTAAGAAATTTTTATTACTTTGTTGCCTTTTTACATAAGCTAAAGAGAAAAGAGGCCTGTGAAGGTAACTGTGTATCTCACATTTGTAAAAATGAGAATTTTACCATGAAACTCTAAACCTTGTGATTACTACTAAAATATTTAAAATTAGGGATGGTTTAGGAAACAGTCTGGTGGTTATCGTTTTGAATTTTACCACCTAGAATATATTCTTAATAATAGCTTCTGCATATGATGAATGTTTTATTCAGTGTTTAACTTATACTTGTACTTTAGAATATTTTTGTATAAAATCCACAGATTTATTTTAAAATTTAGAGTGTTTATACTATGATGACATTGTAAATAAATTTCTAAGACAACGTTAGTATAGTCTAAAACTCTATAGTACAGTTGTCCTGAACTATTTTTTACTGAATCTGTTAAAGTAATTCTCTTGCTCTATGATCGGTACAATTTTAGTTGTTAAGACTTTCTTCAAAGAACTAAACAAACTGGATGCAAAAAGTACAGGTATATGTAGTAGTGATGCCATAATAAAGTCATTTTATTTTTTAAGTAAAAGTGTTGTTGATCCTTGTTGGGGAAAAAATATCTCTAGATTGGGCTTTATTATGTTAGGCATATAGCATGACAAGAAATAAAGTGTCCAGCTATTGTAAAGCAAGGCATCCTTAAGACTTTGTGTGCATTTTTAAAAGAATAAACGTAATCATCCCTACATCTCTGAATGTTTGATTTTAGGCTCTGTTTTTGATTCCTCTGACTCAGCATTTCTTTAAACTACTGGATCAGCAGGGATTCCACCTATGATCCACTTGCTTCCCATTCTGTGTGCTCCCTTCAGGAGATCCAGCACACCACCTCCCACCCCACGACATTCATCAACCACTTCTAAGTCAGTAGTTCAAATATCTAGTTTATGTTTCTAACTCCCACTGAACAATCTCCATGAAAGTCCTTCTCAACATGATCAGAACTGCCTGTATTGTGTTCCCTTCCTCATTTCCCCTGTTCCAAATGTCTCAGAAGAACTGAAGACAACTTTTTCCAATCTTCCTAACTAATCCAACACCCACATCTGGTCTGACAAAGTTGATATTTCAAAACCAGGCACCTAAAAAAGCAGGTAAATACACCCAATGATCAGGTATAGGGGACAAATTTAGAAGTGCTACCAATGACTCTCCTCTCACAGAATGTTCCCTTCCCTGATCCCAGGGCAAGATGTTTCGTTATCTGGGAGATCTCCTCTGCAAATAGTGTTGGCAACCCCCAGTCCTGACCCCTCTGCTGAGTTGAATCTAGGGAAAGCCAGAGATTCAGATTCCTTTCTCTTAGGTTCATTTAATCCTAAAACCCTCTTGGAGAAACAAAGACCTAATTGTTAGGTCTTTGCTCAACAACTTTTTATCTAAAAAGACAAATTTTAACTATATATATCAAAGACTTTTTTTTTAATTAGACCTCATGATCTGTACAAAGTTAACTCTGATTTCCTGTATAGTCTAAATTCAGACATTTTCACAATATTACATCTCAGCAAATTTAGTATACACCTATTTCTCTTTTTTCCCAAGCTAACTTAATCACAAGCAGAATTTCAGACTTTTTTTCTATTCTCCCAAACAGTTCTTCTTCTTATATTCTCCTTGAATTAATATGAAGACAATATACCCCTTGTTTCCCAAGCTAGAAACTCAGAAATCATCCTTAAATTCTCTCTTTCTCATCTCTCTAATCCAACAATTCTGTCAGTTTTTTCCCACACTTCTCATGAACTGGTTATCTCTATTGCCAGCTGTCTTAATTCAGACCTCTATCCTTTTTTGCTTCCTGGATTATCTGCACGAGGCTTTTCACTGGTCTTCCTCATCAGCCTTTCCTCTTCATCCCATTTTTCCCGTTCCTGGGCCTAGGGGACCTGAAATTCACAGAGGTGGACTCCTCCTCTGTTTTGGTCTAAAGTTATCTAGGCCTAACTTATCTCACAACAAGGGAGCTCAGCAGTGCCCAGCCCAGTACCCTCCCCAGGGACCTTATGTGGGTTGATGTCAGTCCTGAGAAGTCCTAAGAGGGTATCTGGTTCCCTGGCCAAATACCCTCTTAATACAATGTAGGGTCAAGTCAATATTGCTCCAATTGCTAAACAACAAAGAGCCAAAGTCAGATAAAACTGGAATCCAGGAATCAGGAAAACATTGGTGATTTTAACCAATGGAAATGCAGGAGACCACCGGAATCCAGAGGGGAGTGAGCTGAAAAATGAAAGGGAAATTAGGAAATAGAGAACATGAAATCTTGAGAAGTATGTAGAGATGGGCCATAGCTAGAGAGAGAAGGAGGGTTGAAGAAGATTTTTTCCCAAAGGAGAGCAGAAAGAGATTCACAGGTTGAGAAGCTTAGAGGAAAGAAAACAAAACACATCAAAAACTAAACACGATGGACAGAAGTTGATGATGCCGGGGAGAGATGGGGCGTCATTAATGGAAGAAAATCTTGGAGCAGATGGGATGAGAGGCGCAGTTCTAAACCTACATAAAGAGGAACTAGGATTGGATGGGATGGGAGGAAGCATGCATTCCTCTCTGAGGACAAAAGAGAAAGACCTGTGTGAAAGGGAAGGGGAGAGCAGATAAGTCTTTGAAGATGTTTGTCTACACCTGATGGCCCCTATTTTCCCATTGAGTAGAAGGTGAGGTTTTCTGCTGGGAAAGACAAGTATCAAATGGGGTTTCAGCTTGAAGAGCATAATTAAAAAATTGAAATATTCTATGTGGGGAATGAGAGAGGATAATGACCAAGACAAAATAAAAAGACTGCAGAAGAGGCTTACTGGGCCCAGATGAAATTAAAAGCCATATATTAGTAGAGGCAAGCATCAAGAGAATTAATAGATTTCCTCTACCTGCCCTCAGCTACTTCACTAGAATTGAGGGAAAGGAGACTATGAAGAAGAAAGAAGAGGCCCCATCCTCAAAAAATTAAAAATAGAACTACCATGTGATCCAGTAATCCCACTTCTGGGTGTATATCCAAAGGAAATGGAAATAGGATCTTGAAGAGATAACTGCACTCCCATGTTCATTGCAGCATTATTCACAATAGCCGAGGTATGGAAACAACCTAAGTATCCATCAATGGATGAATGGATAAAGAAGATGTGATACACACACGAATATTATTTAGCCATGAGAAAGAAAGAAATTCTGCCATTTTCAACAATATTGGTGAATCTGGAGGGCATTATACTAAGTGAAATAAGTCAGACAAAGACAAATATGTATGATATCACTCATATGTGGAATCTAAAAGAGCCAAACCCAGAGAAACAGAGAGCAGAATGGTGGTTACCAGGGGTGGGAGTAGGGGAAAAGGGGGGATGTGGTTTAAGGGTACAAACTTCCACTTATAAGATGAATAAGTTCTGAGGAATATAGAGCATGGTGATTATAGTTAACAATACTGTGTAATATAGTTAAAAGTTGCTAAGAGAGTAGATATTAAATGTTTTCATCACAAGAAAGAAATGGTAATTATGTGACAAGATGGAACACTATGGTGGTAATCCTTTTGCAATAACACACTGTGCACCTTAAATTTACAAAATGTTATATGTCAATTATATTTCAAAATATTTCAATAAAGCTGGAAGTTAAAAATTTTTTTTTTAGTTTTGAAAAAGAGGGAAAAAAAGAAGAGACCCCAGGAGTCAGAGTTGGCCAGGTGGATGCAACAGAGAAACAAGGGAGGGTATGGTATCCAGGCTGGATGAAGAAGGGAGAAATAAAAGGCCAGGAAAAATGAAGTCAAGGGATTGGAGTCTGGAATGAGGTCAAAGAGAAGTGAAAGAGAAGGAAAAATAAAAGGTATGAGGTGTGACTGGAAAGTAGAACATCATAGTGAGAGATTTTGATGAAATAGTGTATTATTCCATGCAGAGGTGGTTAAGTAGTCTGTTTTGTCATATTAGCATAAAAAATGAGGAAGTATGCATCAGAGTTAACAGTGGGGAAAATATGCCTTCCCTTAGTTCAAATGACTTAAAAATAAAAGACTGCTGAAAAGGGTTATTTGCCTAAATGATGTTGATTCATTAAGGTTCTACTTCTATTGTAAATCTAACCATTATTTGACAATTAGTTTTCACGCAAAGTAATCCACATTGATACAATATGCTTTGGTGCCCGAGGTGGGGGGTGGAGATGACTTTTCCAAATACATGACTGCATAGAGCTGTTCATTTTACTTGTGTAGTTAGCAGGACAGAAGTGTCCAGAATCAGGATGTTTTCGTATTTAATAAACATTGTGTACATTTGGAAGGATTTGCTTTGGATTTGGGTTTAGTATATAAACCCGTTATTGACAGTCTGAGAGGAATGATGGAAATAAATAAGTTGAGCAAGACATTGATACTTTGGCAAGAGAGACTGAACCTGGAGAGGGTGGGAGAGTCCAGCAGACGACCTGGGCTCTGGTTCATTTTTTGGCATTCACTGTGTGCCTGTGGCTAAGTGATGTCCCTTCTTTGGACCTCAGTTTCCTTATCAGTAAATGAAGATGGCCCCTACCACCTCTAACATTCTGTGACTCTCCTTATAGACCCCTTTGGTCAGATAGATTTCCTTGGTGCAATCACTCCATTTCCGACTGGACTATTAGAGAAATGGAAAGGGTTAGAAAGGATTGGAAAAGGTTAGACTTGATCTTTTAGAATAGACTTTAATTTTTGAGCAGTCTTCGGTTAAAAAATGAGCAGAAAGTACAGAGAGTTCCCATACACCTCCTTATCTCTCGCCATGTTTCCCTATTATTAGCATCTTGCATTAGTGTGGGACATTTGGTAAAACTGATGATCCAGTATGGATACATTATTATTAACTAAAGTCCATAGTTTACATTAGGATTCATCTTTATGTTGTATATTCTATGGGTTTTGACAAATGTATAATGATATGTGTCTACCATTATAGTATCTTACAGAACAGTTTCACTGCCCTAATAGTTCTCTGTGCTCCACCTATTCATGTCTCCCTTCCCACCTCCCCCAACCCTTGGCAACCACTGATCTTTTACTGATACCACAGTTTTGCCTTTTCCAAAATATAAAGTTAAAATTACAGGGTATGTGGACTTTTCAGATTGTCTTCTTTCACTTAGCAATATGCATTTAAGGTTCTTCCATGTCTTTTCATGGCCTGATAGTGCATTTCTTTTTAGTGCTGAACAATATTTCATTGTCTGGATGTACCACAGTTTATTTATCCATTCACCTATTGAAGGATATCTGGGTTGCTTCCAGGTTTTGGCAATTATGAATAAAGCCACTGTAAATATCTACATATAAATTTTTGTGATAGGGACTTCCCTGGTGGTCCAGTGGGTAACCCAGTACAGGGGGCCTGGGTTCGATCCCTGATCAGGGAACTAGGTCCCACGTGCAGGTCGAAACTAAGAGCCCTCATGCCGCAGCTAAGAAGTCTGCATGCTGCAACTAAAGATCCTGCATGCTGCAACTAAGATCCACATGCCACAACTAAGACCTGGCACAGCCATAAATTAATTATTTTTTAAATTTTTAAATAAAATTTTAAAATAAATATTTTTTAAAATTTTGTGAATATGTAAGGTTTCAGCTTGTTTGGATAAATACCAAGGAGCATGATCACTGAATCACATGGTAAGAGTATATTTAGTTTTGCAAGAAGCTGCAAAGTGTCTTCCAAAGTGGCTGTACCATTTTGCATTCTCACCAGCAATGAATGAGAGTTCCTTTTGCTCTCCATCTTCATCAGCATTTGGTGTTGTCGATTTTAAAAGCCATTCTAATAGGTGTGTAGTGGTATCTTGTTTTAATTTGCAATTCCCTAGTGACATGTGACGTTGTATGTTTTCATATGCTTTTTGCCATCTGTGTATCTTCTCTGTCAAAGTGTCTGTTCAGCTCATTTGTACATTTTAAAATTGAGTGTTTGTAGAGTTTAGACTTGATTTTAAAGCACTCTTTTGGTAATGACATGAGACAATGTCAGGGTTTAAACAAGCAGCCTGCCTGGCCTTGATTGTCTGGTTCCAGAGACACTCACTAGTGGAGTTACAGTTGCATAGTTTATACATATAATAAGTATGGGTGGTTTCCCTTTTTTTTTTTTCTTAAACGACAGAAATTTATAGTGTCACAGTTCTGGAGGCCAGAAGTTCAACGTCAAGGTATCCATCAGAGTTGGTTCCTTCCACGGGCCGTATAAGCGTAGTTTAAAGACCCTTAATCCAGGAGCTGCTGACAGAGAAGAGTTGTCTGAGGGCCACAGTCCACTGAGAGAAGAGCCTTTGAAAAGGTTTCTGACCATTAGGTCGAAAGGACAAACACCACTTTAACCAAGGGATCAAAATTGACATCACCAGTGATGAGACAGAATGACATGGTCCTCCTGGGCTGGGCATATGGCTTCTGTGGTACTCTTGCCAGAAAACAAACAACAACAAAACAAAAACATAACCTGAATCCTGTTCTTCTAATCTCCCTCAGGAGGAGACATCAGACAAACTGAAACTAAAGGACATTCTACATAGCGACTGGCCAGTACTCTTCAAACTTGTATCCAGATCGATGGTGAAAGATAAGCAATGACACAGGAACTGTCCCACATTAAAGAGACTGAGGAGACGTCACATCTCAACAGTGTATGACCCTGAATTGGATTTTAGAACAGAAAAAGAACATCAGAGGGACAACTGGTGAAGTGTGATAACGGCTGTAGATTAGTGCACAGTATTGCACCCGTGTTAATATGCTGGCTTTGACTCATTGTGCTGGAGTTACATACGACGTTAACATTTAGAAAAGCTGGCTGAAGGGTTATGAAAATTCCTTGTACTACTTTGGCAACATTTTTGAGAGGCTGAATTTATTTAGGTTCAGATGAAAAGTTTTAAAAATCACGGAGAGCCGGAGCGCCGGCCGGAAAGCAGCGCGGGCGGGCACTCGGGCGGGTTAGGGGCCGCGGGTGGGAGGGGTCGGGCGGCGGCTCCGCACTTCCGAGCAGCGTGCGCGCCGGGTCCGCAGCAGCAGCACAGTCATGCCCCGCGCCGCGCCGCCCGGTCTCCTGCTGCCGCTGCTGGGCCTCGCAGTCGCCGCCGCCGCTGCGGGTAAGCTGGCCCCTTGCCGCGCCCCCTCCTCGGCCTGGGAGCCCGGGCCCGGAGCGACCGCCTTCCGGCCGCCCGGCGGAGACCCTCCACCTCCTCCGCGGCCGAGGGTTTCAACTCCACGGGCATGTCGCGCTCCCCTGCACGCCCACCCCGCGCGCACCCGTGCGCCCTGGCGTCTGGTCACCCCCCCCCCACCTCCGCGTTCGGTGGGTTCCGAGAGAGCGTCCCCGGGGAGGGGGTAGCCGGGGACCCGAGAGCGCCCTTCGTCTCCCGCCGCGTCCACATCCTCGGCGCAGACCCCACTCGCGGGCAGGGGTCCCAAACGGCGCTAATTGACAGGAGAGCGGAGGGACTTCGAGCTCCAGGACGAACATAGTTTCAGGGCCATTTGGGGCTGAAAGGAGAAGTGGGGAAGTTGGCTGCGGAGATGTCCTCAGCTCGTGAGCGGCGGGGGCGGGGGGTGGGAGGAAGCTGGCCCTCTTTTTCTCTCGGCGTTGTTTGACCAATTGGTTGGTGTTCAAGTTGTCGAAACAGGAAAACAGTTCAGGCAAATAACCCTGAATGGAAGTGGGACGAGAACAGGCGAGGCCTGGATTCCACTTAAGTCGTGTGATTTAAAAATCTTTAAGTCCAGTCTGCTGTTGTGCAAGTGACATCTGAAAAATTACTCTTGATTAGTCAGTCATTTCCAAGATGAATCGTGAGGAAAATGGACAATTCTCTTGAATGTTTTGTGTTTTTTTAAACAAGTTTCTCTTGCAAACATGTCAAAAATGTTGATGGGGGAAACTCTGGGGAAGGACTTCCATCCAAAATCACTGATTGAACAATTCCAGGAATTAAGGAGCAAAATAAACAAGAACTAAGTGAGTACTTGCGTGGGTTTGAATAAAATGATTATGCAAGAGTTTGGCTCCCCCCCCCCCGCCCCCCGTGAATTTCACTGCCATTTTATAAATTCCTGCTGGAAGCCCGCTGACAGGCAGGAATATATTAAAGGATCTCAGTATTGGAGGCAGCAGTAGAGTAAGCGGCTCAGAAGTTGCCTTTTTTTACAAACTCAAAGCTCCTATCCTGACACCTTTTGTCGACCAGCATTTATGACCAGTTATGCCATCTGCTGCCTATGGAGGAGCAGAAACAAGAGTTTCACACTGTTGAGACTGAGCACATTCGTTTTGTCCAAAACAAGGCTGGACCAGAGATTCTGTGAATCCCTCCTTATGCACGCCCTCCTTATGTTTGCCAGTAACATCTAAACGCCCATTTAAGCCACCCTCTGGGTTGCCGCGCCTTCATATGTCAGGTTCAGTAAAACAAATACTTTTCTTGTCAGATTTTTTTAAAAGTCCGTTTCTAGATTGTGTGGTATTTCTCTTAAGAGAAGCTGTTTTGATCAGCAATGGAAGACAGGCTGTTACCCACCTGGGCTCTTGGGCTCCTTAATAGAAATTGACGAGGTCAGATGAGGAATTCAGGCGAGGCTTTATTAGGGATGCTGCAGCGTGAGGGAGTGAGAACAAATAACAAGTGCCCTTGCTTGCTCCCTAAGCGGGGGGCGAGCTGATCCCCTAAGTGGGGTTGAGGGTAGGAGCAGACATGGGTGGCTGGAGAGGTTGCTTAGGTGGGCTGCCCACCCCCTTGGTGGTGCTGTGTGCAGGGATCATGAGCAGTACCCTGCCTTTGCTCCTGGCAGCTCAGAAGCGGCAGTTGGGTTTTGATCTTTTTGTATCTTGTTGCTCATAATTTGCCCCAACTGTGCATGCGTGCAGTTATTTTTAGTCTCTTATAGTTTCTTTGCATTCTGTTGTTGGAGGAGACGTTTGTCCAGGTGCAAGCATTGCAGCAAAGGGTCCCAGGTCCCAGCCTGTCTCAAAACTATCTTTGGAAAGTTTTGTTCTTTTTCCTTTTATAAGTCAAGTATGGTTAAATAGACTTTTCAAGAGCTGAAGAAGTGCCTGTCGAATAAATGATTGCTATTAATGAATCAGCTTCTCTCGGGAGGTTTGAAGGATTAATTTAGAAGGAGCATGAGCTTTGGAGTTAGGTACAGACTCTGTGGCCTTGATCGAATTGTGCAACTCATTGCACTTCAGTAAAATGGAGATAATACCCATGGGGCTGTAGTGAGCATTCAGTGAGAACTCCATGTCTAGCACCTATTCCAGGCATGGTGAATCTTGGTTTTCCTTTGTTCTCTTCATACGAAGTGAAGGGTAATTATTGCAACTAGAAAATTATGTCACAAGTGCCGCTTTATGTCTGTTGATGTGTATGGTTACCGAGCACATTCCCATACATGTTGATAACACAGGGCTGAAAAACTATGTGTTTTATCATCATACTTCACAAATCTATCCAGACAAGGTCAGGAATCACATTTGGCTTAGAACTAAGTAAAGAAAGAGCTTTTCAAGGTTCTCATGGAATTTGCTGCATGGCAGGGTCTTAACAGAAAAGCTCCTAGGGTGTTGCATAAAGTATAAATGTAATATTGAAATGGAAATTATTGTTCTCTGTTATTTTGGAGTTTATTAGTGTAAATGATCTTGTGTTGTTCTTAGATATTATCTTGAAAAATCACAATGAACAAAAAATACCTGAGTAAGGTTCCATGGCATCCCTTTTAAAAAGTTCTTCTGTAACGGCACTTGTTGTACATAGTACATGATCGGTGTCTGTTTCTTGGGTCAGTGGTTTCCTGTGAGCAGCTTGAATATAAGTGAACACAAGCATGTTAGAGGAAACCCCATTCTGTGGTCACTGCCTCGTTTCTCACTTTGAGTTGCCGTAGCCTACAATACTCTGCCTCCTTCCCTGACGCCACCTCTTACCGCCCTTCCTGCTATTCACTCTGTTTATCCACGATGACCTCTGGGGACTCAGCCACCTCCTGGCTCTTCTGCCCAGACCCCCCTCCCCTTCCCCAGTCCTTGGCATGGCTGCCCACTCCCATATCGTTCAGAGCTCTGTTCATATGCCACCTTCTCTATCACATCCCCGTGTTTTCTCTTCTTCAGAGCACTGAATTCTCTCAGGATGAATCTCGTTTCTTCACTCTCTTCTTGCTTTTCGCTCCCCTTACCAAGGGAGCTCCATAACAGCAGAAACTTTACTATCTTGTGGATTTTTTGTTTTGTTTTGTTTTGAAAAGTGTCTCTGTACTTTATTCTAATTTATAATGAAAGGACAAAAAATTTAGATGAATGGTTTAAGAAGTAGGGGGCGATAATGGGATTGCAGTTTCCTTCAAATTATTTTTACTTCCGCCCATGAGCTCATCTCATAATTGAATTCAAAGCATTAAGTCACCTTAATCTATTGATGTGACTTTTTCTGGCCCTTTGTGAATGGAGCAGTGATGTTTCAGGGGAAATTATTTCAGATTGTAAATTTTGAAATGTTAGTAAGTGTTCATTTGCCTTCCAATGAAAAAGTGAAATAGTAATTAGGTATTATTTCAGGACTTCTTTCATTGTTGAGAAGCTTTTAGAAATGTGCTTCCGTGTTGAAAATTAGTTTTGCAACAGGGTTGCTGTCCACAATTTTTTATTATACATATCAAGTATTTAAGATTATTTTAGATTTTGAGGACAAATCTTGAGATTGCATCTATAAGAGAATAGACCAGCGTTGCCCAGTAAGAAAGGTGCAGAGAAGCACTGGCACCCTCATTCTATGAATAAAAGTCATGACAGCTTTTCTGAGAAGGGACGTGAAGGGAGAAGATGGGGGTGGACATCTTGGAAGCTAGGTTGGGTAGCGTGGGGAGGGGACTGAGTGTCAGAGTGGCTGAATTTCCTTACAATTCAGGGATATCTTTGCAGCCCAGGCCCTCCGGATTATCAGGAGCCTGGTACACCATGTCCTCCTCCATACTTAATAAAGGTAATAACCAGCGCCTCTTTCTTCCTCCTCCTCTGCCCTTGTGGAAGGTAAGTGACTGACTCATGTCTAATAGGAGAGGGGCAAAGGTCTTATTATTGGCAAGGAAAAAAAGTACAATCTTGCCTCCTTTGTTAACATTCAGAACAAGTCTGTCCCAAGGATCACTTCCTCTTATGCTGTGCCTGGTTCTTTAAAAAAATTAATTACAAGGGAACAGAGAGTTCCATTAGAGCTGACTGGTAATGCAAAACATTCTTGTGGCTCTGACATTTTAGTCTTTTAGCACATGATAATTTTTTTTGTTTTTTTGGTTTTTTGCGGAACGCGGGCCTCTCACTGTTGTGGCCTCTCCCGCTGCGGAGCACAGGCTCCGGACGCGCAGGCTCAGCGGCCATGGCTCACGGGCCCAGCCGCTCCGCGGCATGTGGGATCTTCCCGGACCGGGGCACGAACCCGTGTCTCCCGCATCGGTAGGCGGACTCTCAACCACTGCGCCACCAGGGAAGCCCAGCACATGATAATTTTAAGCGGAGGATCTATTTGGAAACTTTTGGAGTTAAGTACAAGCTTTCAAAATTTTCATCAGGCTCCTAAATTTCTGTACGTATTAAATCAATAGAATTATAAAGTTATACAATCCATGAAGAGTCATTCAGGTGCGTTATTAATAACAACCTATCTTTCAGCAGCTGTGAAGAAGCAAGAGTAACAGAAAAGCACTTTGGAGAGAGCATTGTGGGCAGGATTTTTTTTTTTTTTTTTTTTTTTGACCCAAGGATGTTTCTTGAAATATACTTTCTAGAAAACATTACAGAACCCGTAATTGAAAACTTATGGTAGTATTTTGGGGAGACAGGTTTTTCATTATAGCAAAGATACTTAGCATTGAAAAAGACTTAGTTTAGCCTTTCTGCTTATGAAGTGCGTGAACCTCAGTAGTTCCCTCACAAGAGGTATCAGCCTCTGTTGGAACACTCTTCTCCCAAAGTAAAAATATATGTCTTGAGTAGTGCTTAAAGCTTGTTTCTGGGGCACACACCCTGACTGGTAGCATGAAGAAGGGTTCAGTGCTACATTAACTGGAGTTAATTGCTAATGCTGAAATGAGCCTAAGGAAAAAACAGTTGAAAGTTGTAAAGATATGAAGTTAACAGTTTGTTTTCTGCTTTTCTGCCTATAGCTTTTTGTTTTTATTTTTGGGTTTTGGGGCTTTTTCTTGTCTTATCACATATTGCTTATTGAATTATTCAACAAGCGGCTTTGTCAGTTATCATTATCATCACACTCATTCCCATCCCAGAGGCCTGTGTGACCTAGATAAGTACTTGGCTCTTTTCCTTCAGCTCCTTCAGATCTCTTTTTGTATATGTCACCTTTACAGTGACGTCTTCCTTGGACACCTTTCTACAACTTCAACCCCAGCCCCCACCCTACAGTCAGGACCTGGCATCTCTTATCTGTGGTTGCTAGCCTCCAAGGTGGCCCCAAAGATTCTTGCTTCCTGGTGTTCATACTCTTCACTGAGTAGGGCTGACCTGTATCCTGTATAACCAACAGGACACTGTGGAAATAATGGAGAGTGGCTCCCAAGGCTGGATTGTAAAAGACATTGCACTTCTACCTTGTTCTCATTTGAATCACTTGCTCTTAGGGAAGCCACCTGCCATGTCATAAGGACCCTTGAGCAGCCCTGTGGAGAAGTCCAGATGGTGAGGAACTGAGGCCTTCTACCCACAGCCAGCTCCTACTCACTTGGTGGCTGATCCTCCAGCCCCAGTTCACTTTTCAGATAGATGCAGCCCTGACTGAAACTTTATGAGAGATGCCAAGCCAAAATCACCCAGCTAAGCAAGCTGCTTCTGAATTCCTGATGCAGAGAAATTGTGTGAGATAATGAAGGTTTTTATTGTTTTAAGTTGCTAATTTGTTACATAGCAATAGATTGCTAATGTACTGTCTAAATAAAATACCAGGGCTTCCCTGGTGGCGCAGTGGTTGAGAGTCCGCCTGCCGATGCAGGGGACACAGGTTCGTGCCCCGGTCCGGGAGGATCCCACATGCCGCGGAGCGGCTGGGCCCGTGAGCCATGGCCGCTGGGCCTGCACGTCCGGAGCCTGTGCTCCGCAACGGGAGAGGCCACAACAGTGAGAGGCCCGCGTACCGCAAATAATAATAATAATACCATCTAACATATTATTTTACCTATTTATCTTGCCTTCATGTATCTGCCTCAACTAGAATATAAGCTCCAGGATGGCAGGATTTTTGTTCCTTTTTATTCACTGTGGAATCCCTAGCACCTAAAACAATTTTCTCATAACAACTCCCTGAGATAGGTACTGCCATCATCCCCATTTTACAAATAGGGAAATTGGAGCACAGTTAAGTAACATACCCGAGGTCATGTAGTCAGAGCCAGACTTTTCTCCATAGCTTAATGTGCTCAATCAGAACCCTGCACTGTCCCATTTCTCTGCAGGCTCTCTGTGTTATGTACAAAACTCTATCATAGTTATTATTGGGGGTACAAGTTAGGTTTAAGTTATGATCTCTGTTGTCATGCAGTTAACAGTCCAATTGGGAAAACAGGATAAGTATCAGATAACTACCATACAGAAAAGCAGGATTTACCAGTGCACATGAATGTGTGTTGGTCATCAAAGGATAACACAGCCCCTTTTCCAAGAATGGCCTCCTACAGTTCTTATGCATAGGGCCATGGTTCGTTCCATATTATGCTCACCATCCAAGCCATAACTAATCAAAATAAGGATAATTTCCTATATCAAAGGCTGACTACTCTAAGCTAGGTAGGGGTACCTAAGGGGTACCTTGTATGTAAGAGCCCTAGGAGGCCTGTTTGCTGGGTTAGTATCCTCAGATTTCTTATTACCCCATGTATCCTTGCAAAACATCTCTATTATTTGGGGTAACCTGAACAAGTCTTTAGTCTTTATAACCAGAAAAGGCCTCTTACATGTTGTATAGTGCAAAGTCCTATAGAAGTTAAGAGGAATCAGAGGTTATGGGAAGGTGAGGGTTGGACATTTCATGGAGAACTGACACATGAGTTGCTACTGATAAAAAGAATATACTTTATAGATGGTTTGGAGATCAGAGTTCATTGTAATTGTAAAGCCTAAGAGCTACAAGTATACAAAGAAATAATTTATAAATTTCACTTCACTTGGTGTTGATTATATTTTTGTATACTTAATAGACATGCTTTATTCCATTTAAACAGTATTTCAAAAATTATTTTTTTATATTCTTGAGTTATTTATTGTCAGTACAAAATCCTATGTATAGTTTTGACTAGAAATGATACAAGAGGGCATTTCTTAACCCGTGGTTCAAGACTTCCAGTGTTTCACTTTATAAAGATGTTTCAGGTGTCCTTAAATGTGGTAATGGAGTCTGTTTCCATTTCCATTTTTTTTCAATTCCATAAGGCTAAAGAAAAAACAACAAAGGGAACCAGAAGAAAATAGGAGAAGAAAAAAGAGTCAAAGTTTGCAATTCAGAGTATGTGCCCTTGTGACTTTCAATTTGAGTTTCATTCTGGAAATGATGGCTTTTCTTTTCTCTCTCACGTCTTAATACATAAAACATCTGGTGGGAGGAGTGTGGGGAGGGAGAGACCTGCTTAGTTCACCCATTCAACAAATATTTGACTCCTTACTAGGTGCCTGTCACTGTGCTTTTTATGGTGTTCCATTCTGCTTGGGATTTCTTTTTCTTTTTCCTTTTCCACATGGTAAACTCATTTGTCCTGCGAATTGCAGCTCAAATATTGTCTCCTTTTTGAAATGGTTCCTTACTCTACAAGTTATTACTTTTTCATCTATAGTCTTATAGCATTTAACCTCTCACACCTTTGTTATTTATATGTGTCTGACTCTCCTATCAGACTGAGCACTTCAAGTGTAGGACCCATTCCCCTTAAATCCTTTTATCCTTACCCCTTAGCACTGACCGTTGTATCTGACACGTGGGAGTTGCTCAGCAAACGATTGTTGGATGGATGATGGTAGCACTTATCGATAACTTGCTTAAAAGTGTGAAAGAGGGAATTCTGCTTCTGGCTATAGTGGAGTGGGATACTAACGCTCCCACTAAGAACAACTGGAAAATCTAAATAAAATTCCATAATAATGGTTTTTGCAGGCATCAGAGAGCTGCTAAGGCAACTCGTTGATGCGAGCCCAATATTCTGTGCACTACTTTTCCCTTTAGGAGAGTTGCCCAAATTTTAAGCAGCTAAAAACAGAGCAGAGTTTTTCGCATTCTCATGGTGTTAAGGAGACAAAAATTTGAGTTTTTACTTGCCAAAGAGGAGGGACTTTAGCTAATATCCAGGCTTTCAGTTGGAATCCATGGATATTGGGCCTCACAAAGGTTGTAACATCCCCCTCAGGTGGACTCCACCCTTGATTGTATTAAGATAATCTTCAATACTCCAGATGCCTACCAGAATCCTTTCTAGGGGAGAATGACATCCTCTAGAGCCTCTGCAATGTTGTTAATTTTAAATATTAGATACCAGATACTGTGCAATTTTTCCTGCACAGTATCTGGTATTTGATATAAAAAAAAAAACAAACAAAAAACTACCAGGCATAATAAGAAACAGGCCAAAGCGGGGAAAATAAAAACAGACCAACAGGTGACCCAGAAATTAGAGTTTTCAAAAATGAACTTTAAAATAATCGTAATAGGGACTGCCCTGGTGGCGCAGTGGTTAAGACTACATGCTCCCAATGCAGGCGGCCTGGGTTCGATCCCTGGTCAGGGAACTAGATCCCACATGCATGCTGCAACTAAGAAGCCAGCGAGCTGCAACTAAGGAGCCCATGAGCCACAACTAAGGAGCCCATGTGCCGCAACTAAGGAGCCCGCCTGTGCAATCAAATAAATAATAAAATAAAAATTAAAGAAATAAAAAATAAAATAATCGTAATAAGTGCGAGAATGTTTATAAGATTGAGAATTTCACCAGAGACTCAGAATCTATAAAAATACAAACAAGCTGAAATTCTGTGACTGAAAAATAGCTGACATTATGAACTCAGTAGATGGGTTTAACAGCAGATTTGTTAAAACTGAAGAGTAGATTAGTAAACCAGAAAGAACAAGATTATGATATGGAGAGCCAAAAGTATTAAAAATAGAAAAGAGCAAAGTGAACATATTGGACATGGTGAGAAATCTAACATATATGTATTTTGAGTCCCAGAAAGGGAGGAGAAAGAAAATGGAGGAGAAGCATTATTTGAAGTGATGATGGCCAAGAACTTTCCAAAAGTGAACAGTGAAAATAAACCCACAGATTCAATAATTGCATTACACTATTACCAGGATTAAAAAAAAATACTAGGCATACCACTGTCAAACTACTAAAAACCAAAGATGACAAAGAAAATCTTGAAAGCAGCCATCAAAGAGTAACAATCAGACTAATACCTGATTTCTCAATAGGAATGATGGAAGCCAAAACAGTAAAATTATATACATCTTCAATGAAAGATAAGCTGCCATTCTAGAATTTTGTACTTGCAAAAATAGCCTTCAAACAGGAAGGCAGTATAAAGACATTTACAGAAAATCAAGAGTTGAGGGAATTTGTAATAGACCTACCATTAAAGGGGTTTATTCAGGCAAACAGAAAATTATTACATTTAGTAATACAGAAATGTAAGAAGGAATGAAAAGCAACAGAGAAGGTAAATATGTGTTTAAAACTAAATGAACATTGACCATGCAAAATAGTAATAACAATAACACAAAGGAAGAGAAGTTAAATTACTGTAAGATCCTAGTGCTGTCTAGGAAATGGTAAAAGTACTCATTTATTTTAGGTACTAATAAATCAAGGTTGCATGCTGTAATTTTCAGGGTACCCACTATAGAAATAAAATTAAAGAATGTGTAATTAATAAGCTAAAAGAAAAATGGAATATAAAATTGTTTAATAATCCAAAAAGAAGACAACAAAGGGAAAAAAAGAACATAAAACAGGTAGGACAAATAAGAAAATGAATAGTAAGATGGTAGATATAAACTCAAATACATCCATAACTATGTTAAATATTAATGGAAATACTCAAAAGACAAAGATTATCAAACTGGGTTTTTTGGTTTTTTTTAAACCTACTTGTTTAAAAGGATTATAACCACCTTGGAAAAGTGTTTGGCAGTGTCTGTCAGAGCTGGACACATGTACACTCTATGGCCCAGCAATCTACTTCTAGAAATATACCCACAAGAAAGCATGCATATGTGCACCAAAACATGTGCAGAGGATGTTTATAGCATCATATATTGTCATGGCCACGAACTAGAAACTACCCAACCATTCATCAACAGAATGAATAAAGTCATACAATACTATATAGCAATGAGAAAGAACCTACAGCTACATGCTACAACATAAATAAATCTCATAAAAGTAATGTTTATCAAAAGAAACCAGACACTAAAGAGTACATACTGTATGTGTTCATTACTATAGAGTTCAAAAACTGACAGAACTAATCTGTGGTGTTAGACGTTAGGTGTGATTACCTTTGGAAGTGAGTGGACCAAACGGGTTTGGTTAATGGTCTGTTTCTTCATCTCACCAATGATTACATGGGTATGTTCATTCTATGCAGATTCACCAAGATAGGTATGTATGATTTGCACATTGTATATTGTATTTCAGTAAAAAGATTAATTTTTAAAAAGTATAGTCTCTCGGTATCTTCAGGGGACTGGTACCAGGACCCTCCGTGGATATCAAAATCCGAGGATGCTCAAGTACCTTATATAAAGTGGCGTAGTACAATCGGTCCTCTGTATCCGAGGGTTCCACATCCACAGATACCGAGGGCCAACTGTACCAGTAATGGCGTTAGAATTGGCAGCAAGGTCAATCCAGTTCTATTCCAGGGTATAAGAAAACAGCCTGCTTCTAGAAGGAAAAGATGAATACACTGCAAAGGGAGTGTTTGAGGATGCTGAAGGGATGATAAATTAAGCCATTTAAGGATGTAGGGATAGGATTCATTCATTCATTTAGCAAAATATTTTGGTCCCTATTATAGTCCAAGGAGCTATCTGAGGTGTTGGGGATTCAAAAATAAGGCTCGGCCCCTATTTTCAGAGAGGTCACTGTCTCTAGAGAAGGGTGCCGAGGATGGTAGAGTTAATAAAAGCTACAATATATTGGGCACCTTCCTTGTACTAGGCACCGTGCTGTACAGTTTTGTTGCTTCTTAATGTTCATAACAACAATCCAATGAGGTTGTTATCCCTTTTTGCCTGAGGAAATACAGGAAATAAGTTGTCCAAGGTCTCACCACCAAGATAAAAATACAGGTCTGTCTGACTTCAAAGTTGTGTTCCTTCTGCTACTTTACATGGCCATTGGATGGTGAGTTCAAAGAGAAAGAACTATGTGATGAAATTACAAGCGGAAGTTAAAATACATTACAGCGGTGGTGTCTTAGAGAAAGTGGTGTAGATAGATGGCCTGAATCTCAAAGGATGAGCAGTGGGTAATGTTGATGGTCTGGAAGTGGAAATGCAGGAATAAAAGTCTTTTCTTCTGAATAGAAGGCAGCAGAGGTGTACGGAGAAACCGAGATGGCTGAATACTGCTCCTCAGGAAGAGGATCTAAGGGTTTGCTCCACATACAGACTTTCAACCAAGCACCTTGTTTTCAGGCCCTTCCTGAGCCTTCTTCCTACAAAATGCCTTTCCAATTCCTGAACTTTTGTAGACTTCCTTGCTTTTTTAAAATTTAATTTAATTTTACTTTATTTTTTTTTATTTTTATTGGAGTATATTTGATTTACAATGTTGTTAGTTTGTTAGTTATGTTAGTTTCAGGTGTACAGCAAAGAGAATCAGTTATACATATACATATATCCACTCCTTTTTTGATTCTTTTCCCATATAGGCCATTACAGAGTATTGAGTAGAGTTCTGTGTTATACAGTAGGTCCTTATTAGTTATCTGTTTTATATATAGTAGTGTATATATATGTCAATCCCAATCTTCCAATTTATCCCTCCCCCCCATTACCCCCGGTAACAGTAAGTTTATTTTCTTTATCTGTAACTCTATTTGTTGTGTAGATAAGTTCATTTGTACGCTTTTTTTAGATTCCACATATAAGTGATACATGATATTTTAGACTTCCTTGCTTTTTAAACATTGGAATCATACTGCAGATATATTTTTATAGTGAGATTTTTAAAAATTAATGGTTTACTGTGAGCATTTTCCCAAAGCAAAGTGCTTGTTGTTAAAACATCCCTTTCCAACTTTAAGCCACCATAATGGGAAAGTTCTAGATTCCTACCGGAGTTCAAACCAAGGTAGTCACACGTGTAAGACAAGAATTTATAAACAGCAGGAAGGAAAAAAAAAAAGAACCTATATACAAAATAAATTGTGTCTTGGGATGCCTACCCTAAGGCTAGTACATCTTGGATGGTTTAATCACTAAATGTAGCAGTATGAGGCCAGAGAAAAACTCATGACTCACAAATTGAGGTAATTTTAAGTAGCCCATTGTATTAATTAGGTTTTTGATTCAGCTGCTATAGCAATGACCTGAATTATCAATGGCTTAACAAGATCGAAGTTTATTTTCTCTCTCTTTACAACCTGAGTGTGATATGTTGGCTTCACTTAGGATCCTTTTATCTTGTTGCTGTTATTCCTAGGCTGTTTCCATTGTTTACACCATTGATTGAAGATACCTAGCTACATTTTAGCCAGAGGGAAAGAGGAAATGTGGTCCAGGGAGCACACTCTTTCCTTTTAAAGGCATATTTTTGCACATTCCACTTCTGCTCACACTTCATTATCCAGAAGCCACCAGAAGACTGGGAGATAGTGTAGCTTGGTGGCCTGTAGTCTGTGCTGTATAAGAAGCTGAGGTCAAGTACTGGAGACAACGAATGGTCTCTGCCATATTCTGAGCTTAGTGAAATGGAGGTGGTTGAATTTAGACTAACATAGCTGATTGTTCAATTCTGATCTTTGTAGTAAGCCATTCTTCTACTTGTTTATATTAAAATTGTAATTCAGGGAGTTCCCTGGCGCTAGGTCTAGTGGTTAGGATTTGGTGATTTCATTGCTGTGGTCTGGGTTCAATCCCTGGTCGAGGAACTGAGATCCCGCAAAAATAAAACCAGGTAAAAAGTGATTTTCCCTATACAGACCTAAGAGAATATGGAAGGTTAATGCCTTAATGTTCCTTTATTCACTGGAATTCAATAAAATCTTCACATCCTTTCTCCATTCTGGCCAGTGAAATCAAGGTCTTAACAGGCCTACTTTTGCTTCTAATGCTAACTAGTGAAATTCCAGAGGCAAGGCTGAAAAATACACATCTTTATAATGAATAACACCAAAAGATAGAGATGAAGGAGATGACCCTCTACAGCAAGAGAGGAAGAAGTATGGTTCTGTTTCATAAAACTAGTTCAAAGAATCTGCTTTGATGAAGTGTTAAATTAAAACATTCATAAAAACATCAATCTTGTTTTCTTGTGCAATAGGAAAACTTGTCTGAATATTCATAATCTAGCAACTTCTTTTCTTCTCTGTTCTTGAAGGTGTATTTTGAACAAAAAGATCTTGTAAGACTCTTACGACCTTTGAAACTGAATTGTTACTATATACTGCAAAGATAGCCTTGAAAGAAAACTTGTAATTCTGATTGGTTTTCTTCCTTGATAGTTTATTGCCTTGGTTATTAGCATATGTAATATGCTATAATTTACATGTCTGAACTACTAAACACCTAAAGACTTGTAACTTTGCTCTGTCAAATCAGAAGGGAATCAGTGGCGCATTTTCCTTTTCCCACATGTACAATGGTGAAAAAGAAATTCCTATCACGCTAGTCAATTTCTTATTTTAACAAAGACCAAGAGCCTTATGGCTAAAATTAACAAGGGAAATTGCCATTCTTTTTTTTTCTGTGAAAATTTAGTATCTAATATCTTTATCTTTAGGAATTCATGAAATTAAAGTTATTTAATAGCGTATCTCTTCTTCCACATAGACTGCCCTTCATCCACCTGGGTTCAGTTCCAAGACAGTTGTTACATTTTTCTTCAAGAAGCCATCAAAGTAGAAAGCATAGAGGATGTCAGAAATCAGTGTACTGACCATGGTAAGGAGCTTTTTCTGTTTTGTTTTTTCACAGATCAGTAAAGAGTGTTCACTAAGTTCTTTAAAAAATAGTTTTGTCGTATCTCACTTTTACCTTGGTCCTTGTAATAAATGGACAGCTTTTATTCTATAATACACAAGACACAAACAGTGGAATTGGGTTGTACCCTTGAGCTGGAAGACAGTTGTTGGACCACACTGCCCAAAGCAGAGTGACAGAACCTTAGCAAGAGCAGGGTGTATTTAATGTAAGTACTCTGTGTCAGGCACTGTTCTTAAGCACATAATATACTTTAACTGGCTTTAATTATTACAGCAAACCTATCAGGTAGCAAATTATTAGCCTCCTTTTATCAAGAGAATAAAACTAGTTCAGTTATTTGTTAGAGGTCACACAGGAAATCATTGGCACAGCCAGGATTCAAACCAGGGACTGTCTGATTTTAGGACCAGCGTTCTTAATCACTCTTATTCTGCCCTGAAAGTACTGTTTCAGGCATGCAGTGGGGGCAGAATTTAGACTACATGGGACTGTGACGTGAGACGGTGGTAAAGAAGCATACCGTTAAATAAAAATGAAAAAAAGGCTATGTATTTGCTACATTATATGCTCAGTATTCTCTGGGAAATATAACTTCACATTTTGAAATCTTTTAAATAAAAATGTGATTTTAAAAAAGGTGTGCTTGGGTGCTCTTTATATATTTGGCTGTTTGGCCCAAAGTGCATCCTTGTTGTTAAGCCTCTTATTGTGATACTTGTCAGCGCAAACTAAAACGATGCTGTGACTTAGCATGTTTTTCCACTGAGATATCTATGATGGTGAGATGAGAGTCCTTGATTATTTAAAGGTACTTTTTATTACTGTGTGAGATCTAAAAATCTCTTATTTCATTAAAGTTTGTCTTAAGCATATTCATAACACCAGCATTTAAAAATGTGCTTTACTGGGACTTCCCTGGATGTCCAGTGGTTAAGACTCTGCGCTCCCAGTGCCGGGGGCATGGGTTCCATCCCTGATTGGGGAACTAAGATCCCGCATGCCACAGGGCACGGCCAAAAAATACATAAATAAAAAATAAAAATAAAAATGCCCTTTATCTAAAAAACACAATTTCTGACAACCCACCAATTAACATTTTGGAAGAATATCAAATTACTTTAATTAAAATCATATTCACTTATTATAGAAGGAATAAATGTAAGCATAGGAGTTTTAAATCCTAAGAAGTGCCACGTACTACTCAGTACATATTGTTTTCCTTAGGAATAAATGTAGGCATAGCCGTTTTAAATCCTACGAAGTGCCATGTAATACTCAATACATATTTTCCTTACTTGCTAAATGGTGTTGAACATTGGCTCTTTGAAAACAAGACATTTCCGACATGCTAATATGGTTTCACTCCAAGGAAATGGAGTAATAGGAATTTTGCTGGTCTTCCAAGATTTTTATTTATATATATATGTATGTACGTATGTACGTGTGTATGTATGGCTGTGTTGGGTCTCTGTTGCTGCGCGCGGGCTCTCTCTAGTTGCAGCAAGCAGGAGCCACTCTTCATTGCGGTGGCTTCTCTTGTTGTGGAGCACAGGCTCCAGGCGCGCGGGCTTCAGTAGTTGTGGCGCATGGGCTCAGTAGTTGTGGCTCACGGGCTCTAGAGCACAGGCTCAGTAGTTGTGGCGCACGGGTTTAGTTGCTCCGCGGCATGTGGGATCTTCCCAGGCCAGGGCTTGAACCCGTGTCCCCTGCATTGGCAGGTGGATTCTTAACCACTGCGCCACCAGGGAAGTCCACAAGATTTTTTTAAAGGGTGTTTCCCCAACAACTGTTTTCTATCTCTTTTTTAAAAACCATTTATGTCAGGTATACTTGGACATAAACACAGATTTCAATAAACAAATTACATTGGAGGCTCAGAGCCAAGAAAAGACATGTTCCTGTACTCCTATTAGCTTGTATGAACCACAAGGTCAGATTTCGTCGTCCAGCTTTAATACTTAACTTCAGCAGTTAAGCAACTGCATACTCTACAGAGGCATAGTTAATATTTGTTGACTGACTTCCTCTACAACTAAACTGTAGTTGATTGTATTTGCTAATTTTTTTTTTAGAAAAAGAAGCAAAATGAAATTGAAAACACCCAGCAACTTTGAGGCCTAATGTTTGATTATTTGAAGTCCATTAACTCTACTTGTTCAAGTGGAGTAGCCACTTAGGAATTTTAAATCGTAGTATATAAATTTGCTTATAAAGTTTATCTTGTGTCTAAAGAAAAATGTCTTTTCTTCCCAGTTAAATATTTATAAATTCAGTTGTCTTACTGATTTGATTATTTTTAATTTCTCATACATTTCTGATAATCTCATCATTTATTTGATCATCCTCTACATTTGCTTCCACTCTGGAAATATCCATTTCATTGATGAATCAGAAAATTAGCTAAAATTCGTTAATATTACCATTACTTTTTTTGGCTAGGGTAGTGTTTTGGTTTAGAACAGTAGGTGGACATGAATTCAGTGTTTGCTATATATGAAGAAGGAAAAGCATAAGGAATACTAGGACATTTACATTTGGATTTATAAAATCTTCACAGGTATACAAAATCCTATCTTAAACCTATAATTAGGGGTATAGAAAATAGGTGACTTGTTACCATTTGGACTGCTGAGAGCTATATTTAGAAATATTCCCAGTGCTTTGTGGTAATTTACTTGATGTAAGTTGTACTTATTTTGGGTACTGTTACTGTTCATCTAGGAAAATAATTGTGAGAGGCTAAAATTTTTCTTATTTTGCAACATTTACCTTTAATTTAGATATTTTCATTATAATAGAACAAATAAATATTTCCAGTCTTTCCTTTTTGTGATCTGTGTATGAGCTATGTCACTAGCCATAAAAAGAATTAAAAGACCCAAATTACATCTCAGCAGGTAGCATCACTGGTAATGCATTGTAAAAAAAAAATTCGCTTGAGCACATGTGTTCTTCAGGGATTTGTGCTATCATTTGTTAAAGAAAATTAAAGTGTGTCTTTTTTCCTGACATATTAATTTAAGTTTATACAGTATTTACTTAAATTGCAATGTTAAAAATCATTCAAGTTCCATTGGCTGACACAAGGTCAGAGAAAGGAATGAAAATCTCATCTCTGAACACCTAAGCCTAAACTCTAACCTAGTTAAATATTGCCCTTGAGGATTTTTCTAAAATGGCCTTTTGGTTACATTTCACAACTAAGTACAAGTAAGTACGAGGGTAAAACAGATTAAAAGTCTGTATGATATTTAACAGGAGGTGATAGCAGCTAGAACTGATAAGAAAACCATAATAGAATTTTTGAAAATGGAGCTATGACTGAGAGAGAGAACCTTGCTGAATTCTAACTTTGGATTAAAGTATTAAGTATTTTAGAGGCTTCCCTGGTGGCGCAGTGGTTGAGAGTCCACCTGCTGGTGCAGGGGACGCAGGTTCGTGCCCCGGTCCGGGAGAATCCCACATGCCACGGAGCAGCTGGGCCTGTGTGCCATGGCCGCTGGGCCTGCACGTCCGGAGCCTGTGCTCCGCAACGGGAGGGGCCATGGCAGTGAGAGGCCCGCGTACCACACACAAAAAAAAAAAAAAAAAAAAAGTATTAAGTATTTTAAAGGTCAGTCTTATTTTTTCTTTTCTTTTAAAAGTTCTTAATTACATGATTAGTGCACAGTCGCTATATAGAAAAGCACATATGCAAATATTTAAAAAATAAAATTACCCTAAATTGTACCATCCTAAGGAAATGTAATGACTATTAACATTTTGGTGAGTATCCTTCTAGACTTCCAACCCCTCAGGCAGATATATTTTAATAAATATTTGATATATATGTATATATACATGTATATATGTATACATGTATATACTATATGTACATATATATTTCCATAATCTACATTTTCCCTTAAACATTTTCCATGGCAGTAAATATAGAATGCATATTTCCTAATAACTGTACACTATTCCTCTATATAGATATGCCGTAATTGATTTAATCCTCTAATATTGGTTATTAAATTATTTCCAGTCTTCCAGTGTTGTAAATGTGATGATCATCAATGATTGTGCCTATTTGAGCAGAGCCAATGATTGCCTTGCATACATCTTGCCAAATTGTCTCCAAAAAGGTTTTACTAATTTTTACTCCAACTAACCACTTATGAGTTCCTATTTTTCTACACCCTAAGCCAGCACTGTTTAATTGGCACGTCTGAAACTCTTTTCATTCTTTTACCAGTGAAACTGCATTTTTCACACACTTCTTGTGTTACATTTCCTTTCGTGAGGGTGAATTGTCTTTTTTTTTTAATTGAAGTATAGTCGATGTACAATACTAAGTAAGTTACAAATTGAACAATATAGTGATTCACAATTTTTAAAGGTTTTACTCCATCTTTGGTTACTATAAAATATTGGCTATATTCCAGTGTTGTACAATATATCCTTGTAGCTTATTTTATGCATAATAGTACCTCTTAATCCCCACCCCTATGTTGCCCCCTTCCCCCATCCCTCTCCCCACTGGTAAGCACTAGTTTGTTTTCTATACGTGTCTACTGCCTTTTTAACAGTCTGAGACCAATTTTTTTTTCTTCTATTAAGGTGTTTGCCTGTTATTTTTTATTCATAACAGAGCTTTAGTCTGCCCAGTTTTTCTTCTTTAACAGTATGGTTTGTCTGGGGGGAGATTTTAGGTCCTGTAGTTTTCTTTTCCCCTGTAGTTAAATTTATTTTTTAAGCCTCTTTTAAAAGATGTGAAAGTAATTGCCTAATACAAATTTTTCTTACCACGTCATGACCTAATGGTTCTTTCTCGTCTCCATGTATCTGTTAATTACCAAAAAGTTACTGATTTTAGAGTGGTGTGATAAATACAATGGCCTATTATTTAAGTTTCCTATAATTTCTCAGTGTGTTCCCTGGATCAGCAGCATCAGTGTCACCTGGGAACCGGTTAGGAATGTAAATTCTCAGGCCCCATGTTACTCCAGCTAAATCAGAGCCAACACTGTTTTAACAAGCCCTCCATGTGATTCTGGTGCACACTAAAGTTGGAGAGCCACTGATCCAAGGCAGTATTCTCAAGTTTTCGGAAGTTTTTGTTAAGTCAGGATGATTTTGCAAGAATGTGATTTAATAATAGGAAAGACTTCCTCATCTCTCCATGTAGTACCTGGATTAGTTGTAGTACCCAAAGCTTCCAAGATAACTTTAAAAATGTTTAGGATCAATGACTTCTCCTTGGAAAATTATGAAAATTTTAACTTCTAAAATTACTGAGACTGGAAAGTCATGTTTCTTAGAAACATTTTGATGTTTATTCCTCACTTAGCTGAGTACAGCTGAAAGGATGTATTTTTCCCAGGGGTTAGATGTACCTTCCCCACCAGATTTCTGGTTGCTTTTAAGCTCTGATGTTATCATTCATTCTTCACTTGCAAAAACATGCAGTATCATGAGAGAAACGAACTCCATTAGCGTTTTCTCCTAAGTATTATCCAGTTAAGACAGTGGAATGATTTTTTTAATTTGCAAGAGAATCTTTGTTGGGTTAAGAAACAAGATTAAATATATCTGGGAAAAGTGAAGTTATTGCTAATATTTTATAGGCTGCTATGTAGCTTATAGATTGAAAGGCTAAAAAATGTGAGACATAAAATATATGTGGCTGCTGCTCTTTACTCAAACCAGGTGAGACAGTAGCAGGAAATATCAGCTATCCAATGAGAACAAGGACCAAGGACCTCCTTTATCACTTTCCCTAACCAGAACTTCCCTAAGGGCGACCACAGAGGAAAATATGGGAAGGCATAGGCATCAGGCAGCAGGCACATGGTGGCCAGTTAAGTGAGGCAGGTCAGACACTGCTTGTTACTTGAACTTCACTAGGTCTTGGGACTGTTCTGGCAAGTTGCCCTGGTAGTTTTCAGCTCTCCTCAGTGTGGTCAGAGCTACTCCTCCCTATAATTGTGAACTGAGGGCAGGAGGGGCCATGATTGCTAGAGGAAGGGGCAGTGAAAAGTTGAGATGCAGGAAGTGTGTTCTACTGCTCCAGCCTTCCCATGATGTTTTCTTTCCGTGTTGTTTACGAGATTACTAACCCTAAGTGAATGAAATAAAAAGTATGATTCTGTTCAGTTTATCACATTATCATTTTACTTTTCTCATGAGTATATTGTCTCTTCAGAAATGTGCATGACATTTTCAAGCTTAATTTTTTAAAAGGATGTAAAATATAATGTATTATAATAATGTATAATTTGTATATATTTCATGTGATTTTCACTGATTTGGGGAACATGCTGATTTCCTCTCCCTAAAATAATTTCAGGAGCAGACATGATAAGCATACATAATGAAGAAGAAAATGCTTTTATACTGGATACTTTGCAAAAGCAATGGAAAGGCCCAGATGATATCCTATTAGGCATGTTTTTTGACACAGATGGTAAGTGATATTTATACTTAAATTGTTTCTTACATTTTTTTCTTAATGTTAGTAAAACTGATAACTTTCTTTTAGATTCTTCAATTCTGTAGTTCGCTATTTCCTGTGGTTTCCAGGGATTGTATTTTCAGTATGCACCCATGTACCACAGCTTTCCCCTGAGCAGCTCAATGTGTGTCACATATGAAAGTTAATTCTTTCATCTGGATTAAAATATGGTTCTAGACTCAGTATTTCTGTAATATGGTAGGGTAATAAAAATTGGTACTAGTGTCAACAATAGGATAGACAACTGTCAGGGTAATACTATGTAAATGTATTTACTGTCACTGTTGAAAATAGAAAGTACATAATTTTCAAAATGAAGTGAAATTACTAAGGTTACCATTAACATTTTAACTATTTTCTTGACTATTTCTTCATGAAAATTATATATATATTTTAATCACAAATGGGATCTTCTTCAGAACCTTTTTGAACCAGTATCTTTTGCCTGTGTACAGGATATGTTCCTCCTTCTAATTTAAATCCTACAATCAGAAGTTTAGACCAGACATTATCTTAGTAACTTCCCACCTTTAAAACTAGACCCAGGAAATCCCTGGTGGTCCAGTGGTTAGGACTCCATGCTTTCACTGCTGAGGGCCCGGGTTCGATCCCTGGTTAGGGAACTAAGATCCCACAAGCCATGAGGCGTGGCCAAAAAGTTTAAAAAAAATAAAGCTAGACCCTTTCTTTGACTTTCTTTTAACACATTTTATACTGTCATAATGTTAAAAATTTTCCTTAACTGACAGATGACAGCTTCAAGTGGTTTGACAAGTCAAATATGACATTTGTTAAGTGGTCAGACCAAGAAGATGGTGAGGATCTAGTTGACACCTGTGCCTTTTTGCACACCAAGACAGGTGATTGGAAAAAAGGAAATTGTGAAGTTTCTTCTGTGGAAGGAACCCTTTGTAAAGCAGCTAGTAAGTATAATTGAAGGCCTTTTTCCATTCTAAGAGAGGTGGGGAAAATAGGGCTGGTTTTAAAATAATTTTCTTTGTGATGTGTGCCTCAATATAAAGAGGAAGTAAGACTTCAGAAGATACTGGGTTGGTTTGCTCCCAAGAATCTTGGAAGTCAAATATGTAATCCTATTACATTTCAGAGGTAGGGCCAGATCATGTGAACCAGGCATACTTTTATTCTATCTGCTTATTCTTAGAGCTTCTAAGAAGTCAAAAATTTCTTATGTTGTTCAAAGGAATTATAATAGCCTCTTTGTGATTTGGTTAAACAGTGGAAGTGGTGAAAAATAATCATGGCTGATTCCAGAATTCTAATGTTAGCGTACAAAGAATTTGATTCAAGGACATCTTTGATTAGGCCAAGAAAAATTGCATCCTAGTTTATAATTTACTCTGGATTAAAGTATAAGTTTTTTTCTCACATATCACAGTGCTTTCTAATGAACAAAATTATCCTGTCCCAAAATATTTTCATATTATTGTTAAACATTAGACAGTTCTTTTATGTTTTAGAAAGAATTGTTTTCTCACTAAAGACATTTAAATTTCAAAATACGATTTTGGGTTGCTTGAAACAAGACAGAAACAGCCATTTCCCGCATTGCATCCTTAATATTCCCCCCTTCTACTCCAACTGCAAACCAAAACTATACATCTGCCTCCGATTACTTCCTTTCTTTACATCTGGAACTACATACAATTTTTTTTTTTAACTTGCCTCAGCAGGGTTTTTGACTGATCAGTCACACTTTTATGGTAGTAGCATTTGACTTCCAATATTTGTTGAATTTTTAGAAAGTTGGTTCTTTTCATATACTATGCCTCAGGGCACCATTATATAAGCCAAATTTTTAATTAAACTATAACTTCAAAACATCAGAAATAGTGAGCAAGTCTGTACTACCAAGGTAAGGTCACAGTTATATACTTTTACTGTTTCTACAGACTTTCCAACCCAAATCCTCTTATTTCCCTCACTTCATCACACTGTCTTTTTCTTGAGTTCCCTTATTCTTTTTCCACCAACTGAGCTAATGAGTTTTTACCTCTCTACATCCTTTTTTAAAAAAACTGAGTTCAAAACAGATAATACAGACACATGACCAAGCAACAGAAATATGGGTAATACTAAGCTATTAAAGGGTTCGTTTTAAACTACTTTGAAAGTGTTTAGAAGCATTCTTCGAATAAGGCATGCTTAAATTATGATTTTCTTTTGTATTCTAGTCCCATATGAAAAGAAATATTTATCAGGTAAGTATGGTCTTTTGTTAAATTTTTCCCGCAAGAAAGAATATATTAAGATTCTAGCATATTAAAGTAGTACTGAAGACCTCTTTAATTATATGACAGTGTAAAGTAGAACAACTTTTATAAGAATACAGAAAGACTTGACACTTTAAATATATCTGCAAGTTATGTATGAAATGAACATTTTTTTAAAACCAAATTCTATCTCCTCATTGCTCCATTATCTGTTTTTGTGGAAAATGACTGCATCTTTTGTTAAAAAATTTTTTTCTTATAGTTGTAATTACAGTTCATGAAGAGTCTGTCTTAGGGCTTACTAAATGCATTTTTTGGGAAAGGAACAGGTAATATATTTACATGGTTCCAAAAGCAAAACTATATAAGGCAAACACTGAAAACTGTCTCCTCCCACTGTGCCTCCTTCCATCCTATTCTACCTGAACCCTTATTGGGCACTAATTCAGTTTCTTCTTTAAATGTCTAGTGTTTCTTTTGCCAACATAAACAAATTAAGAGATATGACTTACTTTTTTATTCACTAAATATCTCTCCATATCATTACCTATAGATAAATCTTCATTCTTTTTTACAACTGTATACTCTTCCATTGTATAGATACATTCAATTATTTACTAACTCCAGACCCCTACTGGGTTGTTTCCAAACATTTGCTATTATTACAGTGCTGCAAGGAATGAATCACCTTGCACAAAAACATGTTTATCTTAGATTCCCTGAAATATAACTGCCGTATTGAACATGAATATATAACTTTGATCAATACTGATAGTTTCAGAGAAATTGTACCATTTTGCATCCCCAAAAATAATGTATGAATGCCAGTTACGAAATTTTTGCAAATTGTGTAGCATAGTTTTAACCTCCATATTTTTGATGTGTAATTAACTGAGGATAAAATGCAGCATCTTAAATGTACACCTTGATGGTTGCTTATGTATATACCTGTATAACCACCACTCAAATCGAGATAGAACATTTCCATCACACCACAAAATTCCCGCATGCCCCTCCCAATAAATGCCCACCCTACCAGCATCCACCCTACAGGCAACCACTTTTGATTTCTATCATCATAGGTTAGAGTTGTTTGTTCTTGAACTTCACGTTAATGTAACTTTTCTGTCAGAGTATTTTGATTCATCAGTGCTGCACATATATATTGTACTTTTTCTACTGCTGCATATACTACTTTATAAACACACCATAATTTGTCCATTCTCCTGTCTATGGATATTTGATCATTATTAGTCTGGCATGAATGTGATCGCACTATGAACATTCTCATACTTTTTTTTTTTGGACCTTTGTTCTCATTTTCCTTGAGAGTGAAACAGCCATAGGGTAGCTAATAATGTTTAGCATTATTAGAAATAATCAATTTTTCAAAGTGGTTGAACCATGTTAACATTCCTGCTGACAAGTTCCATTTGCTCTACGTCCATCTGATGATGGTCTTGTCAAATTTTAGCCATTCAGATGGGTATGTAGGGTGATCTTATTTTTATTTTTTTTGCGGTACGCGGGCCTCCCACTGTTGTGGTCTCTCCCGTTGCGGAGCACAGGCTCCGGATGCGCAGGCTCAGCGGCCATGGCTCACGGGCCCAGCCGCTCCGCGGCATGTGGGATCTTCCCGGACCGGGGCACAAACCCGTGTCCCCTGCATCGGCAGGCGGACTCTCAACCACTGCGCCACCAGGGAAGTCCCAGTGATCTTATTTTAATTTCCCTGATGAAAAATGAAATTGAGCACCTTCACACATTTATTAGCCATTTGGATATCTTCTTTTATAAAATGCCTATTCTTTTGCCCTTATTTTTTCGTTAATATCATGATTACTCAGTTTGGAGCTTGCTATGACAGAAGAGGAAAGGAGTGTTTATGGGTTCACTGGGTTCATGTGTATATAGGAGAGTTAAATCCTCAACTCTTCTATAAGATGAATGTAACATCTAAAAAAAATCAAACAAAGCACCACCTCACACTCATTAAGCTGGCTATCAAAAAGAAAAAAGAAAGGGAAGAAAGGGAGGAAGAAAGGGAGAGAGAGAAAGAGAAAGGGAGGGAGGGAGGGAGGGAGGAAGGAAACAAAAGAAAGAAAACAGAGGGACTTCCTGGTGGTCCAGTGGTTAAAACTCTGTGCTTCCACTGCAGGGGGCACAGGTTTGATCCCTGGTTGGGGAACTAAGATCCCACATGCAGCACGGTGCAGCCAAAACCAAACCAAACCAAACCAAAAAGGAAAAAACAGAAAATAACGAGTGTTGACAAGAATGTGGAGACCGTGGAACCTCTGTGCACTACTGATGGGAATGTAAAATGGTGCATCCACTGTGGAAACAGTACAGGAGCTTCCCCAAAAATTTAGCATAGAATTACCATATGATCCAGTATATACCCAAAAGATGTGAAAACAGGGACTTGAACAGAATTTAAACAACCATGTTTATAGCAGTATTATTCTCAGTAGCCAGAAAGGTGGAACCAAATCAAGTGTCCATCTACAGATGAATGGGTAAGTAAAACATGGTATATACATAGTGTGAATATTATTCAGCCTTAAAAAGGCAATTCTGACACACGCTACAACATGCATGAACCTGGAGGACACTAGGCTAAGTGAAATAAGCCAGTCACAAAAGGACAAATACTGTATGGCTGTAATTATTTGAGGTACCTGGAGTAGTCAGCCTCAGAGACAGAAGGTAGAATGGTGGTTGCCAGGGGCCGGGGAGAGGGGGGAATGGGGACTTAATATTTAATAACAGTTTTCAGGTTTGCAAGATGAAAGTTCTATAGTTGAATGGTTGTGACACAGCACAACAATGTAAATGTACTTAATGCTACTGAACTGCACACTTTAAAATGGTTAAGATGGTAAATTTTGTTATGCATATTTTACAATTAAAAAAATTTTAAAATCAGAGAACAGTATAAGCATGCATGGAGGCCAATAACAGAAGTAACAAGAGTGGCTGCTTTGAGGAATGGTAATTAAGGGTGAGTAGTAGTAGGGCAGGAAGAACACAGTATTATCATTACATACCCTGTAAAACTATGAATTTTAAGCTATGCACATGTATACTCTGGATAACATAAAGTGATATATGCAAACAGAAATATATGGTGAAACCTTCAGTGTGGATAATTTCCATTTTAGGATCTTAAAGTAGACTGGAGACCTGCAAAGTTTATTTCAAATTTTGAAGTATGGCAATTATTCAAGCTAAGAAATACAAATCTTGATAGGAATAAATGTATGTAACTGTTTTTCTAACCAATGTGAGAAATTCTCAAAATAGTGAAATATTTATGTGATGAAACTATATTTGTGCTCCCCAAAAAGCAATGCTATCAACTTGTGTATCCTGATTTCCCATATTTTCTTTTGTCTTTTCCTTTTCAGATAACCACATTTTAATATCAGCTTTGGTGATTGCTAGCACAGTAATTTTGACAGTTTTGGGAGCAGTCGTTTGGTTCCTGTACAAAAGAAGTTTGGATTCTGGTTTCACCACAGTTTTTTCAGCTGCACCCCAATCACCTTATAATGACGACTGTGTTTTAGTAGTTGCAGAGGAAAACGAATATGATGTTCAATTCGACTAAGGTTCTGGAAATCTCAGATTAAGACATCAAATACCTTGACAGTGATTCCTATGCAAGATTTTAATATAAAACCTAACAATGAAAATCATGGTTTTTATGATGTATTACCTAATTCCAGTAACGTTCACTATTCTCATGTAATCACTGACTGTGACAAAAATTAATCTTTAGGATTATAAGAACAAAGTTTTTTAAAAAGGAATAATCTTAGATATAATTTAATGGTTTTAACCACCTCCCCAAATGCACCTTTCACTTGAATGAAGGAAAGCTTAAAGCCCAAGTATTAATAGTAAATCAGGTTAAAAAAAAAAACAAAAAAACCCAGTCTACTTGTTTTACCTCCTCCATCTTGCCTCCCAGAGTGAGTTGAACCACCTTGGTTTATAGTTGAATTAAAAAAAAAAAGAAAACTTCTACTTATCACTATAATTTTAGCAATCACTAGGCCTTTAGTAATTTCTATGGTCTTGCTCCTTTATCAGTAAGATATGGAGAATAAACCTGACCTTAAAATAGATTCTCTATATTTAGATATCACTTATGCTGGTTACTCTGATAATTCCTCTAATATTTCCATCTTCATGATTTACATGTAGAAAATTTTACAGATTTTTAACACCCCATATGCCATGTAATTATACAGTTTCAGTACTTTTAGAACACTGTTTTGGACCACAAACAAACAGTATTTAGCACTGATCATAAATGGTCAGAATTTCAGTAAGATTTAATAAATTTTGTGAAACAAAAAAATATTACAGCCATACCAGGAAGGTGTAGAGGAGGCTGGCATTGCGGGTAACTCTTGGGTCATAGTGTCCTTCAAGGATTTTTCTCCTACCGCCATATCTGTTCCTATATATCTCATGTTCCCCAAGCCTTGATGAAGTTTATCATTCAGTGACATGAAACCTGTGTAAGCAATAACTGCAGAGAAAAACTAAATACTACTGTAGTGATCATGTTCAAAGTTTTCAGTATGTGTATTGTACATTTTAAGACAATGGTGAAATAATCATTTGGGGGGTAAAAAATGAAAATGGAAGAAAGCTGAAACTATGATTTCTTTAGCAACTTAAAAACACAGTATTAGAAAAGATAATGTATGTACTTCACATAAAATTGTATTTACTTTACGGAGAAACTTGGAAGTGCGAGGAAAGTAATCTCTCTCCCTAATGCATATCCCATCTATCATCTTATGGGAATACTTTTCATATGGATAGAGACACTATCTCTCAAGGTTGACCAGTGGCAACGAAGTCCTAGCTTGCGCCATCTGTTTCCACTGGCCCCCATGAATCAGAAACATCCCTCGTCACAATTAATGGCAGTTTTCTTAATGAGACATGAATAACTGCAAAGTGAATAATGTGACTGTGTGGTACTAAAAAACAAATTTTATACTAGGTGTTATTACAAAACAATTTTATACTAGGTGTTATTACAAAACAATTATGCTCTGTAAAAGCTTTGAGATTTTGTGTATTGATTGAGATGTCTATTTTATTACTGATAGAGTATTAATAGTGCTGCTAATCGTGAACATTAGACTGGAATTCCTTACTGCTTGTGCTACTCAAATTCTACCACTCCTTTAAGAACTGAGGCCAGCCATCTGTTCCTTAAAGCTTTGTAACTATCAGTCACAGATCTTTACAGTATCTAATACAGTAGCCACTAGCCACATGTGGCTATTTAAATAAAGTTCATTTCCTCAATTGCACTAGTCATATTTCAAATGCTCAGATCACATGCAGTTAGGAGCTACCACGATGGGCAATGCAAATTGTAGAACGTTTCCATTATCATAGAAAGTTTCAGTGGACAATGCTGCTCTAGAGTCTCCCCTTCCACTTCTACATAACTAATTTTCTTCAGTTCATTTCAATAACTTCTACCTAATAATGACAGCTCTACCAAAATGGCTGTTTTAACTGATTTAATTTTCCATGTTTGATTTTATTTTCAAACAAGTCCTTAAAGACCCCGGTAATGCAGTGCTAAATCTTAATTCTCTTTATATATCTGAACATCTGTAGTAGGCCCTTGTATCTATTTGGTGGTCAACAGATAACTGAATCATTCAAGTCTTTGTTTATTTTTAATATTAACAGTAACATTAGCATGCCTGTTTATATTCAGAATGTATAAACTGCTTTCTTCAAACATCTTGGTTCTACCCAATAATGACAATGTAATTCTTATGTTTGGTGGCAACTATTACTACTATCATTACTTTTAGCTGCCATTTACTTTTAACTACATTTTCTTAGGAATTTGCAATCTTAAATTCTTAGGAACTTGAGTAGTATATGGTCTCTATTTTGTTCAGAATTTAAAGGTGATACCAATGAAAGATTTTTCTTATTCCCTCTAATTCACATTTACAGGACATATGAAGCTAATACAATATCGAAATACTAAGTGGTACAAAGGAACTACAAGAATACTATAAAGCCCAAGCCACTGTCTGTATCTGTCATTTAGCAGTTAATATAGCAAAACCATAAATAAATTGTATGCACACCAATGGAATGTTTTCTACCATTTACTTAAAATTTTTAAATAAAAAATTCTGTGGGTTAAGACACTACATTTTCATGCTGAGTTCTATTAAAAGCATAAATGTTTCAAATTCAAAGCATCCCTAAAGACCTGTAGAATAGATATTGATACTGACATCCTTAAATTTTGCATATCTGCTTTAAGGAAGGCAACGCAAAGATAACAGGCAGAAGTTGACAGGCAGAAGCTGAACAAATATTTTAGAAACAAACAATTATATTTCATATAAAATGGGATTTAAAATAAGATTCTTGGCTATAAGGTTTGAAGGCTTCTTTGAGCACCAGTTTAAAAGGAAACATTTCAAACTATAAAGTAAATCAATCAGTATGCACTTTATTTCAAGCCGAAGTTTTACATTAAGACCAACAATCTGACTGAATGTGGGCAAACTGTTGATTCACATGTGAGAAATTACATGGTTTCTATTTGGGTTCTGAAAAAGTAGCTGGACAAAAGACTTTATTTAACCTGAAACCCGCCTGAAGGCGTTTTTAAGTGTATCCTAAGGGTGTTGACAGAGAAAATATACAGTGTTATGGACATATACACAACTCAGGACCACAGTATGGTGAACAGTTAATGTTCATCTCTTCTCTAAAGGTAGTGAAAAATATTAAGTCATCAAATAAATGCTTAGAATTACCAAGGAACAGTTAAAAACGACCAGGATCCAAACAGGTTATTTATATCATATTTATCTATAAAGAAGTGACAACACTAAAAAACACATTGAAAACCAGTGTTTTAAATTCTGAATGTGGGATTTAAAAATATTTAACTTGAGACTGCAATAATATTTTTAACCAAATAGCATCTGACTGGCAATTCTGATATAATTTACAGCTGTAATATTCCTAAAAGGAATATCTACATACTATGGCCTATCAAATATAATCTGCATTTTGCACATCAATACAAAAATTCATCCATTTGTACACTTTATATATTTTAAAAATTAGACCATTGCTAAGTGAATTTAGAATTCAAATTAAATTTGGAAACCTAATATAATGAATGCTCTTCTTAACTTTCTCCCCATTCTTTTTTTTTTTTTAAACACTGGAAGCAAATGATTATGAAAATGAGACCGCAACTTAAGGCATTTTAAAAAGAAAAATAATTAGGTGCCATTTGGCAATTTATTCTAAAAGCATACTTTGTCCCACTTTTTTCACTAACGAGACTAAAACACCAACCTTTTTTCATAAATATAACTACAGTAATCACAACACAAAAAAGGGCTGTCAGCATTGCTTAGATATTTAAAACAAGGGTAACACTTTCCCCACTCATCTAAAAGAAAAATACTTTTAATTAACAGTTTATAAACATCAGATTCACTGGCCATGTTAAAAGGCCCAGCAGAATTTTAATTCAGCAACACTTGAGAATGAACATATATATACATGCATAATATGTGTGTGTGTGTATATATATATTTTTTTCATTCTATATATATATATAGACAGTAAATGTATTCAATAGGTATTTCCCCAGAAAATTAATTCATACTTAATTGCCAGTTTTAATAAACACTGTTCACAGATCATCCATTTGTCTCATATGAAGTTAGGCAATATCAAATGTTCTGTTATGGTCTCCATCTTCTTCAGAATCATCCTCTGAAGCTGTTGAAAGAAAACAGGATGATCAAGAATGATTTTAAGGGGGATGAGAATGGAAGTGTAAGTATGAAGCCAGAACAGCAATGACTTGTACGATAAAAACCCCAATGTAGTATATGCCAGGGTTAGGGCGGTCTGACTGTGGGTGAGGCCCTTCTACAACGCTCCCACCCCGACACTTTTTCTTCTGTTAGTTTATTAAAATGAAAATGTTTAAAAATGTGATTCAAGAACATCTAAAAAGTTTCTGGGATCAATTTGTGTTCATAGTAGCTAATGAGAAATACACTAGAGAAAGAAAGAGTAAACTTAAGGCAAGTGCTCTCACACACCTGAGTAGAATCTGGCTTATTACCGCTGCATGTTTGATGTATCCGATGAGAATGAAAAAAAATGTACATAGAATAACAGGTTATGGGTGTTCTTGAAATTTACATCAGAGCTATGTCTATACAATGCCAAGAAAAAGCTCTAGTTAGTCAAAAAAGCTTTATATAGACACAGCCTAAGTTAATATAATTGGATTTAGTAAAAACCTTTTGTTGAGGTTATTCCTATGCCTCCACGTTGTCAGAAATTTATCACTCTTGCAACATGTCCGACCTCAATTTATTTTAAAGTCATTAGTGGCTCAAGAGTTTAATATAAAACTTTCACGAACGTCTTTAAGAAGGACACAGTAAGTACAAGACTATGTAACTGTCTGCATGTGAAGGAAAACGGAAGTTCACTAAACATCCTACCAGCATTTCCCCTATTATCAAGGGCAGAAAGGTTAAATGTACACTCTTCTTGTATTTAATACTGGACAATTTAAGGGCAACCAGCAAATGGAATCAACAAGAAAAAATTATGCAACACGTATAGATGAAACTTCAATCTCCATATATTTACCTTGCAGAAATTTAAAATCCACTTTAAATAAATATCAAGCATATACTTAGCTCATGAAGAGTAAATCCTATGCTTAACTTTTATGCAATATCATGGAGAAATGTTAAACTAAAAAATAAAATAGCTTTTCAGAGAATTTCTCATGTTTTCTACTGGATTAACTCTACAGAACAAAATTCAGTCAGAACCAATTTTCAGAATGTATTAATACTCTAGTACTTAGAAGTTAACTTGTAGCACCCACATCTTTCACTCTCAGTTGAGTCTGGGTATATATTTCAACTTCACCGTTTCCCTCTCATTCACAGGTTGGGAGTAGACCCTCCTATATGTTTAGAAAACTAAATTCTAAATGAGAATGTTAGTTAAAAAAAACAAGCAATCTGGGGAAAATGTACACTGCAACAAATTACTCTCATCACATTTGACAAAGTATCAATTACAATTTACAAGACAGAACTAATCTTTGTACTAGCTAACATGATGGATCTGAACTAAGAAGGAATGAAGGAAAAAAAGATTTACACTAATGAAGTCCCACTTTATTATACCATTTGATTCCTTTATATACCATTTCCACACATACTAACTAAAATTGTGAAAATGCATTACCTAGTTGTACCTCTAATCCTTTTAAAACTTAAAAAAAAAAAAAAACCTTACTTCAAAGGATGCTAAGCTTTCTCTAGAGGTAAAAATATTATGCACACTACAGGTTAACAGTCCAAGTATTCTGAAGATGAGTATAGAAGATAATCAATTGGAGAATACATATATAAAAACACTTCAAAGAGTGTACTGGAATCTGATCATGGGATGCCAGTTGCTTTGGGTGAAAAAGCACAATAGGGTAATCTTGGATTCCCAGGAACTGTTCCAGAGCCACCAATATCTGTGCCCACCTGGTATGAAGCACCCTGGAGGTTGTAGGACTTTGAGAAGAGGGTAAGCTGTGCAGATGCCTGTAAAGATTTGGGCATTAAGTGCCTTCACATAGGAGCCCAGGCAGAAGTCCTAAAGCTGGAACGTGATCTTAAGAGATTGGAGCTGCTGGCGGAGCTGGCTGCCTATTAAAGGTCCATGAGGACCTGAACAAGGAGCAAAAAAAAAACAAAAAACTATGGCTTCTGTTAGGGACTCAGAATTAGGACTCTTTCACCATTATATTCCTAGAGCTATATATAAACCCAGGGAACACCTTTTATGATCTAACAAAGCTAAAGAACAAGTAAAATTTCACACACAAAAAATCTAAAGAAGTGTGTTTTGATTAGTAGTTAAACGTCTTCTTTTAAAAAAGTGTTAACATTAAAAGTGTTAAAATTAAGGTGATTAAATATATTTTTTTATTTTAAATAAAATACCGATGGTTATAATAACACCCTTCCATACATTAAAATTAATTTAATTTTTAAAAAATAGGCTCTTAAAAAACTAGTGTCAGTTGCCCAGCCCATCTTTCCCAAATCAATTATTCTGGTATTATTAAGCCTATAAATGAAGCTCTAATTTGGTAGAAAGAGTATATATATACTTAGGTTTTGCTCTGTGGGTTTAATTTGCAAAAGTAAATTCAACAAGTCTGGGGAGGGGAAATTCCACCTACTTTCGAGATCTTCCATATGTGCCTGAAGAGTTCTTGCAAGGTTAATAAACTAGAAACAATGCAGAAAGAAATACAGTAGTTTAAATGTAGCAAATGGATCTAAAGAGAGAATCAGTATAAGAGATTCATTTCTACTTAAAAGTCAAACATAATTTTAAGCCTCTAAATAGGGGGTCTTTCTCCCCCCACATCAAAACTTACAAGCTTAAGGATATGATTTTTTTAAATGTCTTATATAATCATTATTACCTATGTAAAAATCATATATTAATCATGTAGAAATTGGGAGCAGATATAATATTCTATGAATACCGCTGTCTTCTTGCATTGATATAATACTTCCAAAAACTATGGAGAAAAAAAATTAAACCTCTGCATTTTGGACCCAAGTGAACTTTAGTGGTCAATTAAAATAATAAATCAGTATTTTCCTGCCTAGAAGTATTACATTTGACTCCGTACTTTTAAAAAAATCATAAAAGTGACTTCCACTTTAATATTAACTTGTGTATACCTTTTACAAAGGCATGAATTCAACACATATTATTATATACTTCATATGGTTCATTCACTCTGAAGAGATAAGTTGCCTGTTTAGAAATCAAGAGCTCTTTGCTCAAATTCTGAAAGCTCTTGATAGTTCGTTCTCTTTTCTCTGAATGATAATAAATCTGTCAACTGGCTCACAGGAATAGTGTTTACATGATTACAGAAAAATGTTCTACCCATATACACTGAATTGGCTATTTGATAATTTTCAAAATATAATGGAAACATTATACCTCACCATAAACTCTACTAAATTTTCATCACCAAGAGAATATCTATATAAAAAATAGTTTGAAGGATATGTTTATGAACACATTTCAAGATATTAGGTGTTCAGAATGCTACTGTAATGAGATATAGACTCTAGTCCCCGCTACATAAAATGGGCAAGGCAGTATAAATTTCCATAACAGTACCATTTAATTAAAAATACCTAACAAACAGCTAGCTTAAGTGTTAAATTAAGGCAATAGGGTATAGACTAAATACCAAATAGTCCAGATCTTAAGTGGTTTGAAATACGGAGGCTTAAAAACTACTACACTGGTAATCTTTTACAAGATAGTAACAAATAAATTGAAGTTAATTTCCCATACTCTTTCAGTTTTTGGAGTTCAATTTCAGGTTTCTAAGTTAAAATACTGAGTCTTGTTTTTGTTTTTTAATTAAAAAGAGCATTTTCCTTAGTACTTCCAATTCTGTCCCCGTTTTTCACTGAAATATATTCCAATCACCTTCAAGAGCTAGAAAATTACTTCTTTTTCTAAAACAGCTTTATGAGAAAATAAGGCTGCTTGATAAAGAGGTAAGGCAGACAGCAATTTCTATTAAATCTACAGTACCTTTAATTTTAAGAAAGATTTTAATCTAAGAACTCCCCAAAGGAAATAGACTGTGAACATATAAAACAATCTGCTTTCCAAAGCAAACACTTGTTGCATCACATCCTCCCTTTTCCCCTGCTCCAAGGTTACTTACTCGGACACGTGTGCTTGGTTCATTCGTATTTCCCATCATATCAGAAAAGCTCTGTTCGCACAAGTGCAGTAACACAACTAGGTAGAGACCAGAGCTGATAAACTCATACTCAGCCTTCAAAAGGGAAGCAAACGAGAAAAAGAATATGGAGAATGAAAAATTAATAGACAAGAGATCGACATCCAAAGTATACTGAGAAACTAGAGGAAATGTATTCATATCCAGTCTACAGCATCATCCATTAAACCAAGAAATAAAAAGTCACGCTCCATAATTTCATAATTTTACTAATGCTGTAAGGTGTACAAATAGGTGTGTGAATATCCTCTTTATTTTCATACAGTCTTCTTTTATGTAATTTATATAAAAGTGGGACTTTTAACTCATTTGATGGTAGAACGAATGCTCTGGTTCTATCAAGTTATAATGTGCCTAACAGATTTTATTAATACAAATGGCTACAAATGTTTACTTAAAATTATCATTTCATCTATAGCTAAATCAATAAATTATACAATTAAAACCTAGTCAAATGGGTCAAGTGTCTATTACATAATATAATTAACTTTAAGGCAACAGCAAATATAAAAATGAACTAATAAAGGTAATAGAGTAACTGTTCTTCGTATCATTCACATAGAAATTTATAGTGGGTAAAAACTGTCCTTTGGTTCAAACTTGTTGTTCTGAAGCTAAGAATACAAGTCATGAATATCGTGTTATTAAAAACCTAATCTGTCCTGTAATTTTTATATAGTGAACTACCTGTAAGTTGTACCATTTTTGGCAATTAACTCATCTGAAGTTAAGAACTATATGTTCTTAGTAACAACTTCAGCAAGTAACTGGTTATCAGATTCCACAGAGCATTCAAGAAATCTGAAATTGACTTATTAAAACTTTCTTTGAATCTTCACTTACTTTTCTTATTTTTAACTTAAAAGGAAATAAATTTATGTCCTCAAAATTTTTTTTTAAATTTTAATGCTTATCACCTTGAAAAAATTGAAGCTACTGGACAATGAGGAAATAAACTGCATTAAACTAATCATTTCAAATGAGAGTAGTTCTTGGGCCCCCAGAATCCAAGATTCACACAGAACAAAGAAGTTAAAGCCAGGAAGCTTAATCAAGACTGTCATTGCTTTTACAATGACTCCACCTAATATTTCCTCACACTTAAATTATTTAAGATTGTGGGTCATTAAATCCTTGGAGAACCATGAAAACATTCCTGGTTGAATCGAAATGCCAAAGAACCACCTTTAAGAGACATGATGGAGCACCTAGAGAAGGAAGAATGGCAGAAGAAAACCATCCTTTGAAACCTACGCTCATTTTGAGAAGATGAAAAAAAAATTTTTTTCTTTCCATCATTCTATTTTTACATACTCTTTCCCCCGTTCTTTAAAATACCAATGCTCAGCTATCTAGAAAGACTCCTTAGGGACTGAAGACAACTCCTTGCTGAAAACACTATTCTCTTTGGACAAGTGGCTCATTAAAGAATAAAGTAATAATTAGTATGAATAGCATCTATGCTATACCAATTGCCTTAATGGTTCATTAATTAAATCAGTGATTCTTAACCTGGATCTAAGTAATCAGCTTCAAAGGATCTGGGAATCCCTTAAATCATATACAAATATTGTGTCTTTGTATATTTTGTTAGGAGTGTGATTTTAATCAGATTTTCAAAGGGTATTCATTATTCCCACATTTTAAAAGTAAAGGGTATCCATAAAAGATCATGTTGCTTGATTCCATTTATATGAAATATCCATAATGGATAAATCCAGAGAGACAGAAGGCAGTTGGAGGTTGCCGAAGGAAGCAGGGGACAGGGAGCAACTGGTTAACGGGTACAGGATTTTCTTTAGGAGAGATGAAAGTGTCTTGGAAGTAGATGGCGGTGGTGGTTGCACAACATCGCAAATATACCAAATTGTTCACTTTAAAATGATTTTTATGTTTATGTGAACTTTACCTCTATCAAAAAAAGGGGGGTGTCCACTACTCCTTAAAGTGTTTTTCAAGCATTCATGCATTCTCCCACCATCATATCTCTTTTTATAACAATTATGCTAAGCACACTTGGAGAGTACGGCTCTTGAGTCATCCTTGTAATCTCCTTTAACATCTTTTTTCCCCAGAATTTTCCTTTAGGAGGAAGAAAAGGGGGAAAATATTGAACTCTTCATTCTACCTATCTAAGCATCTCAAAATTTTTTTTAAATTTAAAGCTTCAAGAAACAAAAATTAGTGACCAAATCATTATTAGGAGGAAAACAGTTATCAATAATACCCCAAAATCTGAGAAATGAGAATATTTGAAAAAAAATTTAATAAGATCAGATTATTCATTATATGAATAGACTATAATGACACAAATACTAAAAGAAAGAGGTTTATAAACAATGTGAACTTGGAATAAAAGATTTCATAAGTTGTTCAACAAAGTTGGAGGTAGGAATGAGGAGAGTGGAGGGAACCAGGATAGTAGAAGAACATGGGGGCAGATAGGCACATAAAAAGCTATTCCTAAAATAAAAAAAAAGGAAGGGAGGGACGGAGGGAGAGATGGAGGGAGGAAGGAAGGAAGAAAGAGGATGAAGATCCAGGGCTTGCTGTTTCAAAAATGTTCTAGGACTAAGAGGTATTCACAACTAAGACAGCTCTTAGCATGCCTATTTGGGGACCACTTAGTAAGCCTTTATTTTCACTTTTATTTAGCAACGATATAATAAATTTTCCCTTAATAATTTTAAACCTGTGACTTGCTTTTTTGCCTTTCACTTTCAAAAAGTTATAGGAAAGTAAAGAAAAATTATAAAATCATACCTAATGCAGTAAAAGAAAATTGTTATTATTATTTTAATGCAGGTTTTCTGACCATGATTTAATCTTTTCTTCAAGAGTTGTCCTTTAAGCACAGAATAGACACTTACCAAGGTAAATTAGGCAAAATATACTAACTTGTTCATTTGCATGAGCTCTATGTAGTTCATGAATATCAAAATCCTCCAGGTTAAGCTGCAACTTCTCTTTACAGAGTTCACAGGTGGTTACAGCCTCTAGCGAAGAACCTGGTAAAAAATTACAAGTAAAGCTTAATTTTGCAGGGTCACCACAAAACATTTTTCCTTGTAGGTTTAAGCTTGGAATACAGAAAACTGAAAGGCAGGCAGGGAGGAAGAGATAGCAGGGAGACTGTGCTATGACCATAAACCAGTAATGTCTCCTAAAATATCAATCAGTAACACCTGATGTGCATGTCAAGTCCTACTCTGTGGTACCTAAGCCTCCACCCATTATTTGTGGTTCAGCCCACCAGATGCTCATACATTTTGATATGGGAAGCTGACAATGGAATGTTATCTGTACTTCCTACTTCCTCAAGTACTCTGGTAAGATGCCAAGAAAACATGGTATCTAAAACAACTAGTTACATATACTCAGGCTAGCATCTTTAATGTGGCAGCATATACTAAGACCTTCTGTGGTCTAAGAAATGTGTCTTCCCTGCAGGATAGAAGGCAAAAAAAGGGATCCACCTTTGTTCAGATAAAAACAGCCCCCCTCCGCCATGAAAAGAATGAAGTCCTTATACATGCTACAACTAAGTAAAATAAGGCACAAATAAGATACAAAAAGGACAAATGTTGTATGATTCCACTTGTAAGAAATATGTAGAAAAAACAAATTCAGAGAAAGTAGATCAGAAGTTAGCAGGGGCTGGGGAGGAGGGGGAGAAGGGGGAGAAGGGTGTTAGTGCTTAATGGGTATAACATTTCTGATTAGGATGACTTAAAAGTTTTGTAAATAAATAGTGGTGATGATCACAAAACATTTGGAATATACTTAATGTCACTGAATTATATACTTAGTAATGGTTAAAAGGGCAAATTTCATGCTATATCAATTTATATTTTACCACAATTAAATAAAATTCCGTCTGTCCTATAGACACTCAACATTTGGTTACTCCTAAGCTTCTGGCTCCAATTAAGTAAGTCTTGTCTAATTAAATAAATAGACATTTTCCCCCTTGTGTTTATTTTTAGACAGGGTTTTAAAATGAAAAAATGTACTAAAAATTAGAGCAAGTCATGTGCATAAACAAGATAAAGATTTAGATTCAATTTAACTAACATTTACTGAGTGTTTGTTATGTGCCAAAATAGATTAGAAGTTCTGGAGATTCAAGGATAAGTCCATAGTATTATGACCTGATGGAGAATATAAATAATGTGAAACTTCAGAAGGCCTTCTCTTTCTTATCAGACATTTATTCTCTGATTCAGAAGCAGGAAAAATGTGATGGTCATAAAATATGGACACTGGATATCATTAAAACAAAGTCTTTCATATCTTAGGGTTTCATTTTTCTCTTCCACGGAACAAGTGACCTACAGAAGTTGTTCAAAAAGGCCATACGCAGATGGGAGGAACCCATTTATCCCTACAATCTTTAATCCAGGACTCTGTCCTTTACACCCCACCTCATTCAGTAGGCCCTGACTGCATTTGCCTAAACTTGTACTAGACGTATTCTATTCAGCTTTGAACATCCTATAGAGTTTTAACAGTCCATATATAGTAGCTGCCTAATAAATGTTGAAATGAATCTCTACCAGAGAATCACCTACCAGATGGGGTCTTTATGTAAATACGAGAAAGCCTTGTGGAAACTTAAAAGGAAGGTTCAGTTCTTGAGATCTTAACATTCATTTGACCATGAATACTTATTATTACCTTTAAAACCTATTTAATTGAGTACTTACTATGAGTCCAATACTGTGAGAAACTATTCATAAACATCATCTCATTTGACCTTAACAACAAGCTATTACTCAATTTTATTCATGATGAAACTGAGGCTCAACCCCAGACCTACTTAAAAATGTTTAGGAATGGATGTGAGGCATCTATGTTTTTAAAAACTCCAATGGTTAATATTTTGATCAGCAACCAGGGTTCAGAACCAATGTTAAAAGAGACTTACTCAAAATCCTATAGTTAAGTGTTAGAGTCAATATTCCAACCTAAGCATGTCTAACTCCAAAAATCCAATGTTCTTAGACAATATATTGTGTTATCTGTTTTCCTGCCTACATAATACTAACAATCCAATTGCAAATATAACAGAAGGTGAGTCAAGTTGTTTTTCATTTTGGTAATACCTAACATCTCTGGACCCTTGCTAAGTGTCAAGAACCATGCTGAGCACTCATTTTATCTTAATAACACCCCAGGGTGGTGACTAATAAAGCCTATGAGGCTGTCATAACACTATACAGCCAAGAAGAGGCTGCTACAGGTAAGACAGCCCTATCCCACAGGTTTGGGACCAGGTTAGGTTACAAGAAAAGATAACCCCCTACCCCAAGGAGGCCTTTGCTAACCTTGCTGCAGGAAAAAAGTTTCCCACTAGCCTCGTAATCTCCAGTTTGAATAGGTTACTCAAACCCCTCCAACAGATTATTAACATTAATACCATCATACCTCACAACCTGTTTGCCTATGCTACCCAGCTATCATCATCAGACTGTCCTTTTCACACAACTATGTACATTTATTACCCTGGTCTAATTTCCCACCCTACTAGTCACATTCTTACCCTACGAGTAACATTTCACTAGGTCCTCTGGTACTTATAGTCTAACATTAAATTCATCTTAACCAATCTCCTTTATGATTATCTCTTCAACTTCAAGCCTGAACCACAGTGCCTCACAAACTGATACATACTCTTCTGCAGCCATTTTTTCCCCCACAATGCTTTGTACCTCAGGACCAAGAAATAGGGATAGATGCCCCCTCCCCACACCTATTGCTGTTTTGAAACTCTAAGTCCCTCCTCATTCATTAATGACTTTAGCACGTCTCTTCTTTACCCAGCTTATTTCTTGGCTATTTCAACATGCACATAAGACCACATTTGATTCTGACTTCCTCAACATCCTTGCTTCCAATATTACCCTTCCCCACCTAAGCCACCTACTTTATGGTCATACCCTTGACCCTGTCATTGCAGTGTACTGCACTACTCCTAAAATCCGTATTTTAAGCATCGTCTCCTGTGCACCTACAACTTTTCATCATTTTAGCTCACCTACTCTGGCAATTCTCTTCAATGTCACTGAGATTCAAAGACACTGACCCTACCACTTCTCGTTATCTACTTCCTAATGTCCTTACTCCCTTCCTTATTTTGTCTAATTTCTAGGCTTACCACAACTACAGCCTTATAACACCCTTAACTCCCTTCATCATACTTGCCTGGCAAAGGTCCCAACCCCATCGAACTCAAATCCTCATCTGTATCCAAGTATCTGAAAACTGCATCTTAAAAAAATATACATGTATCCCAATCCCACTTTTAAATCATATTCATGGCCACAGATTTTTATGGACATTAGTACTACCTGAAAACCCTGAAAGCATTTTAGAATGTTATTTTCCCCACACATGAAAATCTCTTAACCCATCCCCTCATCAGCTAAAGACCTTACTAAGAAAACAAGCAATTATATAGGAGTTCAAGCACCTTCTCACCAAAGCAACAAACTGATAAATAATCCATATCTACACTAGCTTTCTAGCGATGAAGTACCCTTTTTCCTATTAAAGGCTAACTACTCAACTTGTGCTCTGGATCCCATCTTTCCCCTCCCTTTTTTTTTTTTTTTTTTGCGGTACGCGGGCCTCTCCCATTGCGGAGCACAGGCTCCAGACGTGCAGGCTCAGCGGCCATGGCTCACGGGCCCAGCCGCTTTGCGGCATGTGGGATCTTCCCGGACCAGGGCACGAACCTGTGTCCCCTGCATCGGCAGGCGGACTCTCAACCACTGCGCCACCAGGGAAGCCCTCCCTTCCCTTTTCATAATTTTTTTTTGTCTCCATTGTATCTCTTGTTAAAATAAAAAATGCCCTCAAATTTCTACCTCGAAACAAAAACAAAACAAAAACATGTACCATGACCCCATATAACTCTCCAATTCCTACTGTGTCTCCCATCTCCTTGACAGTAAAGCTTATTGTAAGAGGGCGTCTATGCTGCTGCTTCCCCAGTCTTACTCAGCTCAATTTAATCATAAAGACACCTCCCCACCACCGCCCCAGCACTGAAGTCACCAAGGTCATCCATGCTACCAAATCCAGCTGTCATTTCTTTGTTCCTTTTTTTTTTTTTTTTTAAGATGTACGTGGGCCTCTCACTGTTGTGGCCTCTCCCGTTGCAGAGCACAGGCTCTGGACCCGCAGGCTCAGCGGCCATGGCTCACGGGCCCAGCCGCTCCGCGGCATGTGGGATCTTCCCGGACCGGAGCACGAACCCGTGTCCCCTGCATCGGCAGGCGGACTCTCAACCACTGCGCCACCAGGGAAGCCCCATTTCTTTGTTCTTATCTCTTTGTTCTGATTTCTTTGCAGTACCTGACAGGGTTGGTTACACCCTCTTAAAACATTTTCCTCTTCTGGCTTGCACACCACTACATTTTCTCAGTTTTCTTCATACCAGACTGAGGCTGCTCCTCAAATCTCCTTCTCTGTTCCCACTAAGCGTTTGGGTGCCTCAGGGCTCTGCCCTGGGCTCATTTTTTTAATATCTGCTCTTGCTCAAGTGACCTTACTTAATCTCAAATCTTAAAATATTACGTGCTCATGATTCCTAAAACTGTTATTTTCTGTGCTAAAACCCCTGAAACATCACGCCTGTCTTGCTAACTGCCCATAACCATTTCCATATGGTTATTTAATAAACAGTTCAAATACAATATTTCTAAAACAGAACTACGTTTCCTCTCCCAAATTTATTCTATTCTGTCTTCTTTATTTTCAGTAAATGGCCCCACCATTTATTTAGTTGCTCAAGGCAAAAATATGAGCTTCGCTAAGTGTTCTTTCTCCTTCACTCCACCACATCCAATCCACTGGCGAGTCTTATAGAATCTACCTCCAAAACATACCAGAATCCATCATCCATTTCTACCACCACCATCACTACCTCTTGTAAAGACAGACTCCTGGTTGGTCAACACAATAGATTCCCGGTTGACCTCCCTGCTTCTACTCTTGTCCCACTAAACTCCACTCTTCACAGAGCAGCCAAAACATAAATAAGATCATTTCACTCCCCTGACCTTCAGTGGCTTCCCACAACACTTACCTAAAAATCTAAGCTTCTGACATTAACTTTCAAAGTCCTAAATGAGCTAGCCTCTGCTAATCTCTCTTACCTCAACTTATCACCCCTCTCCTTTCCCACTAATTATACTCCAGCCATGCTGGGCCTTCATTCAATTCCTCAAACACACCTAAGTCATTCCCACCTTAAAGTCTCTGTACTAGTTGTTCTGTGTGCTGGAATGCTTTTCCTTTCATTCTAGAATAGCTAGCTCCTCTTCGTTCAAGTATAAATGTCCTCACCTCAACAAGGCATTCCTTTAACACGTAATCCCACCAGGAGAGCAAGTGCCTTGTCTGTCTTGTTCTCTATATCCCACATCTAGAACAATGCCTGGCTCCATAACAGGCACTTAATAAACAACGGCTCCCTACAGTAATCTCATTGCTGCATAGCAACATTAGAGACAATAAAACTTTCTCAAGGACACATAGTTGGTAAACAGTAAGAATATTTCTTTGATTCAAAAAGATATTGCATGATGTAAGGGTTACCAACAATAACAAATTACAGTTGCATTATACATGTATGACAGTAGATTGTTCAGTAAATGAAATATAAGAAACACTATTATACGTTAAATTTATGAAGCAAGACTAATACTCTTCAATGCTTTTGCTTCAAAAAATGATTGATGCTTTTGATAAGAGTATAAATTTGACAATCAATAAATTATAACCATATTTGTTAATTAAAATGCATACACACGTGCATCTCTTGAAAAAACTGTGAAAACAAAATACACAAAAGGGTAAATCTTACCAGAGTTAATTTTGGCCTGTAACCATTTTTTCATACACTCTTGGTGGACATATTGCAAACTTCCTGTGCACTTGCATGGCTCTATCAGCAAGTTAGAGGATGATGCAGCTGCCATCTGACAAATTCTACATAAATCACCTTCTTCTTCTTCAGAGTCCTCTAAAAGGAGGCTGGAAAAGAAGGTACATTTCCTAAACAGAGCTATCAAAACCATCCTGGTTGGTCATTTCCAATCATACATAATCCCAAACAATATCATGGTCTCTCTAGGTAGAAAAAAGGCAAACAACAATAATAGTAAACAGGAACTTCTAAGAAAAACTGTATCAGTAAGAATAAAAATTATAATAAATATTTTAAAGGTAAATGAGGTAGGCTATCCTATTACTTATCTTCAAATGGTTTAAGTAATTATCTTTGGTACCACAGTTTATTTTTTTAAATTTTATTTATTTTTTATACATCAGGTTCTTATTAATCTATTTTATAAATATTAGTATATATATGTCAATCCCAGTTTCCCAATTCATCCCACCACCACCACACCCCACCCCTGCTACCAGAGTTTAAATTCCATATTTTTCACAATTTGTAAGTTTCACTAAGATTTTAATTTCTGCAGTACCATAGACTACTTCAATTCCAGCAGTATAAAGATAATGTACTTATTATACCCATCACTTTTGTCCCTGCAAAACTTCTTTTTTTTTTAATATTTATTTGGCTGCACCAGGTCTTAGTTGCGGCACGAGGGATCTTCGTTGCAGCTTGCGGGATCTTTTAGTTGTGACATGTGGGCTCTTAGTTGCAGTATGCGGGATCTTTCAGTTGTGGCATGCGGGCTCTTAGTCGCAGCATGCGGGATCTTTTAGTTGTGGCATGTGAGATCTAGTTCCCCAACCGGGATTGAACCTGGGCCCCCTGCATAGGGAGCACAGAGTCTTAACTACTGGACCACCAGGGAAGTCCCTGTCCCCCCAAAACTTTTAAGACAAGTTTGATGAATTAAACAAATATTGACTTGTGATTTTTCAATTTACATGTTAGCAGAGGCACATATGTTTAAACTGATAAGCTTTTTGTATTAAATCATAATAAAAAAAACCAAAAGAAGAGATTTAAAAATTTTTCATTTTCCCCACCCCAGCGATGTTATTAAATCATCCTGATTTCTACAAGGGTAGGCTTTTAAAGTGTGGAACAGTTTCCATTAACCTATGTCCTCTATTTCACAGGCCAACATGTACTGCTTAATTTAAATGCAGAATGATCACTGTAAGACAAGTAGTTTTTTAAATTAAAATCCCTATTGCCTTAGTCTACTGCTGACATGAAAAAGGTACTCAGTAAATTGATACAGAATGCTAAACTGTTACTGAAATATAACCTGGATTATATGGGTTCCAAATGAGTTTAGCAAAAGATGTGTGGAAAGAGGAACAGGCGTACTTTTAGGTGACTTTCATGCCTAGGATTAACCAGAGATACAACCTCAAGCATTAACATTTATGTTTTACCTTTAGATATAACTTTCTTGGGTTGATAGTTTTTACTTTGGGAGACTCAATTTTTTTACACTTTTATTCATTTAATTGTAAAGTATCTTATAATCCTCATTTTTAAGCAAAATATGTAATAAAGGAACACACACATATAAATTCTGTCAAAATAAGCAACAAATGCTGCTTTTTAAACTATCTTACCAGGCAGGGTGGTGATGGCTTACTTAGTTTCTCTTTGGAAATCACTAAATTAATTTTTTGCCCTACTTACACTACTGCACTCAAATTAATCTAACTTTGAGCACAAGAAATATAATAGTTACTACATTACTCAGTAGACAGCTTGCAATTAGAGGGAGCTCCTGTAATAACATTAAAGCTAACACTACCAGGGCAGAGTAAATCTTTCTACAAGGAAGGAAAAAGCGCAAATTTTAAAAGAACAGTCACATGGTAACAATTTGTCCTATATAAGGGAAAGTGGGAAGATATTAGTCAATGTTCAGTATCTCAGAAAGCATGCGAAGCTCCCTTTATTCCCCAGAGCAAGATTTGAATGTATTTCCTCTTAAAGACCAAAAGACCCTAAAATGATATAACTATGCTCCCCCAAAATTCTATTACATGGGGCCTTTATGAACAAGAAAAAACAAAAACACCCAATGACCTTAGCTTTACATAAGTCTTTTCTTCTTACAAGCATATTTTACATGTACTATCCTATCCCATTTTATCATAAAAACTAATTTTAATAGGTGGAAAAAGTAAGTAACTACACTTAACATGACAAAATAATTAAGTTGGAGTGAAAAATCTCATATCTTTCATCTTTTTTTTTTTTTTTTTTCCGGTACGCGGGCCTCTCACTGTCGTGGTCTCTCCCGTTACGGAGCACAGGCTCTGGACGCGCAGGCTCAGCGGCCATGGCTCACGGGCCCAGCCGCTCCGCGGCATGTGGGATCTTCCCGGACCAGGGCACGAACCCACGTCCCCTGCATCGGCAGGCGGACCCTCAACCACTGCGCCACCAGGGAAGCCCTTTCCCAAAGATTTTTAAGCAACTAAACTCTACAAAAGATTTCACATGAATAAAAAGATTCTAAGTCCTGAATTTAAACTGCTATCTCTGTCAAATAGTGACAATATATAAAGAATATTCAGTATACATTTGGACTTAAAAACAAAATTTTAAAGTTTGTGGAAACGATTTTACCTTATTCCAAAAAAGATTTGAAGTGAGAAATACAAATAAATGGTAAATAAATGATCTTATTTTTTTGTTATTTATTTATTTTGCTGCACTGGGTCTTAGTTGTAGCACGTGGGATCTTTAGTTGCGGCATGCAAACTCTTAGCTGTGGCATGTGGGATCTAGTTCCCTGACCAGGGATCAAACCCAGGCCTCCTGCATTGGGAGCGCAGTCTTGGCCACTGGACCAACAGGCAAGTCCCAATAAATGATATTATTAAAGGCTGAAACACTGTCTTGATAATCCACAACGACTTGGGCTGCTTTACCAATCCCATTTAGCACTAGTCTACCTAGAAACAGGGTAAGAGATTAAGATTTTGTATATCTAAGATTTGTATATTTGTATATTTTTATATATACATATATCTATATGTATCTGTAGCCAAAGCTGGTTAAAAATAACCTTTAGATTATTTCCCAATGCAATCTACACCCCCAGTGCCCACCACCAGTATTAATTCTTATCCATTTTACCTCTGAGCAAGACGCTAACATCTTACTGGATGTAAATTTTAAGGCAAGAAATTTCAGACATCACTCTTTTTTGGCGGGGGTTACGCAGGCCTCATTGCTGGCCTCTCCCACTGCGGAGCGCAGGCTCCAGACGCGCAGGCTCAGTGGCCATGGCTCACGGGCCCAGCCGCTCCGCGGCATGTGGAATCTTCCCGGACCGGGGCACGAACCCGTGTCCCCTGCATCAGCAGGCGGACTCTCAACCACTGTGCCACCAGGGAAGCCCCAGACAGCACTCTTATGAGAAACCATTTTAGAAACAAACAGTTCTTTCTCTCATCTGTTCTTCACAGGCTTAAGATAGGCATTCAAACTTACCTCTCTTTTATTTTTTGCAGTCTTTCTGGGTCTCTTGAGGGTACACTTTTAGTTTTATCATTTTTTCCATCAGATGAACTCCAACCTGAAGGAATAATATCTACAGTGATCATGACATTGTCGGTCAAATTACTTCCAAGTGCCGGGGGCACTGCAAATCGGAATAAGGAACCAGGAAGGATCCCTGTTATTCCTGTACTTCGTCCACTGTAAGCCGAATCCGATACGGAGCCCCCCGTAGCAGCACTGCTTGGTGCTGCAGATGCTTGTGGTCTGCTGGCAGTAGCCCCAAGGGGATCACTCTGTGCTTCAAGGTGAACCACTTCATTTGATTCTCTTCTAAAAATATGATGAGATCTAGATGGTATATCAGAGGTAGATATCCTTGAAGATTCATCTCGTCCCTCTCGCCTCCTTCTAGAGAACAAAGGTGTGCATCTATTTCTAAGTGAGGAAGATAACCATGGTCCTGTATTTCTACCTTCAGATTCTTGGTTAAAATTTTGGGAATCTGGCTCAGAGCTATGATTTTGGCTAAGAGATGACAAACCCCATCTTCGCCGAAGAAATCGAAATCCCTGAGAAGCTTCGGATGCCCTGTTATCAGGACCATCAGAAGCTGATGCTGCATTACGAGACTGTGAAGCTGTCAAGATTCTTGGAGAAATGTAAGAATTCTCAGAACTCAATGATCTTGTATTCAAGGAATCCTGACTAGACCTTCGTGAAAAAAAAGTAGATGACATACTAGAAGCTATACGTGACAGCAATCTCCTTGTTGTACGCCTACCTTCATTGTCAGAAGATTCTTGAAATGATCTTTGAGATGAGCCAACCCTATTTGAACTGCCTATAGTTGAGGTTTCACCTCTATTTGAAATATAAGAAAATCCAGGCTGTATACTGCTTTGGGGAGATTCTAATTCTCTTGGAGAAAAATTCGATCTTAAAGAATTTCTACCAGAGTCCCTAGAACATGGTATGGTCTGATGTTCAGAAGGCATTTGGTGATTTGTAGATGATGTATTCAATTGTAAAGTGCTCAAAGAGTTCTCTTTTGGTCTTGCTCCTTGTGAATATGAAGAAGGAACTCTGTCTTGAACATCTATTTTTGAAAGAAAGGAAAGGTAGTCAATTACATGAAAAATTTGTGCATTATTAAGGTTGTGCCTATTAACCACTAATCACTGCCAAAATTAAACACTGGATTCAAACTGAATACTGGCATATTATAACTACACAGCTTAACTATTATTACAGAAAAAATAAACATATTTATCTATCTTTCTATACCTTTGGTAAAATCCAATACTGCTGTATAAAGTCAGCATTACAAATTTTTTAAAAAAGAAATGTATTATAGCTTATGAGAGGCAAACATCCATCTACCAACTTGATGAAGTTAAAACAGTTGAATTTATTAATCAGAAATTGATATGGTAGAAGAATATCTAACATCTAAATGGATAAGGGATTTTAAATGGGCAAACAAATTCAAGGTAAATGACTCATAACAAGTAAAAGCAAAATAATAATAGAGTGTTTCGGAGATTTTTCTTACTCTGGAACAAGAACAAAAGTTATTTCACATAAATACTATCACCCTTATAATTTCATAGCAAACCATGCTAACAATTCAAAATTTCTCCAATGTTTTATCTTTTCTTTCAAGTTAACAGCAGTGACTCTTATACCCAGTTACTCATCAGACATAACTATGCTTTTTTTTTTTTTTCCCCCAATACTGAGTCAGAAGAGAGCCCTGGCATCTGCGATTTTAATAGTACACTACTGATGGTTCTAATCATCAAATGGAAAGAGAAATACCAAAGCATTCCTTCATAAAGAATATTCATCCATACATCTAGTTTAAGAGCTAGATTGCTGCTGTGCTAATACATGGTGCCTCATGGAAGGATTAACTGTTAGGGACTAAATCAATTCTATTCTGTACATTTTTACCCCCCAAACCGAGAAGCTACCGACACTGTCTACTAAAGCTCCTCCACCCAAAGCCAAGCAAATGAAAAGATGCTTTCATTTGTCTTAAATAAAGCAACGGCTTGCCCCAACAGATTATTTAAAATAATCTAGTTAAATCCTTAAATAGAAATGTATTTTCTTCTCTGTAAATCAAATTCCACTTCTGTGTGCTGTATTTCTCAACTTCAATTAGCACCTTTTATCTTCAGTTATCTAGTATTATTGTTTTATGGCATTTATTTTTTTTAAGGTGGCTCTGTCGCACAATGGACAGTGCATTGGACTTCTATTTTTTTTAAAGTTTTGGCTTATGTACACTGACAGAAACAGTGTGGGTCTTTATTTCAACTAAATGAAAATAAAGACAAATTCATGTTAAACTAAAGGAATTCTAAATTATGTCTTAAAATGATGATTTCAAGTTTTAGGTAATTCACAAGGCAAATTATATTGTAGTATACAAGAATTATCAAGTATATGTAAAACATACATTCTTAAGAGTGAAAAAATTATAGGCAGACAGAATCTGGATACTCATGTATATCTAAATATTTTATATTGTTTACATTTTTAAAAGTAAAATGACAAATAAGGTTGAAAACATATCAAGCTATCCTGTATTCTAAATCTTCATAATATTCACTTCATTTATTCCTTTGTACTGTGATTCTAACGACATACAAAGACAAAAATGTAACATTATTAGATAAATTATGCATAACAATATAGTTTATACATACATGATGAAGTTGTGAAATCACCACTTCGGTGACTATAATCCATAAGATTACTAATGGAGGAATCTGCTCTCCTCTCTCTCATTAAGTCAGTTCCAAATGATCCAAGTACCACTGATGAAGATCTGGGAACTTGACTATGCCTCCAAGAAGAATCTTAAAATAATTGAAGAAGTCTTAATTCAGAGAAAGCTTTCAAGGTTTCTGATGACAACAGATCTTCAGTATTACACAGAGAGGTAATTATGGTTTATTACAGGAATCCCCAGTTACACAGTTGCAATCAAAAGCAAAACTGAGCAAAACATAAATTATTCACTAGTGAAATAATCACTTATAAAATTACCTCCTACTCAAACACATCCTTCTCTAATACTATAATCTGCCCCCATCTAGGATGTCAATGTCTCACTCTCTAGAACATCTGACCGTACGATATATAAACATGACGTAAAATGATTACAGAACAAAAATATAAAGCTTGCCAAAGATGCAGAATTTCATGAAAAGTTGATCAAAGTGATGTCGGAGAACAGCCAAAATCAAAATCAAAGCCATCTTGAAATGAAAGAGGTTATTCTGTAGGTTATAATACTATTTTGTCAGAACTATTATTGCCACCATATTTGGCTCATTCTTATGCTAAGAAGTAATGTATCATTGCAATTATAATCTAAACTTTGTTAGATATGATTTCATTTAAAAAGAAATTAAAAACTAAGTCTCAAAACTTTCCCCCCTCACCATTTACCTTGAAATTCTCGGTCTTCCTCTCCTAGTCCTAATAGCCTTAATAATTTCCCTTCGTTAAGGGAAACGGCCCAGGGTTAATGCTATGCCTTCACAGACCAGAGGAAAACAAAAGTATCTCTACACAATGGTATTTGTCTACAAAGTTAAGGTCAGTCTGCTCTTACCCATCACACTACTCTTAAAATCCTTCAGATGGGCAGTGTCTTTCCCATGGCAGTCCTGCCTATCGAAATAGAAAGGAATCGCTTACGCTAATTCATTTAGTAGTACATATGCATTTCAAGAATATTATTCTCCAACTGTGTCATCACAAGTTTTATCTTACCTTAAAACTATTTCAGGCATTGGCTAGTGTTTCATTTGAAGAGAAGTATAAGTGAGGAAGTACCTCTCAACAAAAGATCTTTCCAATTTGTGCAACAAATGTGTGCCTGTATCTTAGTATCTGTGAGTACAAGATACTAAGCATGGAACTTTATGCATAAGTCTTTCATACCAGAGTGGTAAAGTGACTTGTCCAATGTCACATAGTTAGAGGACTAGAACCATAGCTTTCTAATTCCTTGTATAGAACTCCCACTAGAATACCGCCAACTATTTTTTGTTTAACTAAAGAATTTCTACATTTTCTGAAAGTATGTGTTATATAGCACAATGTTTATTATTTACAAAAAATATGCTAAGGAAACATGTATCAGTAAATCTGGCTTTCTTATTAACAATTTAAAAATTTACCTCCTATAATAACCAGCAAAATACATGTCACTTTTACTAATTTTATTACCATATGTATCAGCTATTCTAATTAATTAAAATCTGCTAATATCCTGTTTGTGTAAGATATCTGTACCAAATTTAGAACAAAAATCCAAGATGAAGAGTTAATTTCAGTTCTAACTTTAAGATTTTGGAACCTCCGCTCTATTTCTGACCCAGTCTTATGTGCAATCTACTTGCTTCTTAGTACACTACATCTTGGGAAAAGGGCTTTTGTCCGAAATACATACACAGTGATTCATATTTATACAAATTTAATTATTACCTGATACTGCATTTAAACCATGTCCAACACTTCTCCCAGCTGAGGTAGATGTACAGTTTGTACAGGAAAGTTTAGGTCTTTTTGAATCATGATCCCGTTGCTGGTTTTGTGATCTTGAACGTGCTCCCTGAGTTATCTCAGACTCGCTATACCATGTAGACTGAAATGGTAATGCAGATGCTGATGCTGATGTAGACTGTAAGTTAAAAAAGTTTTTTAAAGGAACAATAAAACACTTGCAATTTTTAAATTTAAATATTACATTTAATCTACAGTGCTCTAATAAATTCCCAAGGACCATTCATTCCTCACAGACACAAATGTTTCTACCATGTAGGTTTTTCATAGTCTTTGTTCCCTTCTACCACTTGTCCCTTTACTTTATACTTTAATTGTACTTTGCTAGGTAACCAATCTGATTTAGATTATGTCTTCTATGTAACTGAATATAAACACTAGTCTAGGAAACACTGAAGAGTAAAAACTTTATATGTAATCATTTTGTTCTCCTGGTTTAATATTAACCTTTTGAGGAACCTTGTTTCCTCTTCTTAGATAAACAGAACACCAAGAAAGGCACCAATATAGAAAGTGACTGTGAATACTCCACTATAAAATAAGATTTTCAACTAATATAAAATGTATCTGGATCTTATGTCCATCTCAGGAATACAGTAAAACACTATAAATGGTACTAAAAAAAAAAATCCTAATATACGGAATTTCTTCATCAGTGAAGGAAGAAACAGCTAAAACTACATACTGTAAAACTCTAAGCTCAAGGTTTTTTCTTTAAACATATAATTATATGTACAACAACATGAAATAACACAGAAGTTACAATGTACAAATACACACACACACACACACACACACACACACACACAGAAAGAGACCAAGAAGGACGAATTTGACGCATAATCTCTGAATTGCTTAAAGACACTTACCACTAACGTAAAAGTTATTTCTAGGAAATAACTTTTATTCTAGGAAATAAAGGAAAAAAGACATTTATAAACCATTTTAACATGTAAGTAGATGGTAAGTAGTTCATTTTATTGAAGAATATTAAAATGAAACAACATTCTTTAAAGTGTTATATTTCTTGACAAAAGAAAAGTTAAAAATGGAATGTTATCATGGGCCATAAATTCAGTCTATATTAACCTAGTATTATAAACATAAGAGCCCAAATAATGTGCTCCATCAAAGAGTTTTAGAGTACAGATAAATAAGTAGGTATAATATAAGTAAGTACTGTAATAGGAGATATGTTGAAAGTTTTACAGAAAAAAAAAAAAACTATGTCTGAGGAAAGCAGGGGAGAATTCATAGGTGATTAACTATGAACTCCATAGGTGGAGTTCACTGAGTAGGCAAATGAGGAAGATTATAGACAGACAACACAAAAAGATAAAAAGATGTCTCAACTATTCTGCCATGGGAATTCTTCTAAGGCATCACTACTTACTTGATCTCCTATTATCTTTTAATTATGAGAAGCATACTGCATGCATTCAGGGAACTGTATTAGTAACTTGGTACTCTACAGTAAATTGGTAACTCTACAGAATAAACTGTGCACATACATGGAAAAGCAGAAGATGCAAAGCTGAAAAAGTAGGAATGGGCATATCAGGATTTCATCCATCCCTTGCCCATTCAATATTTTGCTAAGTAAATGTAGAACTCCTCAGCTTCGCACAAACTTGGTCTCACAAGCCTTTCACACCAAGTTGTCCACAGAGCCCCCAATCAATGAACTGGAATAGCACATGAGATGAAATTCACGAGATATTTCAAAATGAAATCATTTTATGTGCCATTGTCAAGGTATCAGGGACTTAATCCTGCAGGCCAGTGGTTCTAAGACCTTTGAATATCAAAGACCAAAAATTAAAAAAAAATGGTTTGATTTAAAATTTAGGAAGAACTGCCACTTTTGACAGGTAAGGAAAACGAAAATAGCGAACACCACCTAACCCCATTCCCCAATCTTTTAAAAAGGGCATTTTATATGCTCCTAAAACAAGAACATAACGGAATAAAACAGACTTGTAAGGTGAATAAATTTTACTTGTACAAAATTCCTAACTTGTCCTTATTTTTCTCATTTTGCATGGACTGGACAAATTGTTATTGAATAGCACCTCCACAAATAAGACTTTAGGAGCTACTGAAGGAGGTAATACCATCAGATCAACTACTTACAAAGATCTTTAGAGCATTGTGGAAGGTTAAAAGAGTGGGATGGACAAAAAGTGGGCAAATCAGGAAGTCACTGGACTAGCAAGAAATGCTAGTAATTCCCATTACTTTCGTTCATTGGGACGAAAGTAATGGGAATAGAGAGCCATTATAAAAGATAAAAATTCATCAAATTTAGAGACGTGAGAAATGAACAAAAAGTCTATAAAGTCACTCCACAGTTTTCTGGCACTGGCCACTGGTGAGATAAAGACACACTCACTGTTCGGCAATTTTCATGACTCACAACTCTAAAAGGTAGCCTATATGTCATCCCAGAGACAAAAATACTCAGTATAGGAGAGGAGAAATAAAGTCTGACCAATTTTTCTGCTGGCTTAAATTCAAAGTCAAACTTTTCCCTGGTTCCTACCAATCCAATTTTGTCCACTGTTCAAATATTCTCAGTCTAAAGCAATTAGCTTTTCTCCCCCTCTGAATTCTTTTAACAATTAAATAAAGGATGGGGTTCATTTATACACTATCTTATCTCTTTTGCTATCTAAAACTACTGGTGGCCAAACGAAATCAGGAAAAGTCTGTCTCCAAAGTATACTTAAGTATACTGCCTTGCAGACACCAGATGCTTAAAAAAGTACTTTTGGGGTTGTTTGCACTTCTTAGCTGTTATGAATAATACTACTATGAACATCTGTGTTCAAGTTTTGTGTAGACATGTTTCTAATTTTCTTGGGTGTAACTAATGGGTCATATAATACCTCAAAGTTTGACTTTTAGAATAATTAATAAACTGTTTTCCAAAGTGGCTGTACCAGTTTAAAACCCCACAAGCAATTTATGAGGGTCCAAATTTCTCCACAACCCTGTCAACTCCTGTTATTGTCTCACTTTTTAATTTTATTTTAGCCATTCTAGTGGGTATGAAGTGGTGTCTCATTATAGTGTACATTTGCATTTCCTAATGGCTGATGTTGAGCATCTATTTATGCGTTCATTGGCCATTTGTACATCTTTGGACACATGTCTATTCAGGTCCTTCGCCCATTTTAAACTGGGTTTTTTTTTATTGTTAGGATGTAAGAGTTCTTTACATAGTCTGGTTACAAGTTCCTTGTCAGATAGCATATCATTTACAAATATTTTCTCCCATTCTGTAAGTTGTCTTTTCACTCTCTTCATGGTATCACTTGACTCACTAGTTTTTTAATTAGTTAAGTCCAATTAATCTTTTTGCATTCATTACCTCCAGACTAAGAACATTCATATGAAAATAAGTGGATAGAATTATTAAATATCCATTCAAGTTCCATGGAGTTCTCTCTCATTTTCACTAAATTTCCAGTCTCTACCCCAAATAAGTAACAGATTTGGCTCCTGTAATAAACAATTTTTATGGGTTACTCTCAAAAGGCTATCTGTGATTAGAAAGGAAAATTGTATGGTATGTGCAGGGGGCTGTCCAGCCCAACCAAAGTAGCTGAATACTACTTTGTGTATCTGAGAAATCATATTAAACAGTTTGAAAACTTGATGGAAGGGAAGTTTACAAACATTCTGTAACTACTAGCAGGCATCCAATTTTCATTTTATTTACTTACTTATTTTTATCTTCATGATACTTATTTAGGTTGCCCTTCCAACAAGAGGTTTTCGGGAAGGACAGTCAATGAAATCATTATTTATTTACCATTAGTATTATATAAGTCAGTATTTGCATTCAGAAAATAATTACTTCTAAAAAAGGCTAAAAAATATTCCCAATGCAAATGCCCTTAAAACAGTACAGCAAAAAAGAACCTTAATGAGAAAATATTTGTAAATCATATACCTAATTAGGAACTTGTAACTAGAATATATAAAAGAGTAAGAATCAAGAGTAAGCTTTCAAAACAGAAAACACCAAGCCCACATGGGTTCACTGGAGAATTCAATCAAACATTTAAGGAAGAAGTTATACTAATTCTCTACAATCTCTTTCAGAGAAAATACTTCCTAACTCATTCTATGATATGATGAGGCCAGCACTACCTTAATTCCAAAACCAGACAAAGACATAAGGAAAGAAATCTATAGAGCATTCTCTCTCATGAACACAGCTGCAAAAATTCTGAACAAAATATGAGCAAATCGGGAAGTCCCTGACAGTATAGTGGTTAGGACCTGGTGCTTTCACTGCTGTGGCCTGGGTTTAATCCCTGGTCAGGGTACTAAGATCCTGCAAGCCGTGTGACGCAGCAAGAAAAAAAAAAATTAGCAAACTGAATCCAAAAAAGTACAAAATCCAATACCCCTTTATGATTAAAAACTCTCAGCAAACTAGAAATAGAGGGTAACTTCCTCAACTTGATAAAGAATGCAAAGAATGTACAGTTAACATTATATTTAATGGAGAGAAACTCAAAAGCCTTCACACCAAGATCAGGTACAAGGCAAGGATGTCCTTTCTCACTGCTCCTTTTTCTCTTTTTTTAAAAACTGACATATATTGATATATAACATTATATCAGTTTCTAGTGCACAAGGTAATTATATAGACACACATATATAATGACCACCACAATAATTCTACTTAACATTCCCCACTACATAGTATAATTTTTTCCTTGTGATGAGAACTTTTAATATCTACTCTCTTAGCAACTTTCAAATACACAATACAGTATTATTAATTATAGTCACCATTCTGTACACTACATCCCCATGATTTATTTTATAACTGGAAGTTTGTACCTTTTGACCACCTTCACCCATTCTATACTCTTCTTTGGGTAGTACAGATATTTTAAGAATATTAATTCTTCCAATCCATGAGCATGGAATATCTTTCCACTTATTTGTGTCTTCTTCGATTTCTTTCATCAATGTCTTATAGCTTTCAGTGTAGAGGTCTTTTACTTCCTTGGCTAAATTTATTCCTAGGTATTTTATTCTTTTTGATGCAACTGTAAATTGGATTGTTTTTTTAATTTCTCTGACACAATAGATTTTTGTGTATTGATTTTATATCTTGCAGCTTCACCAAATTCATTTATTAGTTGTTTTTTGATGGGACCTTTAGATTTTTCAATATATAGTATCATATCATCTGCAAATACTGATAGTTTTACTTCCTCCTTTCCAATTTGGATTCCTTTTATTCCTTTTTCTTATCTGATTGCTCTGGCTAGGACTTCCCTTCCAATACTATACTGAATAAAAGTGGCAAGAGTGGGCATCCTTATCTCATCTTGCTCCTGATCTCAGAGGAAAAGTTTTCCACATTTCTCCAGTTAGTATGATGTTAGCTCTGGGCTTGTCATATATGGCCTTTATTACAATGAGGTACGTTCCCTTGACACCCATTTTGTTGAGTTTTTATCATAAATGAATGCTGAATTTTGTCCAATGCTTTTTCTGCATCTATTTGAGATGATATGATTTTTAGCCTTCATTTAGTTAATGTAGTGTACCATGTTAATTAATACGCAGATGTTGAACCATCATTCTTGCAAGCCAGGGATAAAATCTCCCTTGACCATGGTATACGATCCTTTTAAATTATTGCTGAATTCAGTTTGCTAATATTCTGTAGAGGAGTTTTGCATTTATGTTCATCATGGATACTAGCCTTTAATTTTCTTCTCTTGTAGTGTCCTTGGCTAGTGTTGATATCAGGGTAATGCTGGCCTCATAAAATGAGTTAAGGAGTGTTACCCCTCTTCTATTTTTTGGAAGAGTTTGAGAAAGATTGGTATTAATTCTTCTTTAAATGTTTGGTAGAATTAATAAGTGTTCTGATCCCAGACTTTTTTTGCTGGGAGGCTTTTGATTACTAATTAAATCTCCGTACTCATTGGTCTGCTCAGATTTTCTAATTCTTCATGATTCAATCTTCATAGGTTTTGTGTTTCTAGGAATTTATCCATTTCTTAAAGGTTGTCCAATCTTTTGGTGTATAACTGTTCATAGTAGTCCCTTATGCTACTTTTTATTTTTGTGGTATCATTTGTAACATCTCCTCTTTCATTTTTGGTTTTATTTATTTGAGTCTTTTTTTTTCTTGGTGAGTCTAGCTAAAGATATGTCTATTTTGTTTATCTTTTCAAAAAGCCATCTCTTATTTCACTTATCCTTTTGTCTTTTTAGTCTCTATTTCATTTATTTATGTTCTGATCTTTGTTACTTTCACTTCACCACTCTTTTTTCAACACTGTACTGGAAGTCCTAGCTAATGCAATAAGGCAAGAAAATAAAGTAAAAGGTATACAGATTGGGAAGAAAGACCTTACTTGCAGATGACATGATTATACAGAAAATCTGAAAGAAAAACTCCTGGAACTAACTAATAATTATAGAAAGGTTTCAAGATACAAGGTTAATATACAAAAGTCAATTGTTTTACTATATATCAGCAATGAAAAAGTAGAATTTGAATTTGAAACTAAAAACTCTTACAATTCAATAATAAAATGACAAATAAACTGATTTAAAAATGAGCAAAAGATCTGAATAGACATTTCTCCAAAAATATAAAAATAGCTAATCAGCACATGAAAAAATGCTCAACATCCTGAGTCACCAAGGAAATCCAAATCAAAACTACAAGACACTACACTTCACACCCACGAAAGGATGGCCAGAATCAAAATGTAAGATAAGTACGGGAAAGGATGAAGAGATCAGAACTTTCATGTATAACTTCTGTGGGAATATAAAATGGCCCAACGGGTTTGGAAAACAGTGTAGCAGTTCCTCAAAAGACTGAACATAGAGTTATTGTATGTATGATTCAGCAAATCTACTCTTAGGTATATACCCAAGATAACTGAAAACATTAGTCCACAGAGAGACTTGCACATGAATGCTTACAGCAGCATTATTCATAATAGCCAAAAGGTGAAAACATCCCAAATGTCCATCAGTGGTTGAATGAATTAACAAAATGTAGTACATCCATACAACAGAATATTATTCATCCATAAAAAGAAATGAAATACTGATACTGCTATCATCATGTAGATGAACTTTAAACAAACATGCTATGTAAGACAAGCTAGTAATAAAAGACCATACAGAATGTTTCTACTCATGTATATGAAAGTTCCAAATAAGGAAATCTACAGAGACAGAAAGTAGATTAGTGGCTGCTTATTGCTCAGGGGGAGAGGAGGGAGACAGTGTAGTGACAGCTAAAAGATCTAGGATATTCTCTTGAGGTAATGAAAGATTCTGAAGTTGACTATGGCAATGGTTTGCACAATTCTGTGAATATACTAAAAATCACTGAATTGTACACTTTAAATGGGCAAGTCATATGTTATATGATTTATATCTCGATAAAGCTATTATTAAAAAAATAATCTTAACAAGTGCTGCAAATGCAACCAATGTTATCCACTGGACAACGCTTAATCAAGAGAAATCATATAACGCACAGTAATGGAAGCAAGTCCAGAATAAAATGCTCTTCCTTGGCTCCTCATTTCCATGAATCAATGCCTTGACTGTGATGACTGACAATTCCTGCTTAAAAATTTTCCAGACCATAAGCAACAACTTAAAACTTTGGCCTCTTCTTTATTTTAAATATTCACATGCTGGAGAGTATCCATATCCAGGCTAATGCAGAAGGCTTACATTCTAGTTTCTATTCAGAATGAGCAGTCTTCTCAATTATCACAAAAAAGACAGCTGATCTTAAGAATGTATGGATTCATGATGCCCAACTTTATGGGAAATCTAGGTAAGAAACCTTATGTTTACACAAAATGGAATGACTAGGAGTTCATTTATCCCTCAAAATATCCTAGGATTAGTATCTGGATCAAGACAGACTACAAGAATGTTAATATTTAGATCACTCTGTTGTCCCTTTACAGAACTGTTTTCACAGACCTGTAGTTTGACATCATGTCCTTTGCATATACTGTTTACCAAGAAATAGTTTCACTAAACTAGGTATATACTTATAGTATGACTACTGCCCTGAAGACACTGTCTTCTATATCATTCACTGTCCCTGCTTTCAGACTAAACTGCCAAGCACTGCTTCCTTTTCCTTATGAACAAAACACCTTATAGAGCTGGTTGTGTTTCCCTGTGATCTCCTGACACCCACACAAGGGCCGAAGTTTAACTTTAGAATACTGCCAAGGGCTTACAAATGCATATCAATGTTATAACCAACCTTAACTCACTCTCAATATTTTATTTGTATTTTCCTGATTGCAATTAAAACTATTTTCATTTTCTTGTCCAATTGTGTGTGTGTGTATGTATATATGTATGTATTTCCCTGGAAACTACCTTTGTAGCAGATAAACAAACCAAAATGAGCAAAAAAAAGGTTAATAACCATTGGTTATTTTAATTCTTGAAAATACATACTTTGCAAAATACACAATAGTACTGAGTTCTGTAACTTAATATACAAACTAGAAAAAGATGTAAAAAACTGTAAAAAACACCTAGAGGGCTTCCCTGGTGGCGCAGTGGTTGGGAGTCAACCTGCTGATGCAGGGGACACGGGTTCGTGCCCCAGTCTGGGAGGATCCTGCGTGCCGTGGAGCGGCTGGGCCCGTGAGCCATGGCCACTGGGCCTGCGCATCCAGAGCCTGTGCTCCGCACCGGGAGGGGCCACAACAGTGAGAGGTCCGCGTACCGCAAAATAAATAAATAAATAAATAAAATAAAATAAAACAACACCTAGAACCTCCATAAAAAGCCTATTTTATTATTTCATATTAAAAGTAATCAATCTCTCCACAAAGCAAGAAGTGGGATTAGGGGTTGCTTAAATTAAGTTACAGAAAAATATATAAAAGTAACAAAAATAATTACATATTCACAGAATACTCCCAAATTTTCACTTTTAACAATATGAATTACATAAATTTTCTTTCCAAAAATATCTAAAATTCTATTTACTGTTACCAAAGAGATTAAGGTGATCACAGTTTTCTACCATTCAAATTGTAACAAAAATTTAAAGATAGAGTAACAGAAATATCAGCAAGATTAACAGCAGAGGCAGCCCAGCTTACAAATTGTTTGGAACTTAGAACCTACATTTGCCAAAGACACAATGCTATCCAGAAGTCTTAGATTCTTCAGCTCAGGCACACTGTATACTAATCCTGGAACTGGGAGAAACCACTTATCTTTCCAGATTTCAGATCTTTTATTTATGAAATGACACAAGCATCTGTCCTATTTAACTAAGATTAAAAATTAAAAATATGCTGCAAAATGTCAAGCACTGTATAAATATGGTGTTTTCTTATCATCTGATCCATAATGTAAATGAGATTGAACTACTATGCCCTGTTCTGACCCTCCTTTCTCAAGGTTCACTAAGTATAATAAAGAAGGGGAGGGACTTCCCTGGTGGCACAGCGGTTAAGAATCCACCTGCCAATGCAGGAGACAAGGGTTCAATCCCTGGTCCGGGAAGATCCCATATGCCACAGAGCAACTAAGCCTGTGTGCCACAACTACTGAGGCTGCGCTCTAGAGCCTGCAAGCCACAACTACTGAGCCCACGTGCCACAACTCCTGCAGCCCGCGTGCCTACAGCCTGTGCTCTGCAACAAAGAGAAGCCACCACAATGAGAAGCCCGCACACCGCAACAAAGACTAGCCCCCACTGGCCGCAATTAGAGAAAGCCCGCGCACAGCAACGAAGACCCAACGCAGCCAATAAATAAATAAATAATTAAAAAGGGGGGGGGGAGAGTGTTGTGTCCCAGATGGTTTTGAGTCAGAAAATATCAGCAATTAACCAAAAAAGTTCCCTTTGATATTCAAAGGTCTCTTTCATTCATTAAATACACATCTTGCTGAATAATCTTAAGAATATTAAATAAAACTAAATGTGTGATATATAATTTAAATATTCTGATAACATATTATACTATCCCCTAAGGATATTAATTATCTATTTAAACCAATGCAAAGCCAGGAAATGATAACAACAGCAGTCACAATGGTAATTATAACCTGTAACATCTGAACTCTTACTAGGGTCCAGGCACTGTTGTTCTAAGTGCTTTACATGTATTATTTCTGCCAATTAATTTTAACAGTAACTATGTGAGAAAATTACCATTATCACCATTTCACAGAAGAGGAAACAGAAAAGTACTTTCCTCAAGAACACAGGAATTTCAGTTCCTAAATCAAAACTAAAAGAGCAAAGCAGCCTACGAATAGTTGATAAGATTGGAAATACTCCTATAACCCATTAAAGAAAGAAAGAAAAAGATTGGAAGCCACTTAAAATAACTGAAAAACATTAAGGAAAACACCAAAATTTATAAAACTGATTAATCTTATTAAGAACCAATAAAACGTTTAAAATTTTTTTACATGTTTGCATTTGTTTAACTTCCACAATGAAAAATTAGACTTTCAGAATAATCTATGACATTAAGAACAAACTGGAAGAAAAAGTCTGAAAATATTACTTTAAAGTGAATGTCAGTAAGTTTTCTAAATATATTCAAGACTTTTAGTCTGGTTTCAGAGCCTGTGTTCCTCACTAATTAGCTATACGAAAAATTAGACAAAATTTTATTAATATAGGAAAAAACCCCAATTGTGTGCTCTTAACAAGTCACAATCATTTAACCTACAACATTTCTGTAGAATGGAAAATATGTGATTCTGCACCTCTGGCAAGCATACTCTTGCCTAGCAACAGAGTAAAAAAAATACATTATCAAACAACATTTAAAATAAGTCCAAGTAAACAGTACACATAATGTCAGCAGGCTGGCAGTAGATATGGGCATTTTAGAGAAATTATTTTATTTCATTTGTGCTTCTCTGAGTATTTTATAAAATGCTTATTACTACACAGAAGAACTTTCAAATGACTTTGTCATATAGTACATTGCATGATATATAAATATATAAACATTACTTAAGACTTAAACAGACATTTCCACTAAAGGATTCTCTTAGAGTCAGTTACCGAAACATAAGACTTTTGCAAATGTCGTGCGATTTAATGAGGTGTTCAGCCAATAACGCGATAAACTTAACATTTGAAAGATGAGCAAGATAAACTGTGTTAAAGCTACAAGCCATGCCTCTGAGATTTACAGTTTTATACTACAACCATTGTTATAACAATAATAAGCTATTTCAAAAACCAAAGTGTTATTGGTCCTAAGGAAAATTAGCTACATAAAAGGAACTTAGATTGCTTTATGTAGATTATGAATCAATGCAAACTCATTACTAACTGTAAAAATAAAACCCCATAATTCATGTAAAAGACAGCCTGTTAATTCAACTAATACTTCAATGCTTTTAGGTTAGAAGGTTTCCAAGTCTTTGGAAACTATGAACATTTTACTTATGACCACAATCCCTTATTCAAAATTCTTAAGTTCAAAACTTTGAAAAACATTAAGTTTTTGCTAGTGTGGAACATTAAATCAGTCTGCTGCAGATATATTAATCTTTTGATTACGGGATGCCTCAGATCCAGCTGAGGGTGTTATAAACACACTCTACTACTTTTCTAAAATCCAGAAAATCACATGGCCCCAAGGATTTTGAAAATGAGACTGTGTATATACACACATTCCAAATTAAGATGTTACCTGATATTCAGAATCCAGTCTAAACGAAGAGTCCCTTGAGTGATAGGTATCATTTAAACTACTTCCTCTGCTTCCAGACATCATCCTAGCACTTAAAGAGCTAGAGGGTTGAACAGAAATTCTTCTTGGAATCCTTGAAGGTTTAGACTCCATTCTTAATGTTTCCTGTGAAATGCAAATTTTGATTAATTGCCTTTTGGAAAACATGCAAACCTTTGATTCTTAATCCTCTCCTTAATGATCAGCTCAAATCAAGAATTAACCATGCAAATTAACCGAATGGTAAACTGTGAGATTATCATCACTCTCCTTCTACAGGCAGAGGTCTGAAGACCATCAAAGGTTCCCTATTGCCCATAAAATGAAGCAAACATGATAAAAGTGGTGATGAGAAACTGAGGTTTGTTGTTTCTAAAGCCTGAGCTCTTTTCCTTATTCAATTTCCTCTATATAAAATCCTAGGGACTTCCCTAGTGGTCCAGTTGGTAAGACTCCACGCTCCCAATGCAGGGGGCCCGCGCGGGGAAGTAGATCCCGCATGCATGCTGCAACTAAGACTCTGCATGCGGCAACTATGAAGTCCGAGTGTCACAACTAAGACCCGGCACAGCCTAAATAAGTAAATAAATAAAGTAAATAAGTAAATAAAATCCTACACGAATCAGCCCTTGACTCTTGTTATTCCTATTATGAATGTTCGATACTCATAGCATTAGCTGTACTGTAGTATCTATACATTCCCTAACACAATATGCTCTCACAGGACTTTGTATGTGCCTGCAAAGTCTATACATTCCCCATTCAATTCCTGGGCATAGTCTTAAAACAAGATCAAGTGTTACTTCCACTTTTTACATACTTTTTTAAAGACATCATACTACACACTGTAATTTGTTTTCCTGTCTCCCCTTCTCAAAAGTGAGAATAATTTCTAAGTTTTCTTCACTAAACATTCCTCAACACATGCCAAGAGTCACCATTAGCTATGCCTTATTTTTTAACTCTCTCTATAAGTGGATTCATACAACATGTACTCCTTTATGTCTGGCTTCATTTGCTCAACATTATATTTGTGAGACTAATTCTGCTGTTGCATGCAGTTGTAGTAAGTTCACTCTGATTAGTTTATGTAATATTCCACTGTATCAATACACACAATTTGTCTATTCTACTGCAGATGGACACTGGACTGTTTCCAGTTTTAGGCTATTACAAGTAAGGCTGCTATAAAAGCATTAATTTTATAAATTAAAGAAAAACTTTTAAAGTTTTCTGGGGAAAGGATTTACAATGAGGCCTCTGAACAACTGAGATACCACCAGTCTTGAGAGTAAAAAGAGAAGGGCAAAAGAAAGTAACAGTAAAAAGAAATCACAATAATCTCTTCAACTCCTCCCAGTTACCCACTTTCAAGGTCAAAAATTATTCCCTTATTTTTCTGGTAGTGGATTGAAATTAAGGCAAGAAAAAAGTAATGTACTTCACTTGCCTAGATAGGTATATCTGCTGTATTAAAACCTTCAAATCTAAACATTTAAGTTAAAAATATCTAATTCACTTTCAACTCATTAACTTATCAACTAAGTTTTAGCATCATTCTACCTTAAAAGTTACTACAAAAGAATTTCCTTTTTCAATATCTGCCTCAAAAACAGGGTGTCAAGCAATGACAGAAAAGAGGATGAAGACGCAAAAACATCAACAAAACATATGGCCGATACTGCAGTAGGATACACAACAAACATGAAAAAGATATAACACAAGCCTACTATCAATTAAAATTATTCGACTAAGAGTATCTAGCTAATGAGAAACCAGAGTAAAAGCTACACTCTGGGACATGATTAAATCAAAGATAACTTATCAGAAAAGGTCTGTTTGAAGTCCCAGTTAAACATGACAAGGTTATCCTTATGCATCTGTTTTGGTCCCTCTTTCCAAAACCCCTATAAAATGACAGTCGATGAATCCAAAAGCTTTAACTATGAAAAGAATAGGAAAAGGGACCATAAAAGGCAAGAGATTTCAATGTTATATTTGGAAAATCCAAAAAAGTCGGAGGAGAGGTAGAGTAATTCAGCAGAAAGGATAAAAAATACACCCTAGGTACTTTCTAGAAAGAGGTAGGAACTGGAAGCAAAGCAGTTGGCCTTAGCATCCTAGAAAGAATCAAGACCTGGAGATACAAGGTATCATAAAAAAGGGATGATGCATGGAGTTGCTGAATTAAAATCTGTACTTGGAGCAGTAAAACCCTCAATTCTCCCCCAGTACCATTCTTCCGAAAACAGGATATTTATTCTCTGGAGAATAAGGATCTCCCATGTAACCCTCCCCACCCCCACCCAGGAAATGTACAACCATCTCTGCAAAGGTTAAGTATAAGGAATAAAACAAAATCTATATATTCAATGTTGAGACCCAAAAACTCTTTCCTGGTGCTGTTTTTACAATGCTGTCAGAAAACCAAACAAAATACCTGAGATAAAATTTCTGGATACTGACATTTGGAATGCTTCCAATTACACAGCTAGCCTGCCATTTGACCATCCTACCCAAAGCAAAGTCCACTAGTCACTAAGAGTTTCTAATCAGCTTTTTTTAGTGCTTCCCTCTAATAGACAAACATCAAGGATCACTAGGTATCCAAGGAAAACCTCCCATAAGACTAAAGTAAATAACAAAAAAAGGAACTTAAGAGAAAATCTGGGGAAAGGAGCTAATTAATTACTATCCTCAAAGGGAGCAAAAGACATTCATTCATAAAATAAAAACAGGATGCTTGAGAAGGCAATCAGTATAATGAACAGTTTGTGGAAATTCAAAATGTTACACACTTAAAAAAGGAATGTGATACACTAAAATAAACCAACAGAAAGGTTTGGACACCTCCCAGAAGTAGAAAATGTAACTCAAAAAACAGGAGAATTGTCCAGGGGAGTTATCGATCATTTGACGGTAAGTATGGTTACAGAAAGAGAGAAAAAAGAAAATAAGGTAGAGAAAATTATCAAAGAAACGAAAGAACTTTTCTAGAATTGAAGGACACAAATCTCCACATTGAAAGGGGTCAAGAGTACTGGGCAGGATCAAAGAAAAAAGACCAACACTAAGTACCATTTATCATCTTGAAATTTCAGAACACCAGAAAGAAAGAGAAGATTCTATAATTTACAAGAACGGAAAAATGGGTCATATACAAAAGAAAAGTAATCAGAATGGCTTCTTAATTACAACTTTAAAAACTCTCAAGACAATAAAGCAATGCCTATAGTACTGAGAAAAAAATTTAGCATTGAACTCCTATCTAGCAACTAAATGTGAGGTGGAGAAGAGAGTATTCAGACATGAAAGATTTTAAAAAACTATTAAAAAACAAAACCATAGGAAGTTAGTTAAATGAAGAGCAGGTCCTAGGAAAACAGAAGTGTAAAGAATTAAAGAACCAGACACAGAACCCAGGAAACAGTTACAAAATTATGTGGAAAGCATAGGGAGCAACTGATCAAGACTGGAACAGGATCACAGAAAATGGAAGCAAATTCTCAGGAAAAAATAGCATCATACGGAAACTATTTTGGCTCGTGGCAGAGATGATAATACAATTGGGAAAAAAATGCTGAGTACTTAGAACAAAAGGCAAATTTAATACATTAATTTTGTAACTTGGGAAAACAGAGCTATTGTTCAAGAAAGGAGATGCTGCGGTGTTTGGGTGAACTCTTTAATATTTATATAGTTAAGATAGTGTAAACATAAGATTACTGTATATCAATCTTGCTACAAACATGCTGTGTGATTGAGGTGGGTAGGGGAAGTAAGGACAATGGTGAATAAAAAAGCACATATATAATACTAAAAAATCATGAACACATCATTTAGAAATATGAAGGTAAATCCTAAAACAGCTAAAAGGTGAGGATTGCTGCCTATGGAAAGCGGGACTGGGAATGAGGTAAAGGGTGAGGCAAAGGACTGCTGTTTTCCTTTTAAGCAGAGATGACCATATTTCCTGGTTTGCCCAGACCAGTCCCAGTTTATGGCCAGAAAAGTCCTAATTTGTGCTCATTATCCTGGGACAATTATTAATAGTACTTGCGCTGTCTCTTAAAAGTGGCCTGGTTTGAATGACAAAGCATACAGTCACCTAACATAAATCTTTACTTCCTTCAGCTTTTTATAAATTCTATGTATAAATCCATATAAAAATTTTTATTAAAAAGGTGAATTATAAATTGGACATTTAAAGAAGGCATACGTTAGTAGAAAGAATACTAATGGTTAAATACCGACATGCAACAGCCCATAAAAGATTTAACAAGTAGCAAATTTGTTATTTTATCAAGAAGGCTCTACAAACACTAAACAAGGGACTGTATTTGTTCAGGATTTTAAAAGGGAAGATAAAATGTCTTTAAAAAGATACAGGTCTATAGATGGTTCTTTAATAACAGTGCTTCTTAATCATACCTCTCGTATTTTACTTTGATTATATTTGTACCCAATTCTTACTGCAGAATAAAACTAACCTAGTAGGAAATCTCTCAAAACAAAGCTCTTGGGAGAAAGCAAAGAGGCAGGGTCCTCCGAGAGCTATAATTTATACTGCATGAAACTATTTTTGGCAACTCCTCTACATAAATTGATTGAATTTTGACAATGTAGGTGTTACCAGAAAACTTATGTAATCTGGTTGTATAAGCTGTAGGTCAAAGCACAAAAAATAGAATAAAATAAATAAAATAAGCAGTCCTTGAAAAACTTCTACCGGACCACTTACAAGGTACTACAAGGCATCTTTTCAAGTTCATTCATTTAAGAAATAGTTTCTTACATGTTTAGTATGTGCTAGGCACATTAATTAATACTAAACAAAGGGACAGGGAGAGGGGACAACACTGAACCTACTAAGATAATGACTGTGAAGAAGCTGTAGTCTAGTAGAGAACAAACACAAATAACCATACAACTTAAACAGTTATAAGTGCTCTAAAGGAAAAGGTATAAGCCAGAAAAAAAGACTAGCAGGAAAAAAGTATCTGAAGCTCAATGCTTTTAACCAAGACTTAAAGAGTAAAAGCACAAAAAGTTCATATGTACAATCTTTCCTCAGTGGTCAATATAATAGCCTCTTACTTTCCTTTCGCCTCTATGTAGTTTCTTTAAATTTCTTTAAATTTGATTCTAGAGTTGGATAGTTGAACTGTCTTTCTAGTGATAAGATAAAAACTTATCACCAGGGCCTGGTTTATAGATGTGTGTCCACCTATGCTGACACATGGGACCCTGTGCTTGATTAAAAGCTCTACTGCTGACGTCTTGAAATTATTAGTACTTTAACCTTTGAACTTGTATTTTGTAAGTGAAGTCAGATAGGATAGTGAAGCATGAGCTTGAGAAGAAGAGATTGTACCTGTCTGCTATGCCTTGCCACTCAATTTGCATACAGCCCTCATTGCTATGAAGCTTCCATTATTAACATGCTTAATTTTTACTCTCTTTGAGCCTCACTCAAGTCCTAGGCATGATGGATCCACTGGACTTGGGTGCTCACGTTCCTTATCAACACATCTATGTCTGAGTAAGCTGAGGCACTGACAGCTCCAAGAGGTCATTCCATTTCCATTCTTCAGAACTCGCTTCAACTTCAAATGCAGAAAGAAGGTAGAGGGGACAACACTGAACCTACTAAGATAATGACTATGAAGAAGCTGTAGTCTAGTAGAGAACAAACACAAATAACCATACAACTTAAACAGTTATAAGTGCTCTAAAGGAAAAGGTATAAGCCAGAAAAAAAGACTAGCAGGAAAAAAGTATCAAAGCCACAAAAACCTTATGATCAATATTTGAGATTTTTACTATATTGAACTTTTCAACTTGTGAAGATTCTCTGAAGCTGATATTTAACTGCTAGTTTACCCAACTAGTCTTAATATCACTGTTAAGTGTCCCCTTACCTTCAGGCATTTTAATAGTAATTGGCATGAGCAACAGGAGTGGAAAACAGATATTCATACCAACTCCAAAATTTATGTAGTCTTTCCTCTCATAAACCTGTGGCTTGTTACCTAGTAAAAAATTACTACATTTTTAATAGGTAATTTCATTCAGTTGGGCTTCCTAGGAAACCTCTGAAGAGTTCTTTAAAGCAAGTTCATGTTTTTGGTGGCCCATTAAACACTGTAAATCTTAACTTAAACTTTCTTAGTCTAGGTAAAAAGCCTCAAAGAATTCTCTCATTACCTGACATGCAAAGTTCTGTGCCCAATGCTATCTGCAAGTTAACAAGATCTCATAGTCTCATGTCAAATGCAACTGAAAACCTATCACACTTATACTAAAACAGACAAATTTAAATTGAATTTTACAATGTTTTTCAGCAAGACTTTACTTGAATATGAGGCCTACTCTAAGTAAACCAACAAAGTTTGTCTCTAATAATACCACACTAGACCTTGTCTAAAGAGAACTCATCATTAATCCACACATTTTCTTCGTTTCTATTTCACCCTACTAGTAACAGCACCACCCCCCAATCATACTTTCAACTGCTTTTCTACTACCTTAAAAGCAAAGTCTAAATTCTTTGCCCCAGTATCCAGAACTCTAACCTACCTTTTCCAGTTAACTTCCAACTACCACCTTAAAAAAAATCCTAGTTCCAGTCCACCCTGGTGGGGAGGAGGTGGCAGGAGTCTGCCTGCACGCTATACCCAGGAGACAGGGAGAAGGGCATAAATCTTGGGACAGCCCCACCTCTGAGGATCAGGCACACAGAGCCCACCTAAGACTGGAGAAGGATGCATAAAACATAGAACACCTCCTTTCACCATGAACTTTGCTCCAATAGGAAGGTGCAGCAGTTTACTGCTGAGGGAGTTACAACAGCTTTAGAGCCTTAGTGGTGCAGATGTGCAGGGCCTGCAGGAAGTTGAGGCTAGTGAAAGAATACTCAAAGAAATCCTCCAGTACTCCAGCCTCACACTAAGCACCATGCAGCAGCAATCCACTACTGCAATACTTTGAAAATATATAAAGCAATAATAAAGTTCAAACCCAGCTTAACTACAGACCAAACCAACTCAACCCACCACACTAACAGTGACAGAAGAGTATGTCCACAACCAGGCATCAAAATTATTGATCTCAGTCTCTACTATTCTTTTATTTCCACTGTTTCCCATTCAATCAAAAATTAAGACACAAAAATACAAGGAAAAAAAAAAAACAGTCCATCATCAAGAGATAAAAATCAACAGAACCAGATGAAGAGATGGCCCTAATGTTAGCAAACTGGGAAATTGATGCATTTACCAGTAGCCTAGGCAAACCTGAAAAACTAGGAACTGGGAAATAGGCTAGAGGAAAACTATCCAGAATGAAGTTTGGAAAAACAGATAATGGTAAATACAAGAGAGGATTTAAGAGACACTGAGGAAAGAGTAAAAAAACTACTGTACATTTAATTAGAGTTACAGAAGGAAAGAACTAGAGCACAGAAAAAATTTGAAGAGAAATTGGCTGAAGTGATTTGATCACAGTCAAGAAGCCCCAAAAAAACCAACTAAAATAATTAGCAATTACACTAATTGCTAGATTACACATTCATACCAGACTGCTAAAAATCATTACACTTAAGAAAATTCTGAAAATGCTATGGGAGCATTGAATGGGGATCCAAAAGTTCCAACAAGATGAGAAAGATTTCAGAAGAGGTGTCATCTGAGTTGACCTTTGAAGATTGAAAATAAAAAAAGAGGAAGAAACATAAAGATGCTAAAGCATGTTGAAGAACTAGAAAATAGAAAATAATGTGTTAGGGATGAAAGCGAAGGCGTGGAAAAGGAGACCACGAAGGACTCTCAAGGAAATAAATACATAAGGTAGATTATATCCGGATTGTAAAGGCAATCTTGTGTCCTTTGCTCGGAAGTTTGTACTTTAATAAGGCAACAATTCTGAAGCTTTTTACAAGCAGGTTGTGTATTACTTTTCTCCCTAAGGACCCCAGAAATTAAGTTCCTGACAGGCAATTAGAGCTTTCAAAGATGAAACAATCAGTGGTCCAACAAAACTTCACTTTTGCCTAGCCTTAATAATAGATTTATATAGTTCCCTGAATTTCTTACAATTCTGAAAGTCAATAATTTTATTACCTTTGTGGTACCATGGGAAAGAAACCACTACTATAGGCTTTAGTAGGCTCAGTATCTACTAAAATTTTTGAGGCAGCTAAAAACAAACCACCCACCCACGCCCCAAACTAAGGACAAGTTATTAGGAAGAGACACAGTGGCTCCAAACAAATTAGTGAGAGCCAAAATATGGATAGAAGGTAGATTCAGAACATCCCAAGTAGAAAGGAATGTAATGGGGGTGGGGGTGGGATTGGATTATTCAGCATACTGATGAAAAACATTTTTCTCTTTATTTATTTGCAGGGAGTTGGGAGTGGAGGACAAAGAATCACACCAAGATGAGTTGGTTTTAAAAAACAGGTAGCCTGAAGTACCCAAAAGAGGTCTAGAAGCATGCTAGAAATAGTTCTGAAAACCCAGGAGCGCAATCTGGGCTAACTGATTTTCAATCACTTACACTGATTTTACTTTTTCCCATACACATATGCTACCTCCTTGCCTTCTGCTTGAACTGTAACTTCTATCTCATCACTCTTGGTAGCCCCGCCCCCCCACTGAATGTCTAATTAGTAGAATTTAGGGCACTATGAAAAAGTAAACTGAAAAACTTCAGGCAGTATAGGAAAACACTTGGAACAAAGGAGTTCTACACATTACTTAAGAGTAAAGTTTTTTCTGAGCACCGCCACAAGTTGTCTACCAAATAGGACCTGAATTTTTGTTTTCTACCAAATTTGGAAAGCTGTTAATTCCTAAGAGAAATAGCAGAGCAACGCTCAAAGGTTTTTCGATGATTCTGCTTATAAAGGGATCTCTCAAATAACATGTATCCTCTCAGATCCTCTCATGTGATCCTCTACAAATCACTGTGTCCCCTTCCTACAAAAACAGTCTTGTTCAGGATCTGTCAACAGTCACATAGTAGTCATAAAGCAAATGACCAGACAAACAAAAAGGCTCCAGCCCCATTCATACTAACAAACAGTACAACCTACACCTAAGACTTTCCCTTTATTTTAAAACTATTCATTAACAAAGGTTCTTTTTCCAAAACAGGAAACAGGATAGGCAAGATAAATTAAGCACTGCCCAATTTTTAGCATATGAGCCAACTTCTAACTTTTGTAAAAACATAATATTTGAGAATGCTAGCTTTTAAGTCTGTCCCTTACTTGGTGTGACTCTAGCCTTAACCTAATGCTTAATTTCTTCACCTAGAAAATGGGAATAATAATAGTACCAACTTTACAGGTATATCATGAGCTTTGCTGGCACACAGTATATAATCCTCAAATACCAGCTATTATTAAGCAATACCATCAGATGTTAAAAGATTTTCATACAAACAGCTTAGTAGGCATTATTTTGGCTTTTTCATTATTTGAAATTTGTCTTTAATACACAGTGAAAAGACTTTTTAAAATCATTCAGATTTATGTACAGGAGAATACTTGCTGCTGAGTAAAGAAAACATACATACCTTACATAAGTATATGCATACGAAATTGGGGAAAAAATAGCCATTATTCACATTTTACTGTACATCTGGGTGGGTTTTGTTTTCTTAACTTAGTTTTCCAAAACTTCTTTAATGTATTTGACCTAACTTTGATAATTAAGGGAAAGTTACTGGCAGAAGAAAAGATTTTTTTTATCTTACATTACAATAAAATCTATAAAGAACTCCTAAAAACAATTCCCTTTATAAATTGTAGTACTGCTAGTTTATACCCCTTAGTATCTGTATACCACAAAGGAAGTAGTAAATACTAAGCAACAGAGTACTATTCTATTCTGGTAAATAATAAATGGAAAATAAGGTCAAAATCACTTTGCAAAGTGGAGTTTAGATTACCTGAGTACGCTTAAAAAAAAATTTTTTTTTAACTATGAAAAAATTTCAAACTTACACAAAAGTGGAGACAATAATAAGCCTCCAGAAGCCAAACAACATTCTTCAACAATTATCAACATTTGACTACTTCACCCTCCTCTATTTTAAAGCAAATCCCAGTGATGACATCCTTAAGAATGTCTGTTCTTAAAATATTCTAAGCAACCTGTGGTAATTACAAAGTATGGCTACAAAGCCCTCCCAGCTGAATACCCACACCCTTTTGCATTGTCCTCTTGCTGGTCTGCCCGGGAGGAGGTGGAATCTATTTCCCCACCCCCTGAGTGTGGGCCACCTTGTGAGACTTACTTTGACTAAGAATACACTATGACATTATATGATTTCCAAGGCTGTAAGAAGTCTTATAGCTTCCACTTTCACTCTCCTGGAATGCTGTCTTGGGACCCCCATGTCATAAAAGACCACACTAAGCAAAGCCTCCATGTTTAACCAACACCAAGTGCCAGAAATGTGAGTGATGCCATCTTGGACGTGCCAGCCTGAGAAATCCTTCAGCTGAATAACTGATACATGAATGAACCCAGGGGAAACCAGAAGAACTACCCAACAGGCACAGAGAACTGTAAAAACACTGTAAACAGTAGTTTTAATCCACAGGGTTTTGAGGTGCTGCGTTACGTAGCAATAGAGTAAAGCTTTGTAACTTATTCCTACAATTATCATTATGAAATGATATGTCTTATGAAAAATCTGATTCGATTTCAGGGTCTAACTTAGACTTCGTCTTTAATATCCAGGGGAGTTACAGTTACTGAATTACCAAAAGCACAACATTACTATACAATAAATTCATGGCATTAAGACCACAGTTATCATAGAAAATACCAATGTATTTCAATAGCCAATAATCTTCCAGAAATATAAAACACAGTTACAATTCCTTTATTTACCTCTATTTGGTATATCCTTTTGTTTAAAAAATCTGCTTCTGGGAAAAAAATTTTTTTTTCTTAATGGGAAATCCTAGTGTTTTATTGATCCTAGTGAACATGGAGACATGAAAACTAAAGGTAGTCACATAAGGAAAGCACTTGTAAAGCACAGAACTTGTGGGGTCTTTAAAAAAATGCCTTGATTTTCAGCTGACAAATATTTAACACATAAAGATACAGCCAGGTCTTAAAAAATACTATCAATAACTAGAAAAAAGTTCAACATCTCCATGAGAAAATAGGACTATGATGTTAAGTCTACGTTAGAATACTTTGAAATAATCTGTCCTCCTTTGAAGTGTATTTAATCTGTGTCAAGTTTCAATCTTCATTCCATAACTGGAAACCATTTTAGAGTTATTCTGAAAGTGGGAAACACGTTACACTGAAGTGCAATGATCATAATGAAGAGATGAAAACTAACTTTTAAGGTTCAAAATATGCCTTCTTAAAGTTATTGACAAAAGTGGGAATATGACAGTAGGTAATTTTAAAACCAGGTGTTCAACTTATCTAGTCTAACCAGTAGAGCCAGAGAAATACATTTGAGAACAAGAAAAACCAGTTTTCACCACATGAGTCTGGACCAGAGAAGAAAAGTTAAAAATTAAGATCATGAAAAGTAAAACGCAGCCAACTCTCAAATTATAATTTTATCCTGCTCCCCATTTCTGTGTTCATCTTATGATTAGCAAGTGTATTAAAAATCGAATTTCTGCAAAATAATAATTGTGAGAAGATAAATTATTTCACTATAATTCTGCTTTAGTGAATTCAAGTAGATCTTAGTAAGAACTCAAAATCTTTACTCAGTTTTAAACTGTAATTACACTAATGTGATCAGTTGTTGATTAAGTTATTTAACAGCTAAAACGTTCATTAGTTAAGTTTAATTTGTTGGTTAAAAATGAGGTTTGATATAACCTTGTGCATTTCACTTATGCATTCCCCACTGTTCTTTATTACTAGCACTTAATTATCTGTAGTAACAGAAGGATGTATCAGCATAGATAATTTAAAATCATTTTTTATTTGGCTTAGGGACACAACAGCTCTCACAACAGCTCTTTATTCCCAACAGCATAGAGCACTAACTTTCAAAAACAGTACTGAAGGTCTTTCATGTCATGCTCTAACCCTCCATTCAATTGTTTCGGCTATGCGGAACAAACTGTATATTCCTAAAACAAACCATGATACCATGACTTTCAGTTTCCTTATCAAACTCCTAATCATCCTTCACATCTCAGTTCAAGCAATACTTCCTGTAAAAATTTTCCCCAAGATCAAACACCTCTTCTCTGTGCTCCCACAATACTACCATATATCAATACTTACACTAAGATAATAGCAGTTGTTGTTTATACATTAGTCTGATGATTAAATTGTGAGTTGTGGAAGGTAGAAGCTGTGTCAACCTCCTTCTTGTAATGTGAAGCCCTAATCTAGTAGCTAAAATACAACAAATAACAAACTTTCAAAAATTTTTACATTATTTGATAGTTTTACACCATTACAATTATTTTCCTAAAATTAAGCGGGCAACTCTTGAACATATACCAGATGAACAGCTGTGTGAAATGGATATGTAGCTGGTTAAAAACTGGGGCCATAGATGTCTTTTTATGTTCAAGCTGATTATCTGACACCTTCACATAGAACATATGTGCATGTCTATATAGGGGCATCTTTGTGCTTTACCTGGGAAATTAAGCTCTCTTACCAATGTGACAGAAACAGAAATTGCCTGTACTTAAATAAGCAGGAATTTTTAACCATTCTTATTCATGACATTTGACCCAGCACACAACTTCGGAAAAAAACTCAGGACTATGCTTACCAACCATGCTGATATCTGTGGTATAATTCAGGGCAAAAGAAGAGCTGTAAAATGTTCTTATCTAAAAACATTTGTAGTATAGAACTTACATAAGTGTATATTATTGTGTGTGTTGAGAAGCAGTCAGTACTCTGTGAGGGACATATTACAGGGAGAGTAAAATTCGAAGAATGCATGAATATAAACAACTGGACTTAGTATCATTTCCAACTGCTTACATTCATCCAAAGTTCATTCTGCAAGTATTAGGTCCCCCAGCGTGCTGACTGCTACACACTACTTCATCTAATTTAATCCTCATTTCAACTCTAGGAAGAGGTTAAATAATTATGGCGAAATCAAGACTCAAACCCAGAGCGGCCTCTAATGCCTCCTACGCCACTGCTGTTTCACAAAATACTGTAGAGCTGTAAATCAAATACTGACCCCATTTCTGAAACACAATTTTATCTCACGGAAAAGAAAAAATCTAGTTACAGTGTGTGTCTGCTTTTTTAACAACAATATACCATTTGATTTTAAATCAAAAATTCATCTTTAACCTTATCTCTTAGTCCTAGACAGAAACGAACAGATAAGAGAAAGAAAAGGGGAAATTTTAAAATTATTTTATTAAAGAAAAAACAAAACCTAAAACATCCTACAAAACCGAAAAAAAATAATTCAATTCAATTTCACTTGGTACCTTTGCTCTTAATAGCGCCAAACGACAACGGTCGTGATCAATGTACTACCGAGAGAGGGATATTCCCCATATATTTATATCTGTTCATAGGAAAAAAGAATTGTAGTACTTTTGCTGTGTGTACACATTCATCTTCTCTACGCAGTTTCAACAAAATGAGGGAGTACTGTATTCAACTACTAGTGCCTTCCATATTTCACTTCTTACGCCAACAGGTCCGTTTTTATACATACCACCACCTAGTTCAATTTGATAACATACAACTTACCACGTATTGTGGTAAGGAATCCCAAAGTATCACGATACTCAAGATCTGGGACGATCAATGAGCAAGCCTTTATCCCATCTAAGGGGCTGGCAACGTCCCTTCAATTCGAACCTGGGTTGGCAGAGCCCTAAGCCTCCCTGTCTTCAACACCTCGCTCATTAAATACCTCACTCGTGACACTCCCGGCCCGCCCCGGAGGACCGTCCTCACCCCCGTCGAGGAGGAGGTAGCCAAAGGCCAAAACAGGGCTCAAGCCCCTTGCCCTCGCCCGCCGCACGTCCACAAGGAAGACGCACAGCCTGCCCCCTCCACCCGTCACAAACTCCAACACGGGACGAAAGGCCGCCGGCAGAGGATCCGCGGTCCCGGATCAAGCTCCTCCGCCCCGATTCTGAGAGGAACGAGGCGGCCTCGGCGTCCCCAGGCTAGCACATCGTTTCCTCCCCTCCCCCACCCGCGGCCTTTACAACCCCCTCCCCGAGAGGGAGAAGCCCGAGCTCCGCAGCTTATTACCCCTGCTCCAGAGCTGGCACTGAATAGGGCCCGTCCCGCTTCCAGCGATCACACCGCCGCCTTCCTCCTCGGAGTTCGAGGCCTCTAACAGAGGCAGAAAAGTCGGCCCCGAATCACAATGGCGCCCGCCCGACTCGCGGATCCGGCGCAGAACCAGCCACCACCGTTAAATGCCCCTCCCTTCTCCTTCCTCCACTTCGCGGCCTCCCCCGACCTCTCGCGAGAGTGGTGGAGCTGAGCGGATCCGAGAGCTGCGGGCGGGCTCGACGTACCCCACCGCGGGGTGGTGCTCTGACTGCGACAACCGTTGAAGGGCTGCCTCCGGGGAGGCAGCGAGGCGCCACCGGTAAGCGGCTGCGGCAGGTCGGCCATCGGGCTGGTGGCTGGGCCGGCGAGTGTGCGGGCCGCGGGAGCGGGGCGCTGGAGGCCCGGCCCTGGTTGGCCGCCGTCGCCTGCCTGGTGAAGGGCTCAGATCCAGCCCTGCCGCTCCCCAGCGTCCAAGTCCGCGCCACAGTCTCTTGCCCTCTCCGGCAAACCTGCAAGGCCCACTGCTCGAAATACCGCCCATCTTTTTTTTTTTTTTGGCGCTTGGTGAGTGGCGCAGTGAATGTTTATTGACTTGAATCAAACACTGCCTTTCCGACCTCCCCTCCTCCTATTCCCTGCCCGCCCTAGGTGGTGGCAGCGAGCTCTCCTCTTTAAAGGCTGGAGCTCATTTGTCTGGGACCTTTCGTTCCTTGCGGTAATTCGGTGTTGGTGGTGGTGTACTTTTGCAGTCATGTCTTTTAAATCGTGATACTAATCTTTGGTAGTGTAGCTACAGATTTTCCAGTAAAAATGCATCCATTTAGAAACAGGGAGGATAATTGTGAGGTAAATGGTCTGATGAGAATGAAACGAAACCTTCAAAGAGCTATAAATGTGGTGAACGAAGATGTAAGTGAATACTAATGAATAAAAGGGAGTAGGTTAGAGGAAAAAGCCACAGTTTCTGTGGATTTAGGTGATATGTGGGTTTTGAATAATGTATCAAACATATAAGTTCTTCACCGGTGAAGATAAGTTATTGAAACTTGGAGGCATACTGATGACACTTGATTTGTAAACTGACCTGTTTTATTGGGTTGTTTAAGCAATTCATTGGATCCAAATAATTTCAATAAATGAAGTATGAAGTTTATGTGTATTTCTTTGTCATTTCACTTGGAGAGTGTGCACTATCAGTATCATCTCTATTTATTTCGCTCTGTCTTGGGGACTAACAGACTGTCCATGCTTCACTATTGTAAATTGTAAAATACTAAAGATCATTATTATTTAAAGTTGGCACATAAATGCCAGTATAACTTTTAAAAATGTGAGTTGTAGATTAACCATCTGGTGTGAGATAAAGTGAACAGAGATTAAGTTTGAGAAAATTAATTTACCCTGTATAGAAAACTGATATTTTTCCCCCAGCCTGTTTGAGTGTACCTGTAGCATTGTGGTTATGGGTATACACACCCTGAAGCATCAGACTGCATGGGTTCAAATCCCAGCCCAGCCTCTTACTACCTTTGTTGTCTTGAGCAATTCTTTAACCTTGCCAAGCCCAGGTTTCCTGTAAAATGGAGTTAATAAGAATACCCATAACCCACAAGGTTGTTGAAAGGATTAAATGAGATAATGCATCAGTTCCTGGAACATAATAAGCATTCCATAATTGTTAGCTATTACATTCCTTGTCTAAACCACTACTAATATTATCTTCCTGGGGCTTATTACATAGGTCCCTTAAACATCTTCTGAAGTACATTGTACGCTAGGAGGAATGACTGCACTATTTTCCTGAGCTATGGCAGTCAGACTTGGTATAGGTGACTTCTCTACAGAAACCCCAAACCTGGTAAGGATGGTTCAGATTTTGGCAGATTGTCGCTTCATCCCCACCCAACACTGATAATATCAGCAGAGGTGAGTGTGCCACCAATTTCCTATGCTAAACAGAACTTCCAAATCAGTTTCTTGTTGATGCTAGTAAATAAAGACCACTAATAAGTATTTTTTTAAGAATTATTAGTTGATATTGTTTTTAAATGTCCTTTCTCTGATTTGAGTTTCCAGATAATTATCATTATCAGCAAATAATTATTAAGATTTTCTACGTTAAAGACAGTTTGATAACAGATTGTAGATACAAATAGGTATGATAGTGACTATATTTTCTGAACTTAAAATCAGGACCAATGATTTGATGGCAAATTATTTGAAATTAGAACTGTTCTGACCAATTTAGACCCCTCAGTTGCCTTTTTTTGCACAGAGTTCCCCCACTTGACCTTCCTTTGCTGAACTTTTTATGCTTATGACCAACTCTGACATACTTTTTTGTATCGAAATATCTTTGTTCACCACTTGCCACACCAACCCATTAGTTTCCATTTCCGAACTTGACTTCTCTAAATTAAGGTCTTCTTTACTATTATTAATTTATCCCCTTTTACTTTATAAATTTGTCATTTGGCCATGATCATAACAACCCTTTACTCTTATGCTTAAGTATTTCTTCAGCTACTTGATAGGTTAGAATTCTCTTTCAGATACTGAATTTCAAAGTTCCTGTTTTCCCCACATTTTAACATTTACAACCTAACCTTCCAAGAAGCTTCTCTATGGTAAGGGTAATTTTATAGATATTCTCCACTTTGCATAAATGATGTGATCTTGAAAAGATGTGATTATATTTGCTTTTTGTAAATCAAATTAATTTAAATGTAGGTTATTTCTTAAACTTTTGAGGAACAGAAGGTAATACCTGGGATGAAATAAGAGTGCTTATTTGGGGGCCCCTAAGTTGAAAACAAAGGATGCGAATTCTTCTTAAACGGGAGTTTTATTAATCTCTGGAGAAGGGAACCTTGTGGCATAAACCAAATTGAGGCTCTACTATTTAAAGTTATAGATAACTTTAAGTGTATGGTACTTATTATTGAAAAATAGCTATAGATTGAAGACTCTGTCTTCAAAGGAATATGTTACTTAAAAGGTCCTTTGCTTTAAATCTTTGATGTAAAAAATTCTTTTTACCAAAAATAATAAACCCCTGATTTAGTGAATTTTAATTTTCCCCTTATCAAGTTCAATTGAAAGGTACCCCATTTAATAAGTGAGCATCCAAGACATGCTGTTGGTTCACTTCTGTTGGATTAGAAGCAATAACTTTCAATCCCTAAAGCCAATAGGTAAAACAATATAAAAACAAATAAAAAGAATACCATCTTGAAGCCTTCTCTGAGAAACTCTTTCTTACGCTTAAGCTATGGTCTAGATCTCACTGGTTCTAGAAAAATTATTCCAGCTCACATTGCTGCTCCAGAACATCTGGCCTGGTCAGGAACAATTCTCAGCTTATGGAGCACTTGGAATCCATGTGTGAAACACCTTTCACACTGCCTGAAACATGGAGTTTTTAATAAAAGCAACTATCTTTTATTATCGATAGTACTAAAGGTTGGAAAACTATGGTACAAGGCCAAATGTGATCCACTACCTGTTACTGTAAATAGTTTTATTGGAACACAGCCAGGTCCATTAATTTATGTAGTCTTTTTTTTTTAATTTATATAGTCTTATCTGTGTATGTCAGGGTTCTCCACAGAAACAGAACCAATAGTATGTGATACCTAACTATCTATCTACCTGTCTACCTATCTATCTATCTATCTACAATTACTATACAAAATATCTTCACTACAATGCCTAAATTAGCATATGATTAAATAACTCGATACTCTGGCCTCCCCAATTTAACCACAAAATTAACCATCGAAGTCTGTGACTGCTTTTGCCTACAGCGGCAGAGATGAGTAGCTGTGATAGAGATGATATGGCCCAGAAAGCCTAAAATATATTACTATTTGGTTTTTTCATAGAAAGTTTGTTGACCTCTGGAATAAACCATAAAACCAGATTGAAGTGACCCCTGTTCCTTTAATGCTGTCAAGCCAAACACATACATAACAACTTCAGATTGATAATAATCAAGGACTATGCTCGGCCTCCATGGCCACTTTGGACTGTATTTTGTGAGAATGCAAGCAGAAGAGCATCTAAATACTGATATGAATTCCTTGGATATGCCCTCTGGCAAGTTTGGTTGCAACGTCCTTTTTAATCTTAATTTTTTTTCATGTCTGCATGTGTGTACAATTTTATAACAATGTAGGTATGTGATTACATCGTACATACTAGCTATTTTAGTACAGGATGGTTCTTTTGCTTTCTTCCCCCTTTTTCTTTTCTTTTTTTCTCTTTTCTTCCCTTATAATTTCCTTTTTAATTTGGCTCTCTTACCCATATTTACTACTCCATAAACATTCTTGAAAAATTAGTGAGTATCCTTCTGCATTTTTTTCTGCAGTCATACAATGTTGAAGGAATAGTTATTTAACACACACACACAGAGAGAAATACTCATATAGAAATTTTTTTTACCATTTATTTTATAAAACAGCATCAAATTTCAATGTGCATATTCATCTTAATTTTTCAATCAAAAGTACCTTTTTCTCTAAATCCCTATTTATATTGGTTGTTTATCCTTTCGTTTCTTTTTTTAAAATAAATTTCTTTATTTATTTATTTTTGGCTGTGTTGGGTCTTCGTTGCTGTGCCCAGGCTTTCTCTAGTTGCAATGAGTGGGGGCTACCCTTCATTGCGGTGCACAGGCTTCTCACTGTTGTGGCTTCTCTTGTTGTGGAGCACAGGCCCTAGGCGTGAGGGCTTCAGTAGTTGTGGCACACGGGCTCAGTAGTTATGGCTCGCAGGCTCTAGAGCACAGGCTCAGTAGTTGTGGCGCATGGGCTTAGTTGCTCTGTAGCATGTGGGATCTTCCCAGACCAGGGCTCGAACCCGTTTCCCCTGCATTGGCAGGCAGATTCTTAACCACTGTGCCACCAGGGAAGTCCTATCCTTTCTTTTTGATGTCATAGATATTACTACTCTGTCCTTCCTTCACAGTGTTTTTTCAACTCTATCATGTGTCTGTTGACTTGCCATTTATTATCTTTTGCTATAGATATGTTCTTATGGTAAAATGTGTCTGTGATTTCTTTTATAATTTTGGGGTTTGTATCTTAGCTTAAAAAGTATTACCTATCCCTAGATTGTATCATGTAATATCCTAGATTTTTCTAGACTATGTTTAATTAAACTCAAATCAATGTTTGTATATGGAATAAGATAATAGGATCTAATTTTATTTTTTTCTCAATGGATAGCCAGTTTTGCCAGTAGCATTCCTTAAATAACCTATTCTTTGTGATTAGGAAGACTACTTTTGTTATACATTGACTTTTCAGATTTCCACTGGATTTATTTCTGGATTTTCTATTTTGAAAACAGAACTATTCAGAACTATAAACTAAACAGAACTATTTAGAACTATAGTTTATAGTTCTAAATATTGTTTTGCTCCCTTTTGAATCTTTTTCATATATCAATACTGTTCTGCATTTCTGTCACCTACCTATTCAGTTATAAGGAATGGTAACTATTTCCTTCAGAATCACCCAATATACTTAACCAGCTTTGCATTATACAGTGCATGTTATACTACCAAACTGCCTAAGAATTATCTTAATTTCTTTTCCCACTATTCTTGTTTCCTTTTCTCAGCAGTTTGCTAAAGCCATTGAATATACTTCAGTTATCTAAAAACATCTCATCAATACTTTTGTATATCATAATAATTTTTAAAAAACGATATACCTACGCACATACATACTATTCAGTTTCTTAAATCACCCTGTTCTCTATCCCAGAGTCCAACCTAAGTTTTCTACCATGGAGCCTTAGTCACTCTTGATAAGTTGGCTATTTGTACCATGGACAATATAGAAGAAATCCTACATTTTCTCTATTATGTCATCATAAAAGTTATGAAAATGGTGATGTGCTTTAAATCTTTCATGTAGGTTTAATGTTTGTAATTCTTAGCTTTGGCACATCACACAAACGTGGTGCTTGTTGATTTTTCTTGTGGTTTGAATATTCTCTTCAAAGCTAAGAACTCTGTACTTTAATTAATTATATTTTAATTCAGTTTTTAGAAGATATTAATTCAGTACTTTTTTTGTTTTGTTTGCATACTGTTAATTTTGCCTAAATTTGTGGGAAGGCTTTTCTCAGGAAAGTGATTGTTTCATTGTTTTCAAGTCCATTTAGTAAGATATTTTTAAATCTTATGAACTTTATCTCAAATAGTTACTTGAATTGAAAGTTTTGGGCATGTGTTTGCATATTAGCGTCATGGGATTTGAATGAAAATATAAATTTAATGAATATTTGGTTTCCTTTATGTCTTTTAACAGTCTTATAAATAAATGATATTACCATTTTGTTAGACTTTACTTCCTTAGGTTGTTTGATAATCAAATGCTTTTCTGATACCTTAATTTTATTACTAGTCATAGTAATACAGATTGCTAGAATACTTCTAAAATACAATTATTTTTGTGAAGTTGTATATCAGGATTTTAATAGGCCTTATTAATAACTTTTTATCTGAAGAAATAAGATATTAATCAAAGTACAGCATTAAAAATTAATTGAGTAGATGAAATATGTATCTAAAAAGTTTGGGAAAAGAATTTAATGTTAAATTTAAATAATTCTTATTGATAATGTCCAGAAAGGAAAATGTTAGTATTTAGTCTTACCTGTGCTTGGAAGAAAGCCACGTAGAAACTATTACCATTTCTTCTCTTTGTTGAAAGAAAAATGTATACAAAGAAGTAAATATTACTACAAAACTTCTAAATGAACCAAAGTAGGAGAAAAGCAACTCTTAGACATTGATAGAAGTATTGCCCTATTTAGATTTTTCTTGCTGTCAGAACCACATTTGGAATTTAAGCTTTGTTCACAGCAAAATTGGCACAGACTATCTTTGCAATACTCCTAACTTACTTTTTTTTAATTTGGCTGTGTCAGGTCTTAGTTGTGGCATGCAGGATCTTCGTTGCAGCACGCAGGATCTCTTGTTGCAGTGTGCAGGCTTCTCTCTAGTTGTGGCACGCAGGCTCTAGAGTGCATGGGCTCAGTAGTCACAGTGCATGAGCTCTCTAGATGTGGCAGGTGGGCTCCAGAGCACATGGGCTCAGTAGTTGCCACACGTGGGCTCTCTAGTTGTGGTGCATGGGCGCTAGAGTGTGTGGGCTCAATATTTGCAGCGCACAGGCTTAGTTACCCCGCAGCATGTGGGATCTTAGTTCCTCAACGAGGGATTGAACCTGCATCCACTGCACTGGAACGCAGATTCTTAACCACTGGACCACCAGGGAAGTCCCATTCCTAACTTATTTTATGCAAGAAAAGAATGTGTCATGGAAAAGAAATGAACAAAAATTATTAATATAAGGTAGATGAAAAAAATTCCTTTTAAGACAAATAGAATGTGAAGTTGATTTTTAGAATACAGATAGAATTATTAAAAATTTTTTAAGTAGTAGTAAGGAAACATTTCCCCTTTTTTCTGAATTAAAAAAAAAATTAGAACTTAGCATTCCATCACCTCCTGCAGATGAATGAGTTAATTACCTTTATTTATAAAAAACAAATGACTCAGGTCTCCAGTCCTTAAGAATGGGACCATGTATTTCTGTTAAAAATCAAGGAATAGTTGTTCCAGTTTCCACTTTCACATAAGGAGCCTGGAAGTCCTCCGTCTACCTTAACAACAAGTAAAAAGCTGAACAGACTGAAAAATCAATAACTCTTTATGGATCCATAAGAGAGGGAAGAACAGAGGCAAACCTCTACCCCCAAGACTGGAGAAACAGACAGGCATTTGAATACAGGGAGTTGTGGTTTATGGGAGGAGAGACTCAAGAACTCAAATCACCACAGGAAACAGGGCCAGGTAGGAAAACCGGAACTGTAATTGATGAATTGCTGGAGGCTCAGTGTGGACAACTCTAAGAGTTTAAACTCCAGGGAGACCCAGTCACAGGGGGCGCCCCACAGTATTGTGAGGTTTACCTCCAGGAGCTCAACCAGATTTCCACAATAAATATCAAAGAAAAGTTCCATCAAGCTTCTGGCAGGGAGAGAGGAAAAGGAACCATTTTGAAATACACCACAGCATTCTACTCTTTTTTTTTTTCTTACAAGTATCCATTCTTTATTTTTTTTTAGCATCTTTATTGGAGTATAATTGCTTTACAATGTCGTATTAGTTTCTGCTGTATAACAAAGTGAATCAGCCATATGCATACATATATCCCCATATCCCCTCCCTCTTGCATTCTCTTCTTAACAAACCCTGCCCTCAGGGGAAACTAGTTAATTACAGCCTAACCTGCTGAGGTATTATCAGAGCCTAAGTAACCTTGGGAAGAGAAATAACCAACTCTAGCCATTTTGTCCCACCTAAGGGGATAGAAAAAAACTAAGAAACTCTTGTGAAGTTCATAGTCCAGAGGCATAAGCTCACTAAAAGACTGAGACCTAACCATAGGACTGTAGAATGCTTCCCATCCCCCCATGCCTTACCACTACATTAATAAAGGCCTATTTATGGCAGTTCCTTTTACTCAGTATATTGTGTCTGGCTATCAAGAAAAAAATTACAAGGCATACCAAAAGGTGAAAAACATAATTTGAAGAGACAGAGCAAGCATCACAACCAGACATAGCAGAGATGCTGGAATTATCAGTACAGGAATTTAAAACAACTATGATTAATATGCTAAAGACTCTAATGGATAAAGTAGACAGCATGCAAAAACAGCTGGGCAGTGTAAGAAGAGACATGGAAATCCTAAGAAAGAACCAAAAAGAAGTGCTAGAAATAGAAAACACTGTAACAGAGATTAAGAATGTCTTTCATGAATTTATTAATAGTCTGGATATCTGGCTGAGGAGAGAATATCTGAGCTAGAGGATATATCAGCAGAACCCTTGAGAACTAAAAATCAAAGAGAACAAAGACTTAAAAAGAAAAAAAAGAACAGAATATCCAAGTGTTACCTGAAAATGGGTTCACCTCTTGGTGGGTGTCAAGCCAAAAGAAACAAGCAAGGCAAAAATCGGGAGAGTGAAGATTTATTACTTGCAGCAAGTAAGGAGAACACCGGAGATCTTTCCCAAAGTAGTATCTCCCCAACAGCAAAATTGGGGAATTTTTAAGCTAAGGGTACACGCATATTCATGAAGGGACTTGAGCAGGAGAATTCAGCATAGATTTGAGGCAAAGGTTGACAGAGTCTAAGCTTTAGTTGATTGAAGTCACAAGGGTCAGAAAGAATCTGAAAAAGAATAGATATATTGTACATGTATAACTAAATTACTTTGCTGTACACTTGAAACTAACACACTGTAAATCAACTATACTCCAATATAAAATAAAAATTTTAAAAAAAGAGAGAGAATGTAGAGTCCCCCAGATGTGAAAGATTTTTGAACATGTGTTTAACTCTATCTAGAAAAGATGAAAGCATCACTTTTATATAAATTTCATAGGAAGAAACAAAAAATCAGCAGTAAATAAAGACTTTTTGAGGCAATATTTTTCTAGTAGAACATTGTCATATTATCTCAATATTTCTAAAATATTTTAATAAAATAAAAGTTTATTAATAAAAATAGTAAATTCTAATGGATAAGATATACATTATATTATTAAAAGAAAAGGTCAGCAGCATCATCCCTTAGGTTCCAGTTGATCTAGTGGTTGAGCACTTTAGGCTAATCTTTACCATTGAAACATAATTGAGAGTCTTTACAGCAGTTATATATTCTTTTGTTACTATTTTGTTACTATTGTTACTTCTCTTGCCTGATAACAGTTGTTTGTTCCTGCATTCTTTTGTTCCCTTGAGATCATTAATTACTGAGAGCTGTTCAAGTTCAAGCACTGTGGCCAGGATTAGATCACAAAATGGCCTAGGCTAAAAATGTCTTCCCTTATGTCAAGAAAGCCATGCCTGGTTCTCTTTTTCTGGGGACCCTCCACCCTATCTGCTTACACAAAGACTGAGGGACAACTAGAAAAGGTTTAACATAAGTGTAATGTTACTATCAGAAGAAAGAAAGGAACAGAACTATTTGAAACAAAATGACTGAGAATTTCCCCCAAATTAATGTTAGACATCTAACCACAGATCCAGGGAGCTCAGAGAACATCAAGCAGGGTAAATGTCCCCCAAAACTATACCTTAGCATGTCACTTTCAAATAAAAAAAAATCAAAGATTAAGAAAAACATCCTGAAAGGAGACAGAGTTAAAAAACACCTTACCTATAAAGGAACAAAATAATAATTACCTCCAACACCTCCTCAGAAACCATGCAAACAAGAAGAGCGTGGACTGAAATATTTAAACTGTTGGGAGAAAAAAACCCTCCAACCTAGAATTCTATATCATGTGAAATTACCTTCAAAACTGAAGGGAAAATTGACAAACAAAAATTGAGAGAATTTGTTGCCAGTAGACCTACCTTGCCAAAAAAGAAAAAAAAAACTAAGTTCTTTACGGAGAAGGAAATTAACATAGTTCAGAAACTCAGACCTACATAAAGAAAGGAAGAACAGGCTTCCCTGGTGGCGCAGTGGTTGAGAGTCCGCTTGCCGATGCAGGGGACACGGGTTCGTGCCCCGGTCCGGGAAGATTCCACATGCTGTGGAGCAGCTGGGCCCGTGAGCCATGGCCACTGAGCCTGCGCATCCGGAGCCTGTGCTCCACGACAGGAGAGGCCACAACAGTGAGAGGCCTGTGTACCGCCAAAAAAAAAAAAAAAAAAGAACATCAAAAGAAGGAAAAAGTGAAGATAAAATAAGAACTTTTATCTTCCTTATTCTTCATTGAACTAACAGTAGTTTATTCAAAATAATAATACCAAAACTATATGCAACTATGTATATATATATACTTAAGTATTCTCATATATAAGTGAAATGAATAACAGCAATAATATAAGGAATAGGAGGAAGAAATTAGAATTATTTTGTTATTATGAGGTATACTACATGTGAAGTGGTGTAGTGTTATTTGAAAGTGGATTTGGACTATTGTAAATGTATATTGAAAACTCTAGGACAACCAAGAAAAAAGCAAAAAATAGGGTGTCCCTGGTGGCGCAGTGGTTGAGAATCTGCCTGCCAATGCAGGGGACATGGGTTCGAGCCCTGGTCTGGGAAGATCCCACATGCCGCGGAGCAGCTGGGCCCGTGAGCCACAATTACTGAGCCTGCACGTCTGGAGCCTGTGCTCTGCAACAAGAGAGGCCACGATAGTGAGAGGCCTGCGCACCACAATGAAGAGTGGCCCCCGCTTGCTGCAACTGGAGAAAGCCCTCACACAGAAACGAAGACCCAACACAGCCCTAAAATAAATAAAGCAAACTGTCAACAAGTAAAAATAAATAAACACTATTATATTTTTTTTAAAAAGCAAAAAATGAGGTATAACTGATATACTAAGAAAGGAGAGAAAGTGGAATCATATAAATGCTCATTTAAAACCATAAGAGGAAAAAAAAGGAAGAAAAACCCATAAAGCTAAGTTCTGTAGGTATTTATAACAAAAAGAAAATAAAACCACAAGAGGCAGATAAGAGAATACTGTGAACAGTTATATGCCAACAAATTGGATAACCTAGAAGAAATGGACAAGTTTCTAGAAACACAGCCTATCAAAACTGAATCAAGAAGAAATAGATAATTTGAACTGACCGTACTAGAAGTAAAATGGAATCTGTAATTTAAAAACTTCTTCAAATGAAAGTCCAGGACTGCATGGCTTCACTGGGGAATTCCACTAAATAAACAAAGAACTTATACCTATTCCTCTCAAACTCTTCCAAAAGATTGAAGAGGAGGGAACACTCCCAAAGTCATTCTATGAAGCCACCATCACCCTGATACCAAAACCAGACAAAGACACTACCCAAAAAGAAAATTACAAGCCAATATCTTTGGTGAATGTAGATGCAAAAATCCTCAACATAATTTTAGCAAACTGAATCCAACAACAAATAAAAAGGATCATACACCATGATCAAGCTGGTTTCATTCCAGGGTCACAAAGATGGTTTAGCATATGCAAATCAATCAATTTGATATACCACATTAACAAAAGAAAAGAGAAAAACCACATGATCTTCTCAATAGATGCAGAAAATCATTTAATAAAATTCAACAGTAACATCAACAAAAATCAACATTTATTCATGATAAAAACTCTTGCCAAATTGGGTATAGAGGGAACATATCTCAACATAATAAAAGCCACTTATGACAAACCCACAGCCAACATAATACTAAACAAAAAGCTGAAAGTCTTCCCATGAAATTCTGGAACAAGACAAGAATGCCCATTCTCACCACATCTATTCAACATAGTATTGGAAGTCATAGCCACAGCAATAAGAAAGAAAAAGGAATAAAAAGCATCCAAATCAGAAGAGAAGAGTAAAATTGTCACTATGTGCAGATGACATGCTGTATAGAAAACCCTGAAGACTCCACACGAAAACTATTAGAACTGATAAATGAATTAAGCAAGGTAGCAGGATACAAGATTAATATACAGAAATCTGTTGCATTTCTTTACACTAACAATGTAATATCAGAAAGGGAAAGTTAAATAAAATTGTTTTAAATTGCATTAAAAAATACCTAGGAGGGCTTCCCTGGTGGCGCAGTGGTTGAGAGTCCGCCTGCTGATGCAGGGGACACAGGTTCGTGCCCCGATCCGGGAGGATCCCACATGCCACGGGGCGGCTGGGCCCATGAGCCATGGTCACTGGGCCTGCGCATCCGGAGCCTGTGCTCCGCAGCAGGAGAGGCCACGGCAGTGAGAGGCCCACGTACTGAAAAAAAAAAAAAAAAAAAAAACTAGCAATAAACCTAACCAAGGAGGTGAAAGACTTATATGCTTAGAGCTATAAAACATAGGTAAAGGAAATTGAAGAGGGTTCAAGGAAATGGAAAGATAGCCCATGCTCTTGGATTGGAAGAATTAATAGAATTAAAATGGCTATACTACCCAAAGCTATCTACAGGTTTAATGCGATCCGTATCAACTTACCCATAACGTTTTTCACAGAACTAGAACAAATAGTCCTAAAATTTATATGGAACCACAAAAGACAGAATTGCCAAAGCAATCCTGAGGAAAAAGAACAAAGTTGAAGGCATAACCCTTCCAGACTTTAGACAATACTACAAAGCTACAGTAATCAAAACAGTGTGGTGTTGGGAGCCCAGAAATAAACCCACACATTTACAGTCAATTACTCTTGAACAAAGGAGGCAAGAATATACAGTGGAGAAAAGACAGTCTCTTCAGCAAGTAGTGTTGGGAAAGCAGGACAGCTGCATGTAAATCAGTGAAGTTAGAACACTCCCTCACAACATACACAAAAATAAACTCAAAAGGCTTAAAGACTTAAACATAAGACATGTCACCATAAAACTCCTAGAAGAGAACATAGGCAAAACAGTCTCTGACATAAATTGTAACAATGTTTTCTTAGGTCAGTCTCCCAGAGCAATAGAAATAAGAACAAAAATAGACGAAGAGGACCTAATCAAACTTAGAAGCTTTTGCACAGCAAAGGAAACCATAAACAAAACAAAAAGACAGCCAGTAGACTGAGAGAAAATGTTTGCAAACAATGCGACCAACAAGGGCTTAATTTTCAAAATATACAAACAGCTCATACAACTCATTGACAGAGAAAAAACACAATAAAAATATGGGCAGAAGACTTAAATAGACATTTCTCCAAAGAAGACATACAGGTGGCCAAGAAGCACATGAAAAGCTGCTCAACATCACATATTACTAGAGAAATGCAAATCAAAACTACAATGAGGTATCACCTCACACCAGTTAGAATGGGCATCATCAGAAAATCTACAAACACGAAATGCTGGAGAGGGTGTGGAGAAAAGGGAACCCTCTTGCACTGTTGGTGGGAATGTAAATTGATACAGCCACTATGGAAAACAATCTGGAGGCTCCTTATAAAACTAAAAATAGAGTTGCCATATGATCCAGCAGTCCCGTTCCTGGGCATATATTCAGAAAGGGTGAAAACTCGAATTGGAAAAGATTCATACATCCCAATGTTCATAGCAGCACTATTTACAATAGCCAAGACATGGAAGCAACCCAAGTGTCCCTCAACAGATGAATGGCTAAAGAAGATGAGATTATGTGTGTGTGCATGTGTGTGTGTGTATATATATATATATATATATGGGGTGGGGAGAGAGTGAAATATTACTCAGCCATAAAAAAGAGTGAAATAATGCCATTGCAACTACATGGATGGACACAGATTGTGAAACTAAATGAAGTAAGTCAGACAGAGAAAGACAAATATTATATGCTATCACTTACATGTGGAATCTAAAAAGTAGTACAAATTAATTTATTTACAAAACAGAAACTTACAGGCATAGAAAATATATTTATGGTTACCAAAGGGGAAGGCGGGGAGGAATAAATTGGGAGTATGGAATTAACAGATGCACACTACCATATATAAAATAGATAAACAACAATATTTTACTGTATAGCACAGGGAATTATATTCAGTATCTTGTAATAAATTATAATGAAAAAGAATTTTTAGAAAAGAGTGTGTGTGTGTGTGTGTGTGTGTATCTCTGAATCATCACTTTGCTGTACATCTGAAACTAACACAGTATTGTAAATCAACTATACTTCAATTAAAAAAAAACACAAGAGGCAGAAAAAGTGGAAGACAAAAATAGGAACAAAGAACAAGGGCAAAAAATATAAAACAGTAACAAATATAGTAGATATAAATCCAAATATATCAGTAACTATGTTTAATGTCAATGGTCTAAATGCATCAATTAAAAAACAGGGATCATCACAGTGGATCAAAAAACAAGACCCAAGTATAAGTTGTCTACAAGAAACCACTTTAAAGATAATGAAACATATAGATTAAAAGTAAATGGATACACCTATCAGGGAGGACAGAGAAGGCTGGGCTGCTCCTCCCCAAGGTATTGTGACCCTGTGCCTGTAGCCCGAAAGGGACACACAGCCCTGTGATGACCTGTGGCCACAGGGGCCCTGCTCTGCCCCCACTTTGTCCGTGGTGACATGACTGTGCCTTCTTTGTGTGCTAACTTATCCCATTACTACCTCGATATTCCCACTGATTCCCTTTCCTGTCAATTTCTTCAACTTTAAAATACTGTATTGAGAGCAGTTTCCTAAGTTACCCCAAATCCTGTTCAGAACAGGGATGCTTCCTGAAGTCAGGATGGAGGGGAAACAGGCGCGGTTGGGGAAGGCTTCTGCTCCAGAAGTGAGTGGATGTGAAACAGCCCTGCTCCACAGTGACTGGTTTTGTCTTGCTACAGTTTAACATGGAGGCGTACTTGACATAACAAATGCACAGACTTTAAGTGTGTGGTTTGAGGGGTCATGACCAATGTCCACACACGTGTAACCATCCCAACCAAGGCAGAGGTTGAAGATAACAGATTTCTATGTTCAGTGATTTTTTTTTTTTTTTGGCCGCACTGTGCAGCTTGCAGGATCTTAGTTCCCCGACCAGGGACTGAACCCAGGCCCCAGGCAGTGAAAGCGAGGAGTCCTAACTTCTGGAGCGCCAGGGAATTCCCATATCTTCAGTGATTTTTAAAAAGAATTTCTGCTGATAAAATGCATGCTCATGGTAGAACACTAGGATTGTGCAGAGAAATCCAGGGCAGGATGTGGCAGGGCCCCCACCATGCAGCTCCCAGATAAAGAGGCTGCCCGCCTGCCTGGTGGCATCACACCACCCAGACAACCACTGCTAGCATTTCGATGTATTTTCTTCTGTTTTTTTCTATGCACATATATACATATGTTAAAATATTTTTCTATGCATACTTTTTTACATATGACATCAGATCAAATTTAGTATTTAAAAACTTACTGTAGAATAAGCATTTCCATATATTGTAAAACATTGTGTAAATATGATTTTTGAGAAGGCTTTGGTGTTTACTTTGTGATATTTGATTCAGCTAGTGTTGAAACAATAAAGAGTTGATGTTAGAAAAAAAAAAGTAAATGGTTAGAGAAAAATAGTGTTACCATGCTAACACTAATCAAAAGAAAGCAAGCAGCAGTTAGCTATTTTAATTTCAGACAAACTAGATTTCAAAGTAAGGAAAGTTATCAGTGATAAAGAAGAGGCTTACGTAAGTGATAAAGGGTTCAATTCTCCAAGAAGATATAACAATTTTTAATGTGTATACATCTACTAACACAACATCAAACATGAGACAAATGCTGATAGAACTGCAGGGAAGAGTAGATGAATTCACTATTATAGTTGGAGACTTCCACATCCCTCTCTCAGAAATGAACAATCCAGCTGGCTGAAAATCAGTAAGGACTATTTGAACTCAACAACACCTTCAGTCGACTGGATATAATTGATATCGATAGACTGCTTCATCCAAAACAGCAGAACTCACATTTATCTCAAGCTTAAATGGAACATTTACCAAGATAAACCACTTTCTGGAACATAAAACACACCTTAACAAATTTAAAAGACTAGAAATCATACAGTGCTGTGGTCTCAGACCATAATGGAATAAACTAGGAATCAATCACAGAAAGACAGCTAAAAAAAATCCCAAAATATATGGAGATTAAACAACACACTTCTAAATAATATATGGATCAAAGAAGAAATCTCAAAAGAAATTTAGAAATATTTTAAACTTAATGAAAACAACTTATTAAAATTTGTGGGATGCAGTGAAAACAGTGCTTAGAGGGAAGTTTATCACATTGAAAGCAAGTATTAGAAAAGAAGAAAAATCTAAAATGAATATTTCCACCTTAGGAATCTAGAAAAAGAACAAATTAAATTCAAAGTAAGCAGAAGAAAAGAAATAATAAGAGCTAGGACAGAAATCAATGAAATTGATGTCTCTAGCCAGGCCAATTAGGAAAAAAAGAGAGGACCCAATTTACTAATATCACATGTGAAAGAGAGGACATCACTACAGATTCCATGGGAATTGAAAGGATAGTAAAGGAATACTATAAACAACTCTGTGCCCACAAATTGGATGACCTAGATGGAATGGACCAATTCCTTTAAAGACACAATCTGTCAAAACTCACACACAAAGAAATAGATAACTGAATAGGCCTATATCTATTAAAGAAATTGAGTCAATAATCCATAACAATTCCAAAACAGAAAGCATCAGGCCCACATGGGTTCACTGGTTAATTCTACCAAACATTTAAGAAGAAATTAAACCAATTATCTACAGTCTCTTTCAGAGAATAGAAACAAGGAATACTTCTTATTTTTTTTTTACTTTATTCTAATTTGAGTCAGCTTACACTTACACATATAATCAAATATTAAATTAATTATCAAAAAAGATAATTAGAAGAAACTTAAGAGACCACAGAGAAACAGGCACTCTCATATTGCAGATGGGAGTATGAAGTGTTACAATCCCTACAAAGGGGAATTTGGAATTCTAGATGAATTTACCACTTAGACCTCAAAAAATCCACTTCTAGGAATATATCTTGAAAATACACCTGCATCCATGAGAAATAGCATATGCATAAGTGTGTTAATTATCTATTGCTACATCACAAATATACTTACTAATCGTCTCAGTTTGTCAAGGACTGTGGATTTTACTGAAACTCATAACTTTCAGTGCTCAAACTAGAACAGTCCCAGGCAAACACAGACTGTTGGTCATCCTAAAAACAAATTGTCCTAAAATTTATATTTTTTCTTTTTTTTAATTTATTTTTTTATACAGCAGGTTCTTATTAGTCATCAATTTTATACACATCAGTGTATACATGTCAATCCCAATCGCCCAATTCATCACACCACCACCACCACCACCACCCTGCCGCTTTCCCCCCTTGGTATCCATAAGTTTGTTCTCTACATCTCTGTCTCAGTTTCTGCCCTGCAAACCTGTTCATCTGTACCATTTATCTAGGTTCCACATATATACGTTAATATACGATATTTGTTTTTCTCTTTCTGACTTCACTGTGTATGACAGTCTCTATATCCATCCACGTCTCAACAAATGACCCAATTTCGTTCCTTTTTATGGCTGAGTAATATTCCATTGTATATATATACCACATCTTTATCCATTCATCTGTTGATGGGCATTTAGGTTGCTTCCATGACCTGGCTATTGTAAATAGTGCTGCAATGAACATTGGGGTGCATGTGTCTTTTTGAATTATGGTTTTCTCTGTGTATATGCCCAGTAGTGGGATTCCTGGGTCCCCAGGAATAGGGTTCCTTTTTAAAGAACCTCGATACTGTTCTCCATACTGGCTGTATCAATTTACATTCCCACCAACAATGCAAGAGGGTTCCCTTTTCTCCACACCCTCTCCAGCATTTGTTGTTTGTAGATTTTCTGATGATGCCCATTCTAACTGGTGTGAGGTGATACCTCATTGTAGTTTTGATTTGCATTTCTCTAATAATTTGTGATGTTGAGCAGCTTTTCATGTGCTTCTTGGCCACCTGTATGTCTTCTTTGGAGAAATGTCTATTTAGGTCTTCTGCCCATTTTTGGATTGTGTTGTTTGTTTTTCTGATATTTAGCTGCATGAGCTGTTTATATATTTTGGAGGTTAATTCTTTGTCTGTTGATTCATTTGCAAATATTTTCTCCCATTCTGAGGGTTGTCTTCTTCTCTTGTTTATGGTTTCCTTTGCTGTGCAAAAGCTTTGAAGTTTCATTAGGTCCCATTTGTTTATTTTTGTTTTCATTTCCATTACTCTAGGAGGTGGATCAAAAAGATCTTGCTGTGATTTATGTCAAAGAGTGTTCTTCCTATGTTTTCCTCTAAGAGTTTTATAGTGTCCGTTCTTACATTTAGGTCTCAAATCCATTTTGAGTTTATTTTTGTATATGGTGTTAGGGAGTGTTCTAATTTCATTCTTTTACATGTAGCTGTCCAGTTTTACCAGCACCACTTATTGAAGAGACTGTCTTTTCTCCATTGTATATCCTTGCCTCCTTTGTCATAGATTAGTTGACCATAGGTGCGTGGGTTTATCTCTGGGATTTCTATCTTCTTCCATTGATCTATGTTTCTGTTTCTGTGCCAGTACCATATTTTCTTGATTACTGTAGCTTTGTAGTATAGTCTGAAGTCAGGAAGTCTGATTCCCCCAGCTCCATTTTTTTCCCTCAAGACTGCTTTGGCTATTCGGGGTCGTTTGTGTCTCCGTACAGACAGATTTTTTGTTCTAGTTATGTAAAAAATGCCATTGGTATTTGATAGGGATTGCATTGAATCTGTAGATTGCTTTGGGTAGTATAGTCATTTTCACAATATTGATTCTTCCAATACAAGAACATGGTATATCTCTCCACCTGTTGGTATCATCTTTAATTTCTTTCATCAGTCTCTTATAGTTTTCTGCAAACAGGTCTTTTGTCTTCCTAGGTATTTTATTCTTTTTGTTGCAATGGTAAATGGGAGTGCTGCCTTAATTTCTCTTTCAGATATTTCATCGTTAGTGTATAGGAATGCAAGAGATTTCTGTGCATTCATTTTGTATCCTGCTACTTTACCAAATTCATTGATTAGCTCTAGTAGTTTTCTGGTGGCATCTTTAGGATTCTCTATGTATAGTATCATGTCATCTGCAAACAGTGACACCTTTACTTCTTCTTTTCCAAATTATATTCCTTTTATTTCTTTTTCTTCTCTGATTGCTGTGGCTAGGACTTCCAAAACTGTGTTGAATAATAGTGGTTAGAGTGGACATCCTTTTCTTCTTCCTGATCTTAGAGGAAATGCTTTCAGTTCTTCACCATTGAGAATGATGTTTGCTGTGTGTTTGTCATATATGGCCTTTATTATGTTGAGGTAGTTTCCCTCTATGCCCACTTTCTGGAGAGTTTTTATCATAAATTGGTGTTGAATGTTGTCAAAAGCTTTTCCTGCATCTACTGAGATGATCATATGGTTTTTATTCTTCAATTTGTTGATACAGTGTATCACGATGATTGATTTGCATATATTGAAGAATCCTTGCATCCCTGGGATAAATCCCACTTGATCATGGTGCATGATCCTTTTAATGTGTTGTTGGATTCTGTTTGCTAGTATTTTGTTTAGGATTTTTGCATCTATATCCATCAGTGATATTGGTCTGTAATTTTCTTTTTTTGTAGTGTCTTTCTCTGGTTTTGGTATGAGGGTGATGGTGGCCTCATAGAATGAGTTTGGGAGTGTTCCTTCGTCTGCAATTTTTTGGAAGAGTTTGAGAAGGATGGGTGTTAGCTCTTCTCTAAATGTTTGATAGAATTCACCTGTGAAGCCATCTGGTCCTGGACTTTTGTTTGTTGGAAGATTTTTAGTCACAGTTTCAATTTCATTACTTGTGATTGGTCTGTTCATATTTTCTATTTCTTCCTGGTTCAGTCTTGGAAGGTTATACCTTTCTAAGAATTTGTCCATTTCTTCCAGGTTGTCCATTTTATTGGCATAGAGTTGCTTGTAATTGTCTCTTAGGATGCTTTGTATTTCTGCAGTGTCTGTTGTAACTTCTCCTTTTTCATTCCTAATTTTATTGATTTGAGTCCTCTCCCTCTTTTTCTTGTTGAGTCTGGCTAATGGTTTATCAATTTTGTTTATCTTCTCAAAGAACCAGCTTTTAGTTTTATTGATCTTTGCTATTGTTTTCTTTGTTTCTATTTCATTTATTTCTGCTCTGATCTTTATGATTTCTTTCCTTCTACTAACTTTGGGTTTTGTTTGTTCTTTCTCTAGTTACTTTAGGTGTAAGGTTAGATTGTTTATTTGAGATTTTTCTTGTTTCTTGAGGTAGGCTTGTATAGCTATAAACTTCCCTCTTAAAACTGCTTTTACTGCATCCCATAGGTTTCGGATTGTCATGTTTTCATTGTCATTCGTCTCTAGGTATTTTTTGATTTCCTCTTTGATTTCTTCAGTGATCTCTTGGTTATTTAGTAACATATTGTTTAGCCTCCATGTGTTTGTGTTTTTTATGTTTTTTTCCCTGTAGTTGATTTCTAATCTCATAGCGTTGTGGTCAGAAAAGATGCTTGATATGATTTCAATTTTCTTAAATTTACTGAGGCTTGATTTGTGACCCAAGATGTGATCTATCCTGGCGAATGTTCCGTGCGCAGTTGAGAAGAAAGTGTAATCTGCTGGTTTTGGATGGAATGTCCTATAAATATCACTTAAATCTATCTGGTCTATTGTGTCATTTAAAGCTTCTGTTTCCTTATTTATTTTCTGTTTGGATGATCTTAACTTATTCTGTGTGGCCAGCATTAGCCAGGTTACAAATGCAGACAAAGACATTACAAGAAAATGAAACCAGAGACCAATATCACTTAAGAACATACGTGCAACAATTCTCAACAAAATATTAACAAACCAAATTTGCAAAAGTATAAAAAGAATTATATATCATACCCAGTGGGATTTATCTCAGGTATGTACAGCTGTTTCAACGTTTAAAAATCAATTAATGCAATACATCACATCAACAGACTGATAAAGAAAAAACACATGATCATGTCAATAGATGTCAAAAAAACATTTGACAAAATTCAATACCCATTCGTGATAAAAACTCTCAGCAAACTAGGAATAGAGGGGGACATTCTTAGCTTGATAAAGACTATCTACAAAAACCCTACAACTAACGTCATACTTCGTTGGTGAAAAACTTGAAGCTTTCCCACTAAAATCAGGTAGGAGGCGAGGATGTCTCCCTCGCACCACTCCTTTTCATCATTGTACTGGAACTCCTTGCTAATGCAATAAGGCAATAAAACTTATACAGTTTGGTCCACAATGTATACGTATATCAAATCACTATGATGTACACTTTAAATATCTTACAATTTTATTTCAGTCATTTCTAAATAAAGCTGAAATTCGAGGGGGAAAGGTATATAGTTTGGCAAGGAAGACATAAAACTGCCTTTATTTGCAGATGACATGATTGTCTATGTAGAAAATCTGAAAGAATCAACAAAAACTGGAACAAATAAGCAATTATAGTAAGGATGCAGGATACAAGGTTAATATACAAAAGTCAATTGGCTTCCTATATACTGATAATGAACAAGTGGAATCTGAAAGTAAAACTCAATACTATTTACATTAGCAACCCCCAAAATTAAATACTTGGGTATAACTATAACAAAATATGTATAATGTCTATAATGAGCAAAACTACAAAACTCTGATAAATGAATCAAAGAACTAAATAAATGGAGAGAGATTCCATGTTCATGGTTAGAATTAGTCAATATTGTCAAAATGTCAGTTCTTTCCAACTTGATCTGTGGATACAATATTATTCCAGTTAAAATCCCAGCAAGTTATTTCATAGATGTAGACAAACTGATTCTAAAGTTTATACAGAGATGAAAAAAACTCAATAGCCAACACAATACTGAAGAAGTATGAAGTTGGAGGACTGATGCTACTCAACTTCAAGACTTATTCTAAAGCTGCAGTAATCAGGAGAGTGTTGTATTGGTGAAAGAATAGACAAAATAGATCAATGGAACAGAGTGGAGAGCCCAGAAATAGATTTTCATAAATATAGTCAACTGATCTTTGACAAAGGAATAAAGACAATACAATGGAGCAAAGATAGTCCCTTCAACAAATGGATATCCACATGCAAAAAAATAAATCTAGACACAGACCTTACACCGTTCATCAAAATTAACTCAAAATGGATCATAGACTTAAATGTAAAATGCAAGAGTGTAAAACTATAGAAATAACATAGGAGAAAACTTAGATGATCTTCAGCATGGTAATGCCTTATTAGATGTAACACCAAAGACATGATTCAGGAAAGAAATAATTAATAATTGGGACTTCATTAACATTTAAAACTTGTGCTCTATGAAAGACAATCACAAGAGAATGCGAAGTCAAGCCACAGACCGGGAGAAAATATTTGCCAAAGAAATGTCTGTTGAAGGACTGTTACCCAAAGTATACAAAGAGGGACTTCCCAGGTGGTTCAGTGGGTAAGACTCCACGCTCCCAATGCAGTTAGCCCACGTTCGATCCCAGGTCGGGGAACTAGGCCCCGCATGCATGCCGCAACTAAGATCCTGCATGCATGCTTCAACTAAGAGTCCGCATGCCACCACTAAGAAGCCCACATGCCGCACACTGCAACTAAGACCTGGTGTGGCCAAAATAAATAAATAAATAATTTTTTAAAAAGTATACAGAAAACACTTAATCCTCAACAGTAAGAAAATAAACAACCTGATATTAAAATGGGCCAAAGACCTTAACAGACACTTCACTAAAGAAGATATACAGATAGCAAGTAAGCATATGAAAAGATGTTCCACATCATATAGAAAAAAAGTTTGCATGTCATCAGGGAAATACAAATTAAAACAACCGGGAGATACCACTATATACCTATTAGAATGGCCAAAATCTAGAACACTGACAACACCAAATGCTGGCAAGGATGTGGAGCCACAGCAACTCTCATACAGTGCTTGTGGGAATAAATGTTACAGCCACATTGGAAGATAGTTTCTTACAAGATGAAAATGATTTCTTACAAAATACAATTACTCTTAACCATATGATCCAGCAATCACACTACTTTGTATTTACCCAAAGGAATTGAAAACTTATGTCCACAGAAAAACTGCACGTGAAAGTTTATAGCAGTTTTATTTATAATTGCCAAATCTTGGAAGCAACCAAGATGTCCTTTAATAGCTAAATGGAGAAATAAACTGGCACAACTAGGCAATAGAATATTATTCAGAGCTAAAAAGAAGTGAGCTATCAAGCCATGAAAAGACATGAAGGAAGCTGTAATGCATATTGCTGAGTGAAAGAAGCCAATCTGAAGATACGAATCCAAGTATTTCACGTTTTGGAAAAGGCAAAACTATGGAGACAATAAAAGATTAGTGGTTGCCAGCGGTAGGGGTGGGGACAGATGAATAAGCATACCACAGAGAATTTCTAGGGCAGTGGAAATATCTGTATATTATTATGAATATATGTCATTATACATTTGTACAAACCCATAGAATGTACAACACCAAGAGTGTAAACAGTGGACTTTGAGTGATAATGATGTAGATTCATCATTAGTTAAAAAAAAAAGTGCCATCTGGTGAGTGAGGTCGATAATGGGGGAAGCTCTGCATGGGTGAATGGTGGGTGGTATATGGCAAATGTTTATACTTTCCTCTCAATTTCAATCCTAAAATTGCTCTTAAAATATAAAGTCTTTTTTGAAAATCAAGGAGTATATTAGAATAACCTTCATTATTATAGAAAAAAATATTACTTAGAGAATAAATATATAAAAAATAAAAATTAGCAGCTTCTGTGTATCTATAACTGAATGCTACCTTAATATTTGCACTGTAAAACGTATATATAAATTTTATTTTAGAATAGATGTACCTTTTTCTTGGTGGCTGATGACTCAGGCTAATCACATTTAGATTTAATTTATAGAATACTTTATAATTTTTTTTTAATCTTCTGGCCACCCTGCATGTCATGAGGGATCTTAGTTCCCAACCAGTGACTGAACCTGCGCCCCCTGCAGTGGAAGTGCAGAGTCGTAACCACTGGACCAGCGGTGAAGTCCCTATAATATTCTTTTTGATTGCATGATTAGAAAATTTTTCTGTAGTTTTTATTAAAAGCTAAGCATTGCTCTATTTAGCACATCAAAATGAAGTTTGTAGTATTTTTCTTTAATCAAAATTTGTTTGCCAGTTAAATTTGCTCTAAAGTTATTTATGATTAGTAAATCACATGTTTAATTTAACCATGTAATCTATTCACTTAGAGTATATATAGGTAATATAAATTGTGCTTGAACGTCTTTTTTCTAAGAAAAAGTAGACTACACCACTTTTTGAGATTAAGAACTTTTTCATCCTGTCCATTAGTGTCATGGACTGAATATTTGTATCCCCCCCATATTCAAATTCATATGTTTAATCCCTAACCCCCTAACATGATGATATTAGGAGGTGGTACCTTTGGGAGATAACTAGGTTTAGATTATGTCATGGTAGTGGGACCCTCATAATGGAATTAGTGCCTCTATAAGAAGAGGAAGAGAGAGTCATGTGAGTATACAGTGAGAAAGTAACTGTCTGCAAACCAGGAAGTGGAGCCTCACCAGACACCAAATCTGCAGGCATCTTGATCTTGGCGTTCCTAACCTCCAGAGTTGTGAGAGATAACTGTTGTTTAAGCCATGCAGTCTATTTGTCCTAGAAACCCAAGCTAACTAAATAAAATAGTATAGAATAAACAGTAATAGTAAATAAATAGTATAAAAAGATTCTGTTAAATGGAACTTACAATTAGTAGCATTTACTCTTTTATAATTATTTTGTAAATTGCAAGTCTGATATTAGGGAAAAAAGTAGTATCTTTGAATTGCCAGATTTTATTATTTAAATAATTAGTGTTTGGGGTAGAAATCGCCATCTACAAATAAAATGTTAATAGCAAGTAAAATAAAACAAAACCGATTCAATTATTTATTTTATATTCTAAATGCTTGAATAGCAGTTCACTGAATTATGGTATCTTCCTATAATTTGAAAAGAGGAAAATGACATTTAAAAACTTTATGGATATCTGTTGTGAAAAAGATTTTTAAGTGGTTAAGTTGAAGATATAATTCATTCTCTAAATTTCTTTCAGATAGCCATTATTGGGAATTCCCTAGTGGTCCAGTGGTTAGGACTTGGCGTTTTTACTGCCGGGGCCTGGGTTTGATCCGTGGTTGGGGAACTAAGATCCCACAAGCTGCAAGGAGCAGCCAACAAAAAAAAACATAGCTATTATCGTAGGTTAATTTTTTTCTTATGTACTGTTTTTCCTTTTTCTGTCTTCTTGGGAGAGCTGTAAGTATCTTACATTTAAATACGAAACGCAGACTCTTCAGAATATATGCATAAGACTTTCTATGTCATTCCAAATTATCATAGATGTTAAAGATATGATATAGAAATATAGTATTAATGCCAAATTCTCAAAGCTTTTTAAAAAAACATTTATCTGAAAGGTGAATAGCTGGCTGTCTAGGGTTACTTATGTTTGTGATTTATTTAAAATAATTTTACAGATAAATAAATTTAAAATAAATTCGTTAGTTTAAGGCAGTTGGTAAGATACAAAATTTGAAAACTTTATGTCCATATCCTTTGCTGTGTTATAATCTAACATACATTTAGTATGCTTTTCATTGATGTTTTAAAAGTATGGTAAAATAGTTTTCTATTTTAAATACTTTGAAAGTTTTATTAGGATAACTTGATTAAGTGATTTATACTAGTAATGAGAGATAGTATTGACAGCTCATGTATTTCAGACTCAAGAGACCATTTTAAGGTGGGCACTTTTTCATTACTTCACATCTTTAATTTTTGAACAATTTCTAAAGATTCTTACTTGTTTGACCTTTTTCTGCCAGTAATGAGCTTGCATTGTAATGCCATATGAGTAAAAGTCCCTGGACTGTTGACTCCTACGGCTGAGATGAGCAGCTAAGATTAATACATAAGGTTCTAGGAATTATGAGTTGATAGAATGTGTTGTAATATAAGATGAATAAAATCCATTGTAGGCTTTGTGGGTGTGGCATTGCAACTGGACCTAGTAGGGGTGAGATTCAAATAAAAAGAAGTGAGAAGTAGCATTTGGGGTGATTGATTAATCAAAATGTGGAGGCAAAATACTAAAGGACATGTATCCACTGAAATTTATTATAAGCTCCATGAAGAATAGAATTTGAAAATTCAGGGTTTGTTCCTAACCATGCCTTTTTAATAATAATATTGATGTGCTTGGACCTACTTAAATATTGATTTTATCTACTCAATTCAAAAATCTGTAATGAAGGGGCACACTCAGTTTTTCAAGGGTTACTTGAGACTGTTCCTCAGTTGTATGTCATCACAACCCTCTGAGGATAATGATTATGTCTAACTCCATCTTACATTCTTTGCTCTGTTGCCACATACTGTTTCTAATATTTGGGATAACCAGAAAACAGTCCTGGCAAGATGTAGGCACTCAGTAAATGTTAAGCAAATGAGCAAACAAGGAGAACAAGGAGATATTGGGGTTTTGTTTTTTGTAAGGTACTTAAAGTTAGTTAAGCGGTAATTATCTGGTAGTAGTACATATGCCCTAAATACATTTTAGGCAGAGTAAATACTGTTGCTGAGAAATCTTTAGTTCAAGATACTATTTAATTATGTAAGAAATGTTTATAACCATTAGAAATTTTAAAATTATCGGGACTTCCCTGGTGGTCCAGTGGTTAAGAATCCGCCTTCCAATGCAGGGGACGTGGGTTCGATCCCCGGTCAGGGAACTAAGATCCCATGTGCCGCAGGGCAACTAAACCCACACCCGGCAACTAAGCCCGCGCACCGCAACTACTGAACTGAACACACAAGCCACAACTATAGAGCCCACGTGCTCTGGAGCCCGCATGCCACAACTAGAAAGAAGCCTGCGCACCACAACTTGAGAGAAGCACGCGTGCCACAATGAAGAGCCTGAGTGCTCAATGAAGAGCCTGAGTGCCACAATGAAAGATCCCGTATGCTGCAACGAAGATCCTGCATGCATGCTGCAACTAAGACCCAACACAGCCAAAAAAAGAAAAAAATTTTTTTTAAAAATTATCATTAATGCTTTTGGATATAACTGTAAAGTGAACAGACAGACCTTAACTCCCAAGAACATTAAAAAAGAAAGCACTGATTCAAGGTAGTATTAAAACTCACCATTATATAGAAATATGATAGGAAGGACTAAACATTTTTATTACATGACATAGTAGCCCATATTAAAATCTTTTTATATTAAGAAGAAAAAGACTTTGTAATACTATATAATATATAGTATTTGACAGAAAGGGATAAAAGTTTTTTTATATATGATAAAAGAGTACCTTTTAGTGAAATATTTTTATATTGAAGAGAATAGTAGATTGTTGGAGATACTCTTAGCTTCATAAGATACCACAACAAGTGCTCTTGCAGTGTTTTTTAGCATAGTAACATATACTAGGCAAAGTTATAATTATTGGTAATTTGCTTTGAGTCTTTTCATTCTAATATTTCAAAGTATATTAAACCTTTCAAAACATCTCATAATAGGTATTATCAAATTAATTACATATCTCATATGCAAAAACAAAAGCTGAGAGTGGCAAAAGTGTTTGCTTATGATCACATACCATTTAACTGATGGAAAATGAGTAGTCCCAAATTCCCAGTAATCATTTCTAACTCCTATATAAAATAAAATCAGTACAGTAATACCTAAGGAATGCTATTGTAGCTGCAAGAATAAAAATACTACGTCACAGCAATTTAAAGAAATATCAATATCTTTACAAATAACAATTTTGGAGAGGATGTGGAGAAAAGGGAAACCTCCTACACTGTTGGTGGGAATGTAAATTGGTACGGCCACTATGGAAAACAGTATGGAGGTTCCTCAAAAAACTAAACTAGAACTACCATATGATCCAGCAATTCCACTCCTGGGTATATATCTGGAAAAAACAAGAATACTAATTTGAAAAGATACGTGCACCCCAGTGTTTGTAGTAGCACTATTTACAATAGTCAAGATATAGAAGCAATCCAAATGCCCATCAACAGACGAATGGATAAAGAAGATGTGGTATGTATATACAATGGACAGTTAGTCATAAAAAAGAATGAAATTCTGCCATTTGTAGCAACATGGGTGGACCTAGAGAATATTATGCTTAGTGAAATAAATCAGACAGAGAAAAATAAATACTATATGATATTACTTATATGTGGAATGTAAAAAAATAATACAAATGAATGTATATGCAAAACAGAAACAGATTCACTGATAATGAAAATAAACTGGTTTTCATAGGGGAGCGAGAAGGGGGAGGAGCAATGGGATTAAGAGTACAAACTACAGAGTATAAAATAGATAAGCAACAAGGATATATTGTATAGCACAGGGAATTACAGCCATTATCTTGTAATAACTTTTAATGGAGTACAATCTGTAAAAATACCGAATCACTATGCTATACACCTGAAACTAATATAATATTGTAATTCAACTGCACTTCAATTAAAAGTAATAAAATAAAGAATAAATATCTTTACTAAAACAAGTATTCCAACTTAATTTCTGTTAAATGCAGATAAATGTATTTTTGTTAGATATTTGTATTTAAGGAGATAGTAATTTCATTTGATATTTTATTTTTAATGTCACGGTCATTAAGTTTTTGACATGGGCTCTGTTCTGGTAAGCAAAGCTCAAGAAAAGCAAAAAGTAGCATAGGCTGTGAATCAAATAGTGTCTCATATAGACTATTTATATGAGAGTACAATAAACTACTAATTTATTAAACTTGACTATTAAAAGAAAAAGAATTTTCCTAGTGGAGAGAGAAATGTAAACAAAAGAAAGTAGCTCATTTTGCATATAGGACTTTTGCATTATTTTGTATTTTAGTTAATAGTTTTTATCTTCCACTGTTGTTATCATTGATTAGATAGCACATGATATATTAATTATTTGCATATCATGGTAGAAGTACAGTGTCTTTAATAAGAGTTCACCTTATAGTGTATTGACCATTGAGTCAATGAAGATTAGCCAGTTGCAATATCATCCTCAAGTAATATTACCATTGCAATACTAGCGTAGACGTAACCTAGACTATTAAGAACCCAAAAGTCCTTCATCCAGGAAAAACAAACAAACAAAATGCTTATAAAAATATTAAAAGATTGACTGGGTAACTGAAATAATGGCAAATACATGAATCTGAATTTCCCCACACATCCTTCAAAAAAACAATAAAGAAGAACATAAAACTACACATAACCCATGTCTCAACATAACTAGAACATAGAGAACTTTCAAACTTCAAATTATCTGTAAGTAGAAAAATTAATACCAAATCATTCACACTCTTGTGCAAGCCTTGGTGGAGAGCATGGGTAGTCTGCGAAAAACTGCACAGGATAAGAGGGGAACTAGTTACAGGCTTAAGACTGATCTAAAATCACTTCCGGGAAAATAAATTTCTCCCACATTACTGAAAAACATCCTGATAGACAAGAATAGACCACAGAAAAGGGACATAGAAGTTTGCATAGGACTCAAAGAGGCAGTTTTGGAAAGGCAACTCTTTTGGGGAGAAGAGGATTAAAAAGGAAGAAATAAGTGCCTTTTAGAAGCTAAACAGTTAAATAGAGAAGGGAGAGAAGAAAATTTAGGAACCTGCAAGGCAGAAGAATATTTTTTAAAATAGGAGGGCAAATTGTTCACACCGCCCAGCCCCCAAGTCTAATCAATAAAGAAACCATACTTTACCTAAAGCAGAGGACATTTTTGAAACTAGGAATCTTATAAACTCCCCCAAATTGCCAGTTCTATTCACAGACGTGCAGAAGCGACAGCAACTTGAACTATATAAAACTCATTTAAAAAGAAAACAGAGGGCTGGGCTTCCCTGGTGGCGCAGTGGTTGAGAGTCCGCCTGCCAATGCAGGGGACACGGGTTCGTGCCCTGGTCCGGGAAGATCCCACGTGCCGCAGAGTGGCTGGGCCCGTGAGCCATGGCCGCTGAGCCTGCGCGTCTGGAGCCTGTACTCTGCAATGGGAGAGGCCACAACAGTGAGATGCCCGTGTACTGCAAAAAAAAAAAAAGAAAAAAAAGAAAAAAAACAGAAGGTGAGGATAAAAAGAGTTCAGTTGATGAAAATATCTATTACCTACCTCTCGCACTGCAAAAAGGCATAAAAATAGACACATAGATCCATGGAATAGAATTGAAAGTCCAGTAATAAACACTTACCTCAGGACTTCCCTGATGGTGCAGTGGATAAGACTCTGTGCTCCCAATGCAGGGGCCTGGGTTTGATCCCTGGTCAGGGAACTAGTCCCACATGCATGCCCCAACTAAGAGTTTGCATGCCACAACTAAGGAGCCTGCCTGCTGCAACTAAGACCCAGCGCAACCAAATAAATAAATTTTTTAAAAATTACCTTTATGGTCAATTTATCTTCACTAAGAATGCCAAGACAATTCAATGGGGAAAAAATAGTATTTTCAACAAATGCTGCTGACAAATGGATGTCAACATGCAAAGAATGAAGCTGGACCCATATCTCACTCACATCATGCACAAAAATTAACTGAAAATGGATTGAAGATCTAAATGTAAGAACTAAATATAAAATTCTCAGAAGGAAGCATACGTATAAATCATCCTGACCTTAGATTCAGCAGTGGCTTTTTAGACATGACACCTTCAATCAACCAAAGAAAGAGTAAATAAATTGGACGTCATCAAAATTTTAAATGTGTGTGCTTCAGAGGACACCATCAAGAAAGTGGAAAGACAGCAACATACAGGAGAAAAAATTTGTCAGTCATATATCTGACAAGGGACTTGTATCCAGAGTACATAAAGAACCTCTTACAACTCAATGATAAAAAGACAACCTAATTTTATTTTATTTATTTTTCTTTCCCATTATGGTTTATTACAGGATTTCAAACATAGCTCCCTGTGCTGTACAATAGGACCTATAGTTTATCCATTCTATATATAATAGTTTGCATCTGCTAGTCCCAAACTCCCAATCCTACCCTCCCCCACCACCCCTCCCCCTTGGCAACCGCAAGTCTGTTCTCTTTGTCTGTGCATCTGATTCTGTTTCATATATAAGTTCTTTTGTGTTGTATCTTAGTTTCCCCATGTGAGTGATATCACATGGTATTTGTTTTTCTCTTTCTAATTTACTTCACTTAGTATGATAATTTCTAGGTCCATCCATGTTGCTGCAAATGGCATTATTTCATTCTTTTTTACAGCTGAGTAATATTCCGTTGTGTATACTTACCACATCTTCTTTATCCATTCATCTGTTGATGGACATTTAAGTTGAGGAAATCACTTTTCAAAGTCCTCTGCATCTGTCCTCCTACTGTAGCAAGTTTGCATTCACATCAGACCCATGTATCACACATTATTCTGTGATATATGCTTTCATATGTGTGGGTTTTTATTACTGCCATCAAGAACAAGGCAAGGATATCTAGTAACTCCACTACAGTCCAACATTTTACTGGAGATATTAGGCAATGCAATTAAATAAGAGCAATCAGAAGAGGTATAACAATTGGAAATTAAGAAATAAAACTAACTCTATTTGACTACGATAGGAAAGTATATGTGGAAACCCTAGAGCAAAGATCAGCAAAGTAGCCTGAGAGCCACATCTGATCACATCATTTTGTTTGTGTATTGCCTGTAGCTACTTTTGCCCTACACTGGCAGAGTTGGATAGTTGTGATAGAAAGGGTTTGGCCCATAAAGTTGAAAATACTTTATCTGACATTGTACAGAAAAAGTTTGTGGACTCCTGCCCTAGAGAATCAAATAATAAAACTATCTCAAACAATAAAATAATTCAGTAAATAGAAGGTATATTAGCATTCAGAACTCAACATTCTTTACATATACAAATACTTACCAGTTAGAGGATATAGTGGTTGGGAAAACCCCAGTTAAATAACAACAAAAAGATAAAATATTTGGGAATAAATGTAACATATGTACAAAAACTATTTTAGAAAAACTTTAAAACACTTCTGAAAGACACAAAAATTGAACTGAACCAATGAAAAGACAATTATCCCTACTTTATAATTTTAACATAATTTCAATAAAAATACCTACTCCTTTTTTTAAAGAGAGCTAGACAAGTTGATATAGAATTCATACGGAAATACAAATACATCAAAATAACCAGGAATTGTTTCAGGCAAGAATCATCAATGGATCGTACAACTAATTCATGAAGAGGTGATGACAAGGAGGATATTTTTGCAGTGTCAAAATAACCTCACCACAAGGTACTAACTAATCATTAATGGAAAAAAACCCAGCAACTTTACAGTGGAGGCATCACCTTTACCATTGTCAAAATTAATGTTATTAGTAATGGGACACATAGACATCATGCGTCCTGATGGGATGCACTGAAAAGAGCATAACATCACTTCTGTGGCATTCCTGCTAAAATGTATAACCTGAATTTAAACAAGAGACATTAGTCAAACCCAAATTGAGGGGCATTTTGGAAAATAAATGGCTTATATTCTTCAAAAATGTCAAGGTCAAGAAAGACAAAGAGGGCTTCCCTGGTGGCGCGGTGGTTGAGAGTCCGCGTGCCAATGCAGGGAACACGGGTTCGTGCCCCGGTCCGGGAAGATCTCACATGCTGCGGAGCAGCTAAGCCCGTGAGCCATGGCCGCTGAGCCTGTGCGTCTGGAGCCTGTGCTCCGCAACGGGAGAGGCCGCAGCAGTGAGAGGCCCGCGTACCGCAAAAAAAAAAAAAAGAAAGAAAAAGAAAGACGAAGAATGAGGAACTTGTTCCAGATAAAAAAATACAGAGATATGACAACTACAATTCTTACCCTGGAATAGACCATGGGCCAAGACAGAAACAATAATTTATTTTATTCTATTTTTGTTATAAAGGACATTAGTGGAACAATTGGTGAAATGTGAAGGTCTGTGTATTGGTTAGTACTGTATTAATGGTAATTACCTTATTTCGATAAATGTACTTTTTAAGGAAATACATTGAAATATTTAGGAGTAAAGGGGAATGATGTCTGCAGCTTGTTATCAAATTCAGAAGAAAATCTGTAGAGGGAGGAGAAAGAGTGATAAAGCAAACGTGGTAAAATGTTAATGAGTTTGGAGAATCTGATGTGTATATGGCAGTTATTTGTACTTTTTTATTTTAGAATAATTTAACATTTACAGAAAAGTTGAAAAGATAGTACACCCCTCACCCAATTTCAGTTTCCTCTGATGTCATTTTTTTTTTTTTTTTTTTTGGGTACGCGGGCCTCTCTGTTGTGGCCTCTCCCGTTGTGGAGCACAGGCTCCAGACGCGCAGGCTCAGCAGCCATGGCTCACGGGCCCAGCCGCTCTGCGGCATGTGGGATCCTCCTGGAACGGGGCACGAACCTGTGTCCTCTGTCCTCTGATGTCATTTTAAATTACCGTGGTACATTTTTCAAAACTAAGAAACAAACATTGGTACATTACTATTAACTAAACCACAGACTTTATTCAGATTTCACCCATTTTCCATTGAATGTTCCTCTAAACTCCAGACTTTAATCACGTTTCACTAATGTTTCCTTTAATATCCTTTTTCTGCTCCAAGATCCAATCCAGCATACCACATTTCATTTATTCATCATCTCTCCAATCTCCTCTGGTCTGTGACAGTCTCATTCTTTCCTTATTTTTCATGACTTTCATAGTTTTGAGGAGTCTTGGTGAAATATTTATAGGTTGTCTCTCAATTTTGGTTTGTCATATGTATTTCTCATAATTAGACTGGTGTTATGGGTTCTTTAGAAAGAGTACTACAGAGGTGAAGTACCATTCTCATGTCACATTATGTCAGGGAGTGGATGCTATCAACAGGGTAATTCTAGCGATGTTAACCTGGTTATCTTGGTTAAGGAAGTATCTTCTAGGTTTCCCCTCTGTAAAGTTCCAGTTTTTCCCCCATTCTATTTGGAAGGGAGTCACTAACTCAAGCCCACTCTCAAAGGCAGGGGCAGGGGGCAGGTTTAAACTTCACCTTCTGGACAGGATTGTTTCTACATATATTATTTGGATTCCTCTGTAGGGAAGGTTTGACTCTTCTCCCCTACTTATTTATGTATCATTTATTTATATTTGTATGGGTTCGTATATTTTTATTTGGGAGGTTATAATCTAATACCCTCTTTGTTTGGTCGCTCTAGTAGCTCCGGCTTTGACCATCTGGAGTTCTGATAGACTTCTATGGCCTTTTGTCATGTCCCCACCCTTTTGGTTTGTGAGCATTCCCTTGCTTTCTGGTAGTACAAAATGCTTCTGCCTTGTCTTGTATTGATATTTTCCCTGTTCCAGCTCTACAGTCTGCTGTTTCTTCACAGTCCCTGGCTTTTTTTTTTTTAATTGGAGGATGATATTTAAAAACCACATTCTTGGCACTGAGTGGTTTGTGTTTTGTAGCTTATAAGTCTGAAATCACTTCAAAATAAAAAATAAAAATAAAAAAATTGAGTTAAAAGTTGTAAAATGCACATCCTATTTATTATTTTTAACTGTTCTACCTTAGTTAAGTTATTATGTAAGTTATTAGTTACATATTAGTTATTATTAAGTTATCAAATGTTACATTTTAAAATTCATAGATGTGCATTCTTTCTATATAAATTATGCTTATATTTTACTTGGTATCTGTAAATTATTAATAAAATTTCTACAGCCTCAGTAGAACATTTTTGTATGTTTTAGTTGCGCCTTTTAAATAGAGTGGGGTGGGAGGGAGACGCAGAGGGAGGAGATATGAGGATATATGTATATGTATAGCTGATTCACTCTGTTAAAAAGCAGAAATCAATACACCATTGTAAAGCAATTATACTCCAATAACGATGTTAAAAACAAACAAACAAATAAATAAATAGAGTGGAAACACTCATATCTCCCTCTTATGAAAATCATAGAGTTCTATGATTAAATTCATAAAACTTTATATTACAGAATTAATGAGCAGTCTAGTTCAACATGCATACATGAAAGGGCATAGCAGGGGCATAAAAAAAGATTTTGACATTACTCTTAATTCTTTCAAGCAATGATACCTCCACCCTCAAATTCCATTTTAGTAAATAAGCATGATGTGGACAGCTTGGCCTGGTTTTTTTTGGTTTTTTTGCTTTTCTTTTTGTGGTACGCAGGGCTCTCACTGTTGTGGCCTCTCCCATTGCGGAGCACGGAATCCGGATGCGCAGGCCCAGCGGCCATGGCTCATGGGCCCCGCCGCTCCACGGCATGTGGGATCTTCCCGGACCAGGGCACGAACCCGTGTTCCCTGCATCGGCAGGCAGACTCGCAACCACTGCGCCACCAGGGAAGCCCAGCTTGGCCTGTTTGACAGGAAATTCTGTTTATGAAAATGTAGGGACTTCCCTGGTGGCACAGTGGTTAGGAATCCGCCTGCCAATGCGGGGGACAGGGTTCAAGCCCTGGTCCAGGAAGGTCCCACATGCTGCGGAGCAACTAAGCCTGTGCGCCACAACTACTGAGCCTGCGCTCCAGAGCCCGTGAGCCACAACTACTGAGCCCATGTGCCACAACTACTGAAGCCCGTCTGCCACAACTACTGAAGTCTGTGAGCTTAGAGCCCGTGCTCCACAATAGGAGAAGCCACTGCAGTGAAAAGCCCAAGCACCACAATGAAGAGTAGCCCCCCATCGCCACAACTAGAGAAAGCCTGCGGGCAGCAATGAAGACCCAACACAGCCAAAAATAAATAAATAAACAAATAAATATTTTTAAAATGTAGAATTTCTTGGGACTTCCCTGGTGGTCCAGTGGTTAAGACTCCACGCTCCCAATGCAGGGGGCCCGGGTTCAATCCCTGGTTATGGAATTAGATCCCTCATGCTGTGACTAAAGATCCCACATGCAGCAACTAAAGATCCCGCATGCCACAACGAAGATCCTGTACGCAGCAACGAAGATCCTGTGTGCCACAACTAAGGCCTGGCGTGGCCAAATAAATAAATGAATATTTTTAAAAAGAAAGAAAATGTAGCATTTCTTAGGGAAGGTTTTTAAAATACCTCTTTGATCTATGACATATAAGAAGGTTACTACTATACCAGATGCTTCTATTTTGTGTCTTAGAAAGTCATTGTAGAAAATGATTTCTTCCAGACTATAAGAATGAATAAGAAAAGTGTGCAAATGAGGATATAGTTATGCTTTAACTCTTAGTGACACTAAGAGTATATTAATAAATAATGTAAAAAGGAATATGAATAAGGATAGTTACAATGTAACAAAGGTACAATTTGTATAATCTCATTTTTATATAAAAGAATGTATACAGTTGTTCCTTGGTATCCGCAGCGGATTGGTTCCAAGACCTCCTGAGAATACCAAAATCTGCCATTGCTCAAGTTTCTTATATAAAATTTGCATATAACATATGCATGCACATCCTCCTCTATACTTTAAATCATCTCTACTTTACTTATAATACCTAATGCAACGTAAATGGTATGTAAATAGTTTCTGGTACACGGCAAATTCAAGCTTTGCTTTTTGGATCTTTCTGGAATTTTTTTTTCAAATATTTCTGACCCATAGTTGGTTGAGTCTATGGATGTGGAACCCTCAGATATGGAGGACTGACTCTATGTATGTGCATAGAAGATTTCTCAATCCTTGTCAATCTGCAGGTTGCTACTATTGGTGTGTCATGAAATCAATTTAGTAAGTCCACAACGAGCATTTTTTCAAGTTAAATAGAGTTGAAAATGTCAGTGTTTAGCACATAGTGTAATTACTATTGCTGCAACATTTATTTCAAGTGTATATGTGTGTACGACTGATTTCTGGGTTGTGATGTAAAATGCATTTCTTATTTTGAGTCTGAATTTTAAAAAGTATTTGAAAAATATGTTTGTAGAACTGTAGACCAAAAACATTTAAGAGTGGACCTCTGAGGACTTCCCTGGTGACGCGGTGGTTAGGAATCCGCCTGCCAATGCAGGGGACACGGGTTTGAGCCCTGGTCCAGGAAGATCCCAAATACCACAGAGCAACTAAGCCCGTTTGCCACAACTACTGAGCCTGCAAGCCACAACTACTGAGCCCACATGCCACAACTACTGAAGCCCGCATGCCACAACTACTGAAGCCCGCATGCCTAGAGCCTGTGCACAACAACAAGAGAAGCCACCGCAATGAGAAGCCCGTGTGCTGCAACTAGAGAAAACCCACATGCAGCAACAAAGACCCAATGCAGCCATAAATTAATCAATCAATTAATTAATTAAATTTTTTAAAAAAGAGTGGACCTCTGGTTACCAGAAGAAGGATTTTTGCAGTTAGATGTTTTGGGAGAAAAGGTCTGGAAGCTTTAACTTCTAACATGGATTTTTATTCAAGGCATGCAGGCTTCAGTAGTTGTGGTGCTTGGGCTTCAGTAGTTGTGGCTCACAGACTCCAGAGCGCAGGCTCAGTAGTTGTGGCACACGGATTTAGTTGCTCCGCGGCATGTGGGATCTTCCCGGACCAGGGCTCAAACCCATGTCCCCTGCATTGGCAGGCAGATTCTTAACCACTACGCCACCAGGGAAGTCCTGGAAGCTTTAACTTCTTTATACTCTTTTTGCATAAACTGTACAGAGAAACAAGGTAACAAAATCATGCAAATTGGTGATTAATTTGCAGCTTCCAAACAAAGTTAGTACAGTTTGTCATATCTTCCCTACCATGATCTCTTCATAGCTCTGTAGAAGCTTCTGAAGCCTGTTGTCAACTCTCTTCCTCTCACCTTGCTACTTAAGCCTTGTTCCTCAGAGCTGGCTAAATGTGCTATGTAATATACAGTATATGGACCACATTAATTTTCTAACATCCTCCCTCCTCCCATAAAATCTGAATTCTGAAATATTTCTGGTCCTAATATTTCACATAAAAAGTTGTTGATTTATTTCTTTATTATTTCATCAACAGTTGATGAAATGCCTGCTGTCAGTCTTAATTTTCATACTTTTAGGAAATCTGTTTATACTTTCTGGTAGGTTTAAGATTTTCTCTTTATCTTTTAATATCCCACATTTTCATCATAATGTATCTGGTTGTGACCCTTTATTCTGCTTGTGCATTATCAATCTGTCGATTTAAATATCTCCTCAGTTCTGGAAAATTTTCAGCTATTATCTATTCAGTATTGCTCCTCTATTATTCTCTAAGTAATTTCTAATATTATTATTACCTATATGTTGGAGCCTTTAGTACTATCTGCCCTGTCTCTTAAATGTACTTTTCTATTTTTATTTCTATATCTTTCTGTATTGAGAATTCATCCTGTTTCTTTGGCAAACAGTGCTGTATAACCAAAATCTATTTCCTCCACTTTTTCTTTATGAACACTTTTTCATTGTTTACTCAGTGGGTGACTGTGTGCTTTAGAAAAGACATAAGGAGTACAGACACATTGGAACACTTTTTGGCAGTTTCTTAGAAAGTTAAACATGCACTTACCGTGCAACCTAGCAGTCCTATTCCTAGGTATTTACCCAAGAGAAATGAAAACTATGTTCACACAAAAAACTACACATGAGTGTTTGTCAAAACCTGGAAACAACACAAATGGCCCTCAACTTGTTAATGGATAAACATAGTATGGTACATCCATGCAGTGGAGTACTTCTTAGCAATACAAAGGAATGAACTACTTATAAGTGCAATAATATGCATGAATCTTATGTGCATCTTGCTAAGAAACCAGACTCCAAAGGCAACATACTGTAATCATTGTGTTTATATGACATTCTGGAAAAGGCAAAGCTATAGGGACAGAACTAAGAGGACAGTGGTTGCTGGCAGCTGGGTGAGAGAGGAGTTGACTACAGCGGTAGACTGAATAGTGGCCCCCCCAGAAATGTCCACACCTTAATTTCTAGAACCTAAAAATGTTGCTTTGTATGGCAAAAGGGACTTGCAGATATGATTAAGTGAAAGAACTTGAGATGGGGCATTTATCCTGGGTGAATCCTAGATATAATCACAAGATATTTTATAAGAGGTTAATAGAGAAGGTGACAATAGGACAACAAAGCAGAGATTGGAGTAATGTAGCCAGGAACCAATGGATGCTGGCAGCCTCTAGAAGCTGAAAGAAGCAAGAAACAGATTCTTCGAAGTCCCCAGAGGGTAGCACCCTGTCAACACCTTGATTTTAGCCCTAAACAACTCATTTCAAGCTTCTGACTTGCAGAATTGTAAATTTGTGTTTTTAAGGCACCAACTTGACACATCTTGGCTATTGTGAATATTGCTGCAATGAACATAGGGGTGCAGATATCTCTTTGAGATCCTGTTTTCATTTCTTTGGATGTATACCCAGAAGTAGGATTGCTGGATCATATGGTAATTCTATTTTTAATTTTTTGAGGAGCCTCCATACTGATTTCCATAGTAGCTGTACTAATTTATATTCCCATCAACAGTGTACAAAGTTTCCTTTTCTCCACACACTGTGTTAGTTTAACTAAAGGTTTGTCACTTTTATTTATCTTTTTCAAAAACCAACTCTTAATTTTATTGATCTTTTAAATTGTTTTTCTGCTTTCTATTTCATTTATTTCTGCTCTGATCTTTATTTCCATCCTTCTACTTAGTTTGTTCTTCTTTTTCTAGTTGTTTGAGGTATAAAGTGAGGTTGTTTTTTTGAGCTTTTTCTTAGTTTTTAATATTAGCCTTTACCCTTTTAAACTTTCTCTCTTAGAACTGCTTTTGCAGCATCCCACAGGTTTTGATATGTTGTCGTTCCATTTTCTTTTTTTTCAAGATGCAGGCATACCTTGTTTTACTGTACTTCACCTTGGTGCTTTCCAGATACTGTGTTTTTTACAGATTGAAGGTTTGTGGCAACCCTGGGTCAAACAAGTATATTGGGACCATTTTTTCAAAGGCATTATTTTAAAATTAAGGTATATACATTGTGTTTTTAGACATAATGCTGTTGCACACATAGTAGACTGAAGTATAATGTAAACATAACTTTTATACGTACAGGGAAACCAGAAAGTTCATGTGACTCACTTTATTGTGATATATGCTTTATTACGGTGGTCTGGAACCCATGATATCTCTGAGGTATGTCTGTATTTCTTGATTTCCCTTTTGATTTATTCTTTGACTCATTGGTTATTTAGGAACATATTGTTTAATATCTGCAATTTGTGAATTTTGCAGCTTTCCTCACGTTATTGATTTCTCATTTCATACCACTGTGGTCAGAAAAGAAACTTGGTATGGGTTCTAGGTACTTTCACCATAAGCATCTTTGCCACAAGCATTTCTGCAACATAACTAATTGACCTTAAGTCAATTTTCCCGTGAAAGTTAAAATAACTGATTGACGGTTTGGGGGTTGACAGTTTGGTTTCAACTCGTTGAAATGCTTTGGCATTTCTTCTGGTTAGCAACATTATTGATGGCTTTGTCGACTGATAATGATTTGCCACAAGTGTTGGTTTCTTATTTTGAACACACCCTATTGCAGGAGAATAAGGGCAAGAGCCTTGAAGGCACATAGTTGAACCCACATTTCGTGTAGAACTTCGAAATGTCTATCAAGGGACATATGACAATATACCAAGAACAGCTAACAGTGTAGAAGGCTTTCACAATGCAATACAAATCTCTTTTACAAATATGCGTCCTAGTATTTGGAAAGTGATACCACCTCAATGAAGGAAGAAATTGCAATGCCAAAGGAGGAGATGAATCAACAAGCGAAAAAAAAGTATAAAATACTATGAACAAAAGACTTGGAAAACAAATGCTTAGGTGCAACACACAAAATAAAATCAGTTATTTGCACAGCATTGCCATGAATCTACACACATTTTAAACACATTCAAATACTTTGTATTTCACAGGAAAGTCTTCTTAATTTTGTTGTTAATTTATCATGTTTCTTCATGTCCTTTTTAATGCCCCTCTTTTATTTTTCATTTCATTTTTTATGGCAAAATTGCCTTATGGCCAGTTAGTTATATGGCAGAAATGTTCTTGGCATCTACAGCAAAGATGCTTGTAACTGAAAGTACCAGACGTGCTAGGTATGATTTCAAACTTTTAAAATTAGCTAAGACTTGTTTTTTGACCTATCTTGAGATATATGCTGGGAAATGTTCCTTGTGCACTTGAAAAGAATGTGTATTCTGCTGCTATTTGATGGAATTTTCTGTATATGTCTGTTCGCTCCATTTGGTCTAAAATATGGTTCAAGTCCAATATTTCCTTGTTGATTTTCTGTCTGGATGATTTATCTATTGTTGAAAATGGGGTATTGAAGTTCCATGCTATTCTTGAATTGTCTATTTATCTCTTCAGATCTGTTAGTATTTGCTTGATATATTTAGGTGCTCTGATGTTAAGTGCATATATATTTATGATTGTTAAATTGTCTTGATGAATTAACCCCCTCATCATTATATAATGACCATCTTTGTCTCTTGTTACCATTTTTGACTTAAAGTCTATTTTGTCTGAAATAAGTATGGCTACCTCTCCTCTCTTTTTGTTTCTACTTGCGTGGAATATCTTTTGCCATTCCCTTGCTTTGGGCCTATGTGTGTCTTTAAAGCTGAAGTGAGTCTCTTATGGGCCGCATACAGTTGGGTCTTTTTTTTTAATCCATCCAGCCACTCAATGCCTTTTGATTGGAGAATTCAATCTATTTACTTTTAGAGTAATTCTTGATAGGTGAGGACTTACTAATGCTATCTTATTGTTTTCTGGCTGTTTTATAGTGCCATTATTACTTTTTTCATTTTTGCTGCCTACCTTTGTGGATTAATGACTTCCTGTAGTGGTATGCTTTAATTCCCTTCTCTTTATCTTTTTCTGTGTTAACTGTAGGTTTTTGTTTCGTGGTTACCATGAGGCTTACATAAAGTATCTTATATATATACAACAGTCTATTTTATAATGGTAACAATTGAACACGTAAAACAACTCTGTCCTTTTACTCCCTTCCTTTTATGTTTTTGATGTCACCATTTACATCTTTTTATATTGTATATCCCTTGACAAATTGTTGAAGCTATAGTTGTTTTTAATACTTTTGTCCTTTAACCTTTATCTAGAGTTAAGTAGTTAACGCATCATTGTAATACATTATTATTAGGGTATTCTGAATCTAGCTATATGCTTACCTTCATCAGTGTGTTATATATGTTCCTATGTTTCCATATTACTAATTTGCATCCTTTTTTTCAGGTCAAAGAGCTCCTTTCAGTATTTCTTTTAAGGCAGGTTACTGGTGATAAATTCCTTCAGCTTTTGTATACTAGGGAAAGTTTTTATTTCTACCTTCAATTCTAAAGGACGGGTTTACTGGGTAAAGTTTCTTGGTTGTCAGTTTCTTTCTTTTAGCACTTCGAAGAATATATTATCCCACCCTCTTCTGGCCTGCAAGGTCTCTGCTGAGAAATCTATTGATAGCTTTATGGGGGTTCCCTTGTATGAGAGCATTTTTTTTCTCTTACTTGTTTTAGAATTCTTTTTTTGTCTTTGGTTTTAAACAGTTTTATTATGATGTCTTGGAGAAGGTTGTTTTGTATTGAAATTTTGAGGTGACCTATGAACTTGGATGTCCAAATATTTCTCCAGATTTAGGACATTTTCATCCACTATTTTTTAAAATAAGCTTTCTACCCATTTCTCCCTCCCTTCCCCTTCTAGGACTCCAGTGATACATGTATTATTTCACTTGACGGTGTCCCATAAATACCATAGGATTTTTTCTTCATTCCTTTTCATTTGTTTTTCTTTTTGCCCCTATGATTGGATAATTTCAGTTGCTCTGTCTTCTAGATCTCTCTTCTGCTTGTTCAAGTCTACTATTGAAGCTCTCTACTAAAGTCTTCAGTTCAGCCACTGTATTCCTCAGCTCCAAAATTTTTGCTGCTTCTTTTTACGTTTTCTATCTCCTTGTTTAAGATCTGTTTTATTCTTCTGTTGTCTTCCTGATATCATGAAATTGTCTTCCTGTGTTCTCTTGTAGCTCTCTAAGCAATCTGTAGAAAAGTTATTTTGAATTATTTGTTGGGCAATTCCTGGGTCTCCATTTCTTTGGGGCCACTTACTGAAGATTTGGCAGAGACATATTTCCCTGATTCTTCATGATCACTGTAGCCTTGCCTAGGTATCTGAGCGTTTGAAGAAGGAGTCACCTCTTTCAGACTTTAGGGACTAACTTCAGTAAGGTAACTGTTTCACCCGGTGGGGGACACACTAGATGAAGTTGTGACCTTGGTTCTAATGGTGTGGGGTGTCAAGTGCAGGGGCATGTGGCCGTACCAGGTACAAAGGGCATGATGTCTTTTTGACTCAGGCTGCTGGAATTCATAGCATCGATAACTCTGTGGGCATTGGAGAGCACTGCAGGTGATTTACAGTGGCATCAAGGGCTGTTGGTGTCCTCAGCGACTCTTCCAGGTCCAGCAACTAGGGACAAGGGCAAGCAGCGGTGGGAGCTGGAGTCAGTGGTGTGCTTACACTTGGCTGTGGGGGGCAGCTGCTAGTGCCTATGTAGTGGCAAGGGCCAGTTGCAGACATACATGTAATGGTAGGGGCCAGGGCTGATTATGGGCTTATGGAAACTGTGGAGGCCCTGACTGCTGGCATGCTCTCCTGCGGCTGCCCACGCTTACACCAGGTGTGCACACTGCAGTGGAGGCCAGTGATGGGAGTCAGATTGGGGGCATGCAGGTGCACAGCTGGAAGTGCTAGCTACAGGTGAGCACTGTGGTGCCAGCTAGAGACAGGAGGCAGGGCCTGATCTGGTCCCACAGCAGCTGCGGTGCCTTGGCTTTCTGCATGCTCACCTGTGGGTGTACATGCTCACCCTGGGCATGTGCACTGTAGTGGGGGCTGATAGTGGGTGTCAAGCCAGTGGTGTGCAAGTGCACAGGTGGAGGGTCTAGCCCTGAGCACAGCAGTGGAGGTTTAGGCTGATGTTTTGCACTTATGTAGCTGTAGAAGCCCCAGCTGGCCGCTAGTGTGACTACCAGACTCTGGCAGGGACAGGGAAGGACTCAGGTGGCTAGTGACTTAACATTTGTGCAGCTGCAGTGAGCTGTTTTTAACAAAATTCTATTTCCTGTGAGGCGAAATCTGCCGGGGGTCTTCAGAGGCTATGCTGGCTATTGGCTTTATCAGTAGTGAAATCGGCTAAACTCTTGTGAATCTAGATCACTCCTGCTGCATGTCTGTTAGTAATAGCCTCTGCTTTTCTTCCTTGTACCCAGCTGTCTCTATACGTCTCAGCTTAGCTGGTCTGGGCTGGGTGAAACCAAAGCAGTACCTTCATGGAGTGCCCCAAGAGGCTGGAGAAGCTGTTCACCCTGCTGTTCCTTTCCTGGCAAGAAGAACTCTAACTGGAAAGTTCATTCTTGGTGCTGAACAATACTAGCTTGGGGGATGGGATGATGCAGCCAAAATGAAGCTGTCTCCCTTCTCTTCTTGTGTGATTATTTTCAGTTAGATCTGTTGCATTGTGTTTCTAAAACTTCCTAAGTGACTTTAGAGGTCTCCCAGAGCTAATTCTGCTCGTTGATAGCTGTTCAATCCTTGATCTTTCTGGGGGGGGATGGGGAAGCTGGGTTCTCCTATGTTACTATTTTTACCTACAACCTCTCCTTAAAATTTTATCTTCCATTTTTATGTTTGAAATATAAGGAGGGAGTCCACTATTATAATCTAACACTGATGTTTACCAAATAGGTCGTATGAAGGCATAAAAACAGACTTATTATCAAATAAGTGCCACACACAGAACTGGAAGAATTAGCTTAATACAATGGGTGACAAATAAGATTTTAACAATTTCTCAACGAACTATAACCTTCTCCTCCTCTTTTTCTTCCTTATCCTCCTCCTCCTTCTTTTTATCTTCCCATCCTCCCTTCTTCTTCCTCTTATTCCTTTTCTTCTTCCTTCTCCTCCTCTTTTTTCTTTTTACAAGATTAGGCTCCTTTCCCTTGTATACTTTGGATTTTGTTCTGGTACTAATGGCTGTCCAGAACTACCCTGTCAGTGTTTCTCTTGCTCTGTCTTATGAAAAATTACACATTTGGAAGGTAATAGGCCTAGGATTAAGAGTGCTATAGAACATTTTTTTCCTAAAATATTGTATACAGACTGCGCTTTGTTGAGAATAATTTCCCCTAAAACCAGAAATGGAAAATTTGTTGCAACTGGAGTCCCAACTCTGATTATGTAGTAGTAGCAACCTAGAGCTGTGTATTGAGCATTCTGAGGCTACATCAAGGCTCTACAGCAAAGTGTGCCTTGATTGACTATTGACATACGCCATGAGCAGAGGAAGAGGAAATAGTGGACCCATTATTTGCCATTCCCTTCCTATGTGTTTAAGTAAATTATGATGTATGCCTGGAAGTTTGATTGTTCAATGTTTCTATTTCATGTTTCCCATGTATAAGTAGAAATAATTGTCCTCTTAATGCCAATTCCTGAATAGTGGTGAAGTAATTTAGACATTGAAAGTATTTTTTTAAATTCTTATCCTTATGAAAGTTATATTTTGTGTCACATTTTCTGTATAAGTATGACTTATGAAATGCTTCTAATAGTAAATCCCCTACATTTAAGAATTACAAAAGAGCCTAGACACAAATGTTTATAGACTCTTTATTCATAATCACCCCAAACTAGAAACAGCCCAGAAGTTCTTCAATGGCTGAATGTGTAAACAAACTATGGTGTTTCTCTTTACACTGTACTATGCTATACACCATCCCATATATTATATAGTATACCATAGAATACTCTTCAACAATAAAAAGGAATGTACTGTAGATACACGAAACAACTTGAAGGAATCCCAAAGGCAACATTGCTGAAATGACGAAGCCATTCTTGAGAGTTAACATTCTGTATGATTCCCTTTATAAACTACTCTTGAAAAGACAAACCTATATTGATAGAAAAACAGATCATTGGTTGCCAGGAGCTAGGGATTGTGGGAATGTGTGACTTCAAATGTATAGTACAAGAGATTTGGGGGGGTGGAGGGTGATAGAAGTGCTCTCTGTATCCTGATTGTGGTGGTAGTGACATGAATCTGTACATGTGTTAAAATTCATAGAACTATCTACTCCCAAGGAAAATCAATTTAATATAATTTTAGCCAAATTTTAGAAAAGAATGTAGAATAGTAGTTTGAGTTAGCTTCAGGTTGTAAGTGTGCTATAGTATGAAGTGAATGGAAAATTCTGAGGATAAAAAGATCTAAGAAATTCTATATACAAAAACCCCCCAAAGAACCCACTAGTGTATACCTAGTTGGCACTTGGGGTTATTATTTAGTGTCCTATGAACTTGATTTGTATCTTGTATGTACTTGTATTTTGTAATGGAAAGGGTATAAAACATCTATATTATTGATATCACTCTATCACTGTCTGGTTGAATAAACTTGAGCAAGTCATTTAATGGCTCAGGTCATCAGGTTCTTTTTCTATAGAATAAGAAGTTTGGATCCTGTGCTTTTTAAACTGAAATACTCCTAATAAGCATTTTGCTCCAGAATATGCGTTTGCCTTAATATATAGCATTAAGTAAAATAGAGGCTCTAGGACATGCTTCATGGTTTGTTTGTTTTTTTTCTGATGGCTTCACATAGTTCCTGACATCCCATTACATCCTCAGGTTGAAATAGCATGGGACTATATAATCTAATAATCTCTCTCCTAGCTGTAAATTTTTGTTTTGTTTTAATTTTTTCCAGATAACTCTTTTGAGTTTTCAGTTTTTAAGTATTCAATTTTTAAATACCAGGCAGAATAGAAAGTTAAGACCACTAGATGGGGATGTAAACAATACAGTGTTTGTTGTTTGTCTTGTGCTCAGAAGTAACTCCATACAGTCTTAAGCATAAGTCCCTGAAGAGTGCAGAAAACAAAGAACAAATCCACACAAGTGCTTGTTTTTATCTTTCTAAATGTCGGTGATATGGATTTGGGAGAAACTAACCTTCTGAATTAAGAGTGAAGTCTGTGGTCAGGTAGCATATTGTAAAACCATAATTTCTTTGAATGACTCTCCATGGTCACAATATGTGATATTCATGGTTTTATGACTTTATTTTGTCCTGCTACATACTTAATGATAGGTACAAAATCAGAAATAAAATGTAACAATTAAGATACATTGTAATTTCTTCTTCTGGGTTTTTCCATCCTCTTTTCAATACTTTAAAAAAGAGTGATCATTTGTCTCTTTAAAGGTACATCTAAAATTATGTTAGTTTCATGACTTAGTAATTTTTAGCTTTCTATATATAATTAGCAAAAACATAGCTACACAAAACATTATCTTTAAAGAATTGCTTTTAAACAAAATACCATTGTGTTATATTAAAAGACTGTGCAAATAGTCTTTTAAAGAGTACTTAGGAAAAAATTAGGGAAAGGGAACTTTCTTTTTTTCCTTTCTTATCTCTCAAATGAGGGGAGTTGAAATTGCCTTATTTCTTGAGAATTTTCTTAGCTCATACTATATATTTTTTTACTTTTCAAACAAATGCACATGATTATTGATAATTATATGAGCTTTGGTATCTATACATCATATCACTGTTGAAGATTACCCTTCAACACAGTATAGGACTTCTATCCAATAAGGGCTGACACTTGTTTTCTTTTAGGAGTCTGTCTTAGGTTTTTAGTTGTTCAGTATTTCATCCTCAATATTTGGGCTCAGCTAAAATACAGAGGGTTTTAGCACATTTATTATAATTTAAATGATTTATCCAACAGGGAAAACTATGCCAACTTATGGCATAATTGGGATGAATTATAGATTATTACATATCTGAAATTCTCAGGTAAAATCTAGCCCCAAAATGGAGGTCTAAGACTATGATATATATATTTATTTATTTATTAAAGCCTGGTGGGATTTTTTTTCTTCTTCTTTATTTTTGGCTGCGTTGGGTCTTCATTGCTGCGTGGGCTTTCTCTAGTTGCGGCCAGCAGGGGCTGCTCTTCGTTGCGGTGCACTGGCTTCTCACTGCGGTGGCTTCTCTTGTTGCAGAGCACAGGCTCTAGGTGCGTGGGCTTCAGTAGTTGTGGCACACAGGCTCAGTAGTTGTGGCTTGCGGGCTCTAGAGCGCAGGTTCAGTAGTTGTGGCACACGGGCTTAGTTGCTCAGCGGCATGTGGGATCTTCCCAGACCAGGGATCGAATCCATGTTCCCTGCATTGGCCGACGGATTCTTAACCACTGCGCCACCAGGGAAGTCCCTATGATATATTTAATATTTACATCTTAGATGAGTAAATGTAACAATTTTTAAGGGAGTAACCCTTCTTGTAAGTGACTGTCTACTTTTTTAAGACTGTGATTAAAATACATATAACGTAAAATTTACCATGTTAACCATTTTAAAAAATTGTGGTAACAAAGACATAGCATAAATTTTACCATTTTCACCATCTTTAAGTGTAAAATTCAGTGGTAGTAATGACATTCACACTGTTGTGCAACCATCTGCTGTTTCCAAAGCTCTTTCATCACCACAAACAGAAACTCTGTAACTATTAAGCAATAACCCCCCACTCTTACTCGGCTACTGGTAACCTCTAATCTAACTTCCATCTCTGAATTTGCCTTGAATGACTCAATTTTAGTATGATTGCATATTTTTAATTTTTCTACTTGGATGAAAAACATCTAATGTGGTAAAGCCTACTGTTGTCGTTTAGAGAAATTAAAACACTGAGCAGTACTGTGTACATACATAAAAACACACAAATAGCTATGAAGCATCACAAAGAAACAAGCCCCTAGTATCTGTAAGTTTACTAAACATCTTATTCATTCTTAGGGTTTCCTAAATTCAGGATGAAGAGAGCTTACATTTCTTTTGTACTATCATGTACTTTATCTTAAAACAAAAATCAGTTAAGCTATATACATACATACATAATTAAGGTCCCTATTTTATTCACTTAAAGGTGACAAATATAATAAAATAGTATAACATAGGAAATAAATAGAGGAATACAAATGAGAAGGAAAAAGGATTTTTTAAAAATCTTTCATTTTAAAGGTGTTTCCATTTGTTTAACTGTTTTAGGTTGTACTCAAGACACATTAGTTTAAAACTACTAATGGAAGCAGCAAATAAATGGTATAAAAATATTTTTACTGATTTTAAGAAACTGCCTCTCAGATGAAACTATTTTAAAGATAGGACTTGCACTGTAAGTCAAACATAGCCACTGGAGTTTTTCTGAACAAGAGTCAATAGAGACTTATAAAGATTGGTGTCAACAACTAACTATTCTATAACTAACTATAACCTAGAATTTTCTGAAGAGGAAATTTAGACATGATTCATAATTTAATTAAAGGCTTCAGATTTTGGTGTTGCTAAATGGGAAGATACACAGTAAGTAGATCAGCAAGTGAACAGAATCCTTGTAGAACTTTCTGTGCTAAAATTAATATTTGATTCATATCATAACTAGATATATTGAACAACACTGGTAGGCAAGAGATAATTGAAGTCTTTCACTTAGACAAGCTAATATTTTGTTATATTCTCTAATAAGTTGATGTGCTGGGAAATATAAAAATAGATGGATAATAAATCAGTTGGGGAAATATGGAGAATTATTTTTCTGTACATTATTTTAGATAAAAGTGTACCTGAATTGTCCCAGAAAAATAGTTACTTGATCTGTTTTTTAGTATCTCTTTGATGGGCTTTCTTAAGTTTCATAATTCTATAACTGGAAAGGTTTTTTCTTTGTAATGTTTCACTTATGTTGCTATCACATTCTTTACCCTGAACTTATCCTTCATATCCTGACTTGAGTAGAAATGGAGAATAGTTCACTAATGCATACAATTTTTTCTATCTCTGATTGAGGAAACAGAGGGATTTTAGAGTTGTTTGGCTCGTTCAACATCCATTAAATTACATTCTGTTGGTGTCTTGTTGTACTGAAGAGACTGGGAAGCTGAATATTGCATTTCCTGAATCCCTTGCTGCTAGCATTCTGAATACACATTAGATCCCTCTAATAAAATGCATTCCTGAAAATGTAGAAGGAAGAAGTGAAGTAAAGGCTTCTGCTCCTCTTGGCTGTTGCTGCTAGCCAGCAGGTTCAAGGAGATGTTCAGAGGGGTTGTTCTGGGAGTCATTTTTAAAGGCTTTTTAGAACCTCTTCCTCCAGCCCTTCTTGCAATTTTGTATTCATCTAATTCCCTGTGTCAAATACCTTTGTTATTTGGGAAACAATAGAAGCATTGCCACCAACTCAGGAAAAGATAAGGATGCCTAATATTGCCGTGGAAGTTTTAGAAAGACAAAGAATTTACAGGCATAAAAAATTGGAACGGAAGAGAAACTGTTTCTGTTTGCAGAGGGAATAATTCTATATCCAAAAAACCCCAAAAGAATTAGTGGAAAACCTAGTGAAAGAATGAGAGAATATAAATATCAGGTTATAAAATCAACATTATAAAATGAACACTTTTGGGACTTCCCTGGTGGTGCAGTGGTTAAGAATCCGCCTGCCAATGCAGGGGACACGGGTTCGAGCCCTGGTCCAGGAAGATCCCACATGCCGCAGAGCAACTAAGCCCGTGTGCCACAACTACTGAGCCTGTGCTCTAGAGCCCGCAAGCCACAGCTACTGAGCCCATGTGCCAGAACTACTGAAGCCTGCGTGCCTAGAGCCCGTGCTCTACCGCCAGAGAAGCCACCACAATGAGAAGCCCGCACACCGCAATGAAGAGTAGCCCCTGCTCGCCACAACTAGAGAAAGCCCATGAGCAGCAATGAAGACCCAACACAGCCAAAAAAAAAAATTAAAAAAAAAATTAACACCTTCATAGACTCAAAAATAAGCAGTTAGAAGATGTAATGGAAGAGGAGGCTAAATTTTTAGTAGCAAGACAAAAATAATGCAAGAAAAAAAATCTAGATATAAACTCAATACAAAATGCCTAAAACCATAAAAAAAAAAAAACCACACTGAAGGAGCCCAAAGGAGCCATGAACCAATAGAAAGGCATATTATGTTTTTGGATATAAATTTATTAACATCATTAGAAGGTCAATTTTTCTTAAGTTAATTTATAAATTGAAATGTAAACCTCAGTACAAATATCCTCCTTTTTGTTTCTTTAGTTTATAAAGTTTATTAAGAAAAACAAAAAAAAGCAAGAGTAAAATAATAATGATATTTTAAAAAAAATACAAATGAACTTATTTGCAAAACAGAAATGACTCAGAGACATACAAAACAAACTTATGGTTACCAAAGGGGAAGGGGAGGAGGGATAAATTAGGAGATTGGGATTAAAATATACACACTACTATATGTAAAATAGATAACCAACAAGGACCTACTGTATAGCACAGGGAACTATACTCAGTGTCTTGTAATAACCTAGAGTGGAAAAGAATCTAAAAAACAAATATATATGTATGTATAACTGAATCACTTTGCTGTAACCTGAAACTAATACAACATTGTAAATCAACTATATTTCAGCCAAAAAAAATTTTTTAAGACAATAGAACATACAGTACAGCTACTATAATTGAAACAATGGTTTCAGCTCGCTAATGCAATAGAAAATCTATAATTAGACCCAATTTGTTAAAATAGCATTTAAAATCAGTGGGGAAAAGAAGGACTTTTAAACAAGTATTGTTGGGATAAACTAGATATACACATAAAGGAACAGCTGTAAGTGAAATGTTTCTCAACCATACACCAGAATAAATTCCAAATTGAACTGTGAAAAACGGAAATGTACAAAGTGAAACCATATAGTTACTAGAAGAAAACATGGATTAATTTCTTTATTACCTAGGAGTGGATAAATCTTTTCTAACCATGATAATAAACTATTGATAAAACTGACTATTAAAATGTTTTAAATCAATAGTTTATGATAATAAAATAAACTATTGATAAAATTGATTATAGAAAAACATTTATTTTTCAAAAATACGTTTTTTGAAAAATAAAAAGCTCAACTTTCAAACTTACAGAAGAATTTTCTTTTATACTTTTCACCTCAATTCATAACTATTAACATTTTCCACATTTGCTTTCTCTCTCTTTCTGTAACAGATACATTATTACTATTATTATTATCATCTGTTTAGTAATAGTTGCAGGCATCATGACCCCATACCTTTACTTTAACATGTATCTGATAAAAACAAGGATATTCTGTTACATTACTATAGTATAATTATAAAAATCAGGAAATTCACAATTGATAGACTACTAGTATCTAATAATATGCAGTCCTCTTTCAGAATTTGTCACTTTTATCTCAGCTGTTCCTTATAACAATTATTTTTCTCATGTACTGTCATTAATTGTCATGTCTTGTTAGTCTAATCTGGAATACTTCCTTAGCTTTTGTCTTTTATGAAAGTGACATTTTTGAAGTGTAGTCCAATAGTTTATAGAATTTCTTTAAAATTGGGTTTGCCTTATTGTTTTCTCATTAAATTCAGATTATGCATTTTTTCATAGCTTTATTGAAATATATTTCACATACCATAAAATCGACCCACTTAAGTTGTACAGCTTAGTGGTTTTTGATATATTCACAGAGTTTCACAACCATCACTACTGTCTAATTTTAGAATATTTTCAAACTCCAAAATGACATTAGCAGTCATTCTCAATTCCTGCTCTTCTCCCCACCCCTACCATCCCAGTCCTAGGCAACCACTAATTTATTTTGTCTCTATGAATTTGCCTGTTCTAGACACTGCATATAAATGTAATCACAAAAATGTGGATTTTTTTTTTTTTTTTTTTACTGGTTTCTGTCACTCAACATAACGATTTCAAGGTTTATCCTTGTTGAAGCATGTACTGGTATGCCAGCCATTCTTTTTTATTACCAATTAATATCCCAGTGTACAGATATACCCCATTTTGTTAATCAGTTCATCGGTTGATGGACATAGGTTGTTTTCACTTCTTGCCTGTTACGAATAGTTTGTTTTTTTTTTAAGAACATTTATTTATTTATTTGTTTGATTTTTGGCTGTGTTGGGTCTTCGTTGCTGCGTGTGGGCTTTCTCTAGTTGTGGCGGGTCGGGGCTACTCTTCGTTGCGGTGCGCGGGCTTCTCATTGCGGTGGCTTCTCATTGCAGAGCACGGGCTGTAGGCACGTGGGCTTCAGTAGTTGTGGCTCGCAGGCTCTAGAGCGCAGTCTCAGTAGTTGTGGCGCACAGGCTTAGTTACTCCAGGGTATGTGGGATCTTCCCGGACCAGGGATCGAACCCATGTCCCCTGCATTGGCAGGCGGATTCTTAACCGCTGTGCCACCAGGGAAGTCCCTGAGTATGTGTTTTTAATTCTCTTGGGTATGGAGAGTGGAATTTCTGGATCACGTGGTAGTTCTATGTTTAGCATTTTGATGAACTGCCAAACTGTTTTGAAAGCAGCTACACCATTTTACCTTCCCACCGGCAATGTGTTGATATCAGGGTTCCAATTTCTCTGCATCTTCACTGATACTTGTTATTGTCTGTCATTTTCATTTGCTATCCTAGTGAGTGTGACGTGGTATCTTATTGGTTTTCATTTGCATTTCGCTAATAACTTATGATATTGAGCATCTTTTCATGTGTTTATTGGCCATTTGCATTTCTTATTTGGAGAAATGTCTATTTAGATTCTTTGCCCATTTTTTTATTTTTATTTTTTGGAATGGTAAGTTTTCTATATATTCTGGATAAAAGTCCCTTGTTAGATATATAATTTGCAATTGTTTTATCCCATTTTGTGAGTTGTCTTTTCACTTTCTTACTTGTGTTCTTTGAAGCACAAAAGATTTTTATTTTAATAAAGTCCAATTAATCCATTTTTTTAGTTGCTTTTGCCTTTTTGGTGTTGTATCTAAGAAATTGTTGCCTAACCCAATATAATGAAGATATACTCCTATGTTTTCTTCTAGGAGTTTTATAGTTTTAACTATTATATTTAGGTCTGTGATCCAGTTTGAGTTTGACCCATTTTGAGACCATGTTTAATTTTTGTTTATAGTGTGAGGTAGAGGTCCAACTAAGTCTTTTGCATGTGGGTATCCAGTTTCCTTAACACCATTTGTTAAAAATGTTCTTCTTTCCCCACTTAATTCTCTTGGTACTCTTGTAAAAAATCAATTTACCGTAGATATAAGCATTGAATTTTGGACTCTCAATTCCTTTTCATTGATGTATAAGTCTGTCCTTAGGCCAATACCACACTTTCTTGATTACTCTTGCTTTGTAGTAAGTTTCAAAATTGAGAAGTGTGAGTCTTTCAACCTTGTTCTTTCTTTACAAGATTGTTTTGGTTTTCCTGGGTCCCATATGAATATTAGGATCAGCTTGTTGATTTCTGGGAGGAAAAAAAAGCAGCTAGGATTTGGATGGCGATTGTGCTGAATCACTTCATCACTTTGGGGAATATTGCCATTTTAATAATGGTAAGCATTTCAGTTTGTGAACATAGGCTATCTTTCCATTTGTTTAGATCTTAATTTCTTTCAGCAATGTTTTATAGTTGCAAGTGTACAAGTCTTACAGTTCTGTTGTTAAATTTTTTTCTAGGTAGCTCATTTTTTTTTTTAATTTATTTATTTATTTTTGACTGTGTTGGGTCTTCGTTTCTGTGCGTGTGCTTTCTCTAGTTGCAGCGCGTAGGGGCTACTCTTCATCGCGGTGTGCGGGCCTCTCACTGTCGCGTCCTCTTTTGTTGTGGAGCACAGGCTCCAGACGCGCAGGCTCAGTAGTTGTGGCTCACGGGCCCAGTTGCTCCGCGGCATGTGGGATTTTCCCAGACCAGGGCTTGAACCCGTGTCCCCTGCATTGGCAGGCAGATTCTCAACCACTGCGCCACCAGGGAAGCCCAAGGTAGCTCATTTTTTTTAAGTACTTATTTTCTTTCTGTTACAAGATACTCTATGCCTGTCTTGTTCATTTCTTCACCCAGACTTAAAATGAGCCATTTCTCCAAGGAGCCCTGATTCTGTATAATGGGTAATGGTATTTAGAAAACATTATCAGAATGCTCAGTGTGTTCTAAAATACTCATTGTAGAGAGGAAACTAAGGCTCTCTGAGCTTAAATATCTTGTTTGTTGGCCTGCAGATACTATTGTCAAGTAAAATGAGCCAGAATTGTTTGGAGAACACTGCATTCATGTTTGCAGCCAGAATAAATAAGACTGGTCTGGAATATATTATTGTTGTGAGATAGCAAGAATACTTTCCAAGATGTTTAGAAGTACTGACAAAGATGCCAGTTTCAAAGACCTTTTATTGGCTGAATTTTGATAATTTAAATTTGAAAAAGAAGACCATGATTATAATAACTAGAACTAGTTGAAGCTGTAAAAAGCCCTAAGTCCATGATAATGCTCAAAAAGAACAGATTGTGTTCCATAAAATCATACCTATATATGTCTGGGGATCTATGGTCCTCAGTTACAAAATACACAAAAATATATACCTCATGGTTACTGGCTAAATAACTCATCAAGGATCAAGGAGTAGACTGTGGAGAAATGGACCTGTAACTGTGGTCCTTAGACCATGTTCAGTATAAGAACCTCCCCAATACAAGTGTGGTTGTACATATGTTGAAGGAGCCTTCAAGGAAGTCTGGGGCTTAGTTCTGGACAAATGCTCAGGGAAGCTTGGGATTTGACCTATAACCCACCTACCTCTCAGTAAATTCCCCCATGCTAGGTGTACATTGTGTACATATATCAGGTTAGCTGGCAAACACTTTACAGAATCTCAAGCAGTGGGAGAAGTCAGGAAGCTATAACACTCCCCTCCTATCAGGAGTATAAAGTAGGTGCTGCATATCCCTGCAAAAAACCTTCATTCTGTTTGGTTAGTATCACTGGCAACTGTGTATTTCCACGAGGATTCTAGGGACCCAGGATGCTGTACAGGATGAAGTGTTGTCTAATTTCTATTTTTCCTATTTTAATGAAAGTCATATAGTTCTTTTTGTGTTTATCCTTCCCAATTGACACATTTATAGGAAAGAAAAAGTAGACAATTTTGACAGCTGTTGAAGATTCTTTATGTACAATGTGAGTCTTTGGAACTAGCAATTAGAAGGTTACAATTTGTGTATTAAACTGGTAGAATAATATAAATTAACTAAATGATAATCCTTAAGTGTATTCACAGTTGTTATACCCTTTGATCTTCAGCATTTTTGAAGTGTGTACCATAAATCCCATTGTTTGACTACGAGCGCTCATATTTTTGAGCAAAATTACTATTACTATTTTCCTGTCAACCAGAAAACTATTCTTATATCATATACAAAAGTTTAGAATGTTTATTTATGGAAAATTAAATAGTAATTTCACTATAACATGATAATGATATATTTTTTAAAAAAGGCAAAAGACAAAGGGTTTGTGGGATGAGTGTGATGTGAAGAATTTTCAGGTCACTCTGAGGTCTGACAGAATGATTATATAATTGTATATTTCCCAAGTGAACCATTCTAAGAGGAGTTGAACAATATTGCATGCAATTGGGATTTGTTGTTTTATAAAAGAATTTATTGATATAATTACAAACTATACCCATGAGAAGTGGCTGTTAGTGAAGAAAATACATGGTGAAAGGCAATTAGCATAAGCATATCCAGTCTTTGATCTTAGTGATATAAATATATTCTTTACTAAGAATATGTGAATCCTTTGTTTCTATTAGTTTGACCAATATCCTGAGTATCTCTGAGCAGAAAACATTCATGTTCACCTGTTGAGCAGGCCTCTGATGACTTCAGGAAGACTAGACAATTTTTTCTTTTGTCTTATTGGTGAAATCACCCCATAAGTTCTAACTATCCTATCTGATTTGCTCTCTTCTTTTTAAAATTGGAAGTTTTATCTCTGAACTTATTTAAAAGATATTATACTACTCATTTTAAAAAGGATTTAATGTAGCATCTTCTAGAAGGGGTTAGTTTTTGATGTCTTATGTAGCTACTAAGTATTTTCTATCTTAGTGCATATCTCTCCTTCATGTATTTTTTTTTATTTGGAATGGTCCTTTGGGAGAATTAAAGTATTTTCCAGGAACTCTGATGACTCAGTTGAATTATAAAACATCAACTTGTAAGTGAGCAGCTCTGGTCATTCCAACATGGACAGGTTATGAGTAAAGATAGTAGGAACGACTAGGTTTAGAGGACTGATATATTGGATATAACAGGAAATCAAGGGATGAGGTGTGTTGCAGTGCAGTTTAGATCCATGAGGGCTATTCTAAGAAAACTATGCCTAGACACATTACAAAATGAAACCCTAAGATAAAGAGAAAATCTTGAAAGCAGACAGAGGAAAGTGATGCTTTACATACAAAAGAACAGTGATTCAAATGCCAACAGATTTTTCATCAGAAATCAGTGGCCATAAACGAAAACAAAAACAACAAAAGAAATCATAGTGGCCAGGAGACTTTAAAACTGAAACTTCAGTCAACCCAAAATTCTGTGTCCAGTGAAAATATCCTTCAAAAATGATGGCAAATTTAACACAATTTTATAAATGGAAAACTAAGAGAGATTTGTCTCCAGCAGACCTGTACTACAAGAAATGGTAGTGGAAGTTCTTCAAAGGAAAAAAGAATATTAACAGAAAAGTTGGATCTTCAGGAGCAAATGAAGAGCATCAGAAATGGTAAATATCTGGATAAAAATAAACGACTATTTTTATCCTCTTAAGTTCTTTAAAAAAGACCTGTGGATGTTTAAAAGAAAATTATAACATTGTTCTTTGGGGTTTTCAATGTATGCAGATGTAATCCATAAGTGTATAATAAAACAAATGAATAAGCTGCTAGGAAATATATAAAACTATTTCAGAGTGTGGTTGGGGGGAGGTGGTTAAAGGGACTGTATGCTTGTGAGGTGTCTATATTTTGCATGAAAATGTACAGTATTCTGGTTGAATTCTGATATATTTTCTTAAATAAAACACTAAAAAAATACAGAGATATGTCTTAAAAGTTGATAGAAATATTAAAAGGTAAGATTAAAAATTATTTGTTATATTTTTAAAAGATAAGAAAGAAGAAATAGCAGCAATAACAGCAGAGAGATAGAAAGAATAATAAAATATTGAATGAGATCTGATGATAACAGTAATTATATTAACTATTAAAGGTCTAAACACTGCAATTAAAAAGCAGATGTTGTCAGAGTGGATAGAAAAGGAAGACCAAACTATATACAGCTTACAAGAATTATCTTTTAGGTATAAAAACACACAGGTATGATGAAAGTAAATGAATGGACAAAACTATACCAGGCAAACAATAAGCATTAAAAGCAAGGAATAACTATATTAATATCAGATAAAATAGCTTTCAAGATAGAGGGTATTATCAGAGATAAAGAGGGATATTTCATAATGTTAAAAGGATCAGGGGAAATGGGTCAAGATGGCAGAGGAGTAGGATGTGGGGCTCACCTTTTTCCTACAAGATACATCAAAAATACATCTACATGTGGAATGACTCTCACAGCACAGCTACTGAATGCTGGCAGAAGACCTCAGACCTCCAAAAGGGCAAGAAAATCTCCATGTAACCAGGTAGGACAAAAGAAAAAAGAAAGAAAAGAGCGAAAAAAGAATTGGGATGGAATCTGTGCCCCTGGAAGGGCGCTGTGAAAGAGGAAAAGTTTCCACACACGGGGATGTCTCCTCACTGGCCAGGAGATCAGCCAGCACAGACGGGGAGATTTGGAGCCTTGGAGGAGAGCACAGCAACAGGTTTGTGGAGGGCAAAGCTGAGAGAGACCTGCACAGATTAGCGGTGCCAACTGGCATTTCCCAGGCTGAGATGCTTGTCCTTTGGGGCTGGTGGAGGCTGGGTATTGAGGTTCGGGCTTCAGAGGTCAGACACTGGGAAGAGGACTGGGATTGGCTGTGTGAAGACAGCCTGAGGGGGCTAGGGTGCGGTGCACCACATCTGAGGGAATCTGGGAAGAAGATCTCCTTCCCAGAAGAAGGGTGTGCTCGCCATAAGAGTTTCTTTCTCCATGTGCTCTCAAGTGGCAGGGCACCGTCTACATGAGTGGGGGCAGGCGTGAGCCGTCGCTGCCATCTCAGACTCCAGAGGCAGCGTGGACTTCAGCCTCTGTGGAGGTTCCTGTGAACAGGTGCAGGTCACCGCCTCCACCTTCCCAGAAGCTTGTGCAGCCCACCAACACCAAGTGTCCTGCAACCCTGCACCAACCACTGCCCCTGCCTCCCCTGGGGTGCATGTGATCCATACCGCTTCTAAGGGTGCTCTGACCTGGCACCAACCACTGCCCCCACCTTCCTGGGAGTATGTGCAGCCAGCTGCCTTCGCCAAGGGACCCACGACCAGGAGCCAACCGCTGCCCCCGCCTTCCTGGGAACGTGTGTGTGGGCCGTGCATCCGCACACCCCTTATCAAGGGGATAATGGCCAGCACAGGCTGAGGAAAGAGATGGCAAGCATCCAAACCGAAAACAGCACTCACACCAAAAAAATTTAAACCCACATAAGCTATGCAGACATGCTCCCACATATAAATAGCCCTCCAACACTACAGTAGATATTTGTTTGTCCTAAACTCACAGAGTAAGAGAAATATAAGCAAAATGAAGAAGCAGAGGAACCACTCTCAGTTAAAAGACCAAGAAAATTCCCCTGAAGGAATAAACAATGAAACAGACCTCTTCAGTCTAACAGACACTGAGTTCAAAAAGGAGGTAATGAAAATACTGAAGGAATTAAGAAAGGCTATCAACAGAAATGCAGATTACTGTAAAAAGGGGCTAGAAACTATAAGGAGGAGCCAAGAACAATTAGAAAATTCATTTGCCAAGATGAAAGCTGAGCTCAAGGCAATGAATAGCAGAACGAATAATGCAGAAGAAAGAATAAGTGACATGGAAGATAGAATAATGGAAATTACCCAATTTCCAGACAGAAAATTTCATTTGACAGAAAGCCAAATTAAAAAAAAAAATGAAAGCAATATAAGAGACATATGGAATAATATAAAGCAGGCCAATCTATGCATAACAGGCATTTCAGAAAGAGAAGAAAGAGAAAAGGGGATTGAAAATGTATATGAAGAAATTATGGCTGAAAACTTCCTAAACCTAAAGAAGGAAACAAATATCCAGATACAGGAAGCACAGAGGGTCCCAAACAAGATGAACCCTAACAGACCTACACCAAGACATAGTATAATAAAAATGGCAAAGTTAGAGATAAAGAGAGAATTCTAAAGGCAGCAAGAAAAAAACAGAGTTAATTACAAGAGAACCCCCATAAGGCTATCAGCTGTTTTCTCTACAGAAACACTACAGGCCAGAAGAGAGGGGCAAAATATATTCAAAGTCTTGAAAGAGAAAAATCTGCAACCTAGAATACTCTACCCAGCAAGATTATCATTTAGAATACGAAGAGAAATAAAGAATTTCTCAGACAAGCCAAAACTAAAAGAATACAGCAATACTAAACCTATCCTAAAAGTAATATTGAAAGGTCATCTCTAAATAGAAAAGAAGCAGAAAGATATAGGAAGGAGGAAATCACAATTGGAAAGTAAATCACTTAAATTAACCAGGCTACAGATCAAAAAGAAAAAAACTGAAAGCAATGATAAATAAAAGGAACAGCAAAAGGATAAACATGAAGATGTAAACAGGGACATCAAACTCATAAAATGTGGGGAAGGAGAGTAAGAAAATGCATATTCTTTTTTCTTTTTTAGAATGTGTCTAAACATACATGACTATCAGTCTAAAGCAAGCAGATATAGGGAGGGGTTAACATACTTGAAAAACAGGGCAATCACAAATCAAAAATATACAGTAAATTCACAAAAACCAAAAAGAAGAGAACACAAGCATAAAATAAAAGGAAATAATCAAACCATAAAAAGAAAAACAAAAAGAAAAAGAAGAGAACAAAGACTACACTTGATCTTAGCCAAAAGGCCGAGAAGCAATTGAGAACAAAGACTAAACAAAGGATCAACTGGAAAACAAGATCTGAAATGGCAGTAAATACATATGTATCAATAATTACCTTAAATGTCAATGGACTGAAGGCTCCAATCAGAAGACATAGAGTGGCAGACTGGATAAAAAAACAAAAGCCTACAATATGCTGCCTACAAGAGACCCACCTTAGAGCAAAGGACACACATAGTTTGAAACTAAAGGTATGGAAAAAGATATTTCAGGCAAACAGAAATGACAAGAAGGCAGGAGTTGCAATACTCATATAAGACAAAATAGACTTTAAAGTAACGACTATAAAGAAAGACACTATATAATGATAAAAGGATTAATACAAGAAGAGGATATAACACTTATCAACTTATATGCTACATATAAGCATTTAGAATGCTACACCGAAAAAACTGCTGAACACATATTCTTTTCATGTGCACGTGGTACATTCCCACATATAGATCATATGATTAAAAAAAAACAGATCAACAAATTTGAAAGGAATAAAATTATATAGAATATATTCTCTTAACCCAACACAATTAAAAGAAAAGTCAATAACAATAAGATAGGAAAATACAAAGTATTTTGAAATTTAACAACGTACTTTGAAATTTAACAACATACTTTTTTCCTTTTCTTTTGGCAGCGCAGCTATGTGGTATATAAAGTTCCCTGACCAGAGATTGAACCTGTGCCCCCTGCAGTGGAAGTGCAGAGTCCTAACCACTGGACTACCAAGGAATGCCCAACAACGTACTTCTAAATAAATTATAGAGCAAAAAAGAAATTAGAAGGGAAATTAGAAAAGATTTTGAAGTGAAAGACAGTGAAAACACAACATATAAAAATTTGGGGGAGGGGCTTCCCTGGTGGCGCAGTGGTTGAGAGTCTGCCTGCCGATGCAGGGGACACGGGTTCGTGCCCCGGTCCGGGAAGATCCCACATGCCGCGGAGCGGCTGGGCACGTGAGCCATGGCTGCTGAGCCTGTGCATCCGGAGCCTGTGCTCTGCAGCAGGAGAGGCCACAACAGTGAGAGGCCCGCGTAGCACAAAAAAAACAAAAAAAAACTGCTCCCAAAAAAGTACATTAATTTTTTAAAAATTTAAGCAGAGTCATCAGTGATACACACTGTAACATAGACAGATTCCACAACTTAAGTTCAGGCAAGTTACTGAGATAAAAACTTTCTGGAAAATAAAGCAGAATCCAGAGTTGCTATATGCTCTCTAAAATGTAGTTTTCAAAAATACTAGTCATGCAAAAAAAAAAAAAAAGAAACAGTGACACATACCAGAAAATAAGATAGTCAGTAGTAACTAACTCTGGGTCCAAATGTTAGACTTAGCAGACAAAGATCTCAAAGCAACTATTAAAAATATGTTTTTAACATTTAAAGAACTTAAGTTTAAAGAACTAATGGAAAACATAGTAGTAACAACTCAACAAAAAAGGAATCTAAATAGAGAAATACAATCTGTAGAAAAAGAACCAAATAGAAATTCTAGAGCTTAAAAATACTGGAAAGTACTGGAATGAAATATTCACTAGATGGGCTCAGTAGTGAAAAGAAAGACTCCGTGAACTTGAAAATTATTAGAAATACCCCAATGCAAGGAATGGGAGACAAATTGAAGAAAAGTGATAAAAAAGAATCTCAGAGAACTTTAGGATAGTATGAAGTATCCCAACATACATTTAATGGACATGCTAAAATGAGAGGAAGGGTCGGGAGTGGCAGAAAAAAATAATTGAAGAAATAATTAATGAAAACCCCCCAATTTTGATAAGAACATTAAACTAGAGATTGAAGAAGCTCAACAAGCTCCAAATATGAAAAAGACAAGGGATACACCTGGATAATTTACAGTGAAACTGTTGAAAGGCAAAGACAAATAGAAACTCTTGAAAGAAGCAATAGGAAAAAAACTCATCATGAATAAGGGAGCAACAATGTGATTAATAGCTAAGTTCTCTAATCAGAAACAAGAAGAGCATCAAGAAGACAATGTAATGACATATTCAGGGTCCTGGAGTTGAGTCTGGTAGGGGAACTGACAACTAAGAATTCTATATGCAGTAAAATTATCCTTCAGTAATAAAAGTGAAAAACATTCCTTCTAAGAAAACAAAAACTAAGATTTTATTGCTTAGCAGGTCTGTACTACAACCATTACTTAAATGAAATTCTTCATCATTACTTAATGATACTTAGCAATAACTCAGAGCCACATGAAGGAATGAAGAGCACTAGCAATGGTACATGTGTGGGTAAATACAAAAGACCATATAATGTTTTTCCTTGTCTTATTTCTTCAAAAACCAAAAGTGTTTAAAGCAATAATTATAGTACTTTATTGTTAGACATGTATATGAAAGTAATATAATTAATATTAAGATTACTAATGAGGGTGGTTGATATGGACCATATAGGAGCACATTTGCTATAATAGAATTAAGTCAATTATTTATCTGAAATAGATTGTCATAAGTTAAAGATTCATTTTTTAACCCCTAAAGCAATGACTAAAAAGAAACTTTACAAAATCAAATAATTTAATCGAAAGAGGAATTACAATGTTACATTGAAAACATACTTATTTTATGTAAAAGACCCTAAAGGAGTAAAAGAGGACCAAAAAAGACATTTAGAAAGCAAATATCAAAATGGAAAATAAAATCCAACCATATCAGTAATTACAATACTTGTGAATGGACTTCGATTGAAAGACAAAAATTTACATTTCTTTTCTTTATTCCTGTAGACAGTATTATGACTGTCTTCCATTTGCCCTTCCAGATCCACTCTTCTCCTTAGTATACTTTGCTTTTTACCATAGGAAGCTTATTTGTTTGGATCATATGGGTGTACCCTCTGGCACCTGGTCAGTTTTTACCAATGAGGACACCCTCAGGAATACTGAAGGGAAGAGTATGTAACAAGCATTTATTTTCCCTGGCTCCCTGTGGGGGCACAGCAGGCTATCTAGGTCTGTACACTGAAAGTGGCCTTTTCTACACTACTCCCTCCTTCTGATTACGGTCACTAACCCCTCTACTTAAACCTACAGGTATAAGGAAAGGGAAAGTTCTTCTGCTGTTAGCCTTGGGTTATTGCACTGTCCCTTGTGGTTCCTCTTCACTCTTACTTTTATAAATAGTACCTTTGTACCTTAACCTCCCTTGGATTGTCCCAAGTTGAATGTGCCATCTGTGTCCTAAATGAACCCTGGCTGATATATCTATGAATTTTTAGGTAGGATTTTTTTTTTTACTCCATATCAGCCATCTTCTTTTAAATCTTTTTCAATGCTATATATATTTTTCTTCATTCTGAAAAATCTTCAAAACTCTCACATCTTCATTCTGTTTTAGTGTGCCTATAATGCATATATTAATTATTTTATTTGTTATTTTGCATTATGTAATTCCTTATATTGATGAATTGTTTTTCAGTCCATCTTGTCTTTTTAATTTCTATCTTTGCCTCTCCTGTTGCATATTCTTTGAAGTAACCAAGCAGATGAAAACTGTATGTTTACATTCTGTTCAGAGGAAACCATTTATAGAATGTATGCTATTTTACATTTGCCACAGTGTCTTTTCAAAGCAGTCTCCTCTTTCTCCCTCCCTCCCCCCCCCGCCCCCCGCTTTCTTCTCATGTAACCCCATCTGACATTTTTTTCAATACACAGCATTGAAGAGGCACCCCTGTATACATAAATATATATATATGTGTATATATATATATATATTTTTTTTTTTTTTTTTTGCGGCACGCAGGCCTCTCACTGTTGTGGCCTCTCCCGTTGCGGAGCATAGGCTCCGGACGCGCAGGCTCAACAGCCATGGCTCACGGGCCCAGCCGCTCTGCAGCATGTGGGATCTCCTTGGACCGGGGCACGAACCCGTGTCCCCTGCATCGGCAGGCGGACTCTCAACCACTGCGCCACCAGGGAAGCCCACCCCTGTATATTTTTACTTTAAAAACAACTGCTGGGAAATAGCCCTCCAAGCATTAACTTTGAAGGCAAATTTCTACCTCATTTTGAAATACCCATTGACATTTGTCTTGTATGGATTAGTTGACCTGTCATGTGTTTTTTGTCTTGGGTTTTCTGTCTAAGTTAGTGTGATATCTCAGTTTACAATGCTTAGAATGTATGTGCTATATTCAAGTCTATCTTTGCATCCTTTTCCACTCCAAGTATGCAAAATTTTGTAGGTTTCTGCCATGTGCCGCTGCTTCTTTATATTTCATGCTGGCAGTTTTAGTCTCTGAAGATATTACAGACAAAAGAAGCTAAGGTGGAACCTTTGGAATCAAGCTTCTGATTCTGGCTGCCTCAGTATATCATTCTGTATAATTGGGAAATGCCTATCTTTTTACTCATCAGTACATTGCAACATGTAGTGGTAGTTGAGTTCTTTTTCTGTCTGTGTTAGTCTGTGCTATTCTTATTCATGGAATGTACTACTGATTCCATTCCCATTTTGTAACAGTGAAAATTCCACTAAAGTTTTATTGTTTAAAGTTTCTGTACTCTTTTAAGTCAACTCCCGTGTCCAGTTACTCTTGCTATTTTGTACTCCATTAACTCCCAAAGAATTTTAGATGAGGAAGAATTCATTAGAGATTATCTAGTAGAATTTTCTATTTGTTGAAGATATAGTAAAGAGGTTAAATTAGGATTCTAGGAACAACCAAATGCAATAAAATACAGGCAGTTCTTCTGTTTGCCAGTCCACTGCCCTTTGCATTATTTCATGCTACATCTTTTATTATTTGAGCTTATTTGTAGTGAATTCCATTAGAAAGAACCCTACTATAGTGATCAACATATCTAGCTTTTAGTTATAGGTATGTCATTAATTAGCTGAAAGATTTTGGAAGTCACTGAACTTTATTTGTAATTACAAAATAGATCATATAAGCCAGCTGATCCAGGTTTCCTTTAAGATCTATTTCAGTTTTAAATTCAATTCTAAATGGTTTTCATTTATAAGATGCCAAGCAAAGACTACCTTAAGTTTTGGTGAGAGGGACCAGGTGACACAAAACTTGTAAGCTACGATTCTTTCCAACTCTTTTATATATTCTTTTAAAGTAAGTATACAATATCTATCTCAACTGTGCACAGTTGAGATTATGTACACATTTGAACAAATTCAAAAATAGTCTAATAGGAGAAATCTTACAGAAATGACATTTTTGAAAAACCACTAATGTCAAATGCTTATCAGGTATTTGTTAGTTAAAATTTTTAAACAGTTTTTTATAAAGAGGTAGTGTAGGAGGTTAGTTGAAAATGCCATCTTGAACACTCAACATCATTAATTATGGTGAAATGTAAACAAAAAGCACTTTACACTCTTTACACCCATTAAGGATGGTTACAATATCAAAGACAGAGAGCAGCAAATGACGGTGAGGAGGTGGAGAAATTGTAACCCTCATATGTTGCTGGTGGGAATACACACGTTACAGCTACTCTGGACAATAGTTTGGCAGTTCCTCAAAAAGTTAAACGTATATGACTTAGCAATTTCACTCCAGGTGTATACCCAAGGGAACTGAAAACATAGGTTCACCAAAACCTGTATATGAATGTTTATAGCAGTATTATTCATAATAGCCAAAAGGTAGAAACAATCCAAATGTGCATTAGTGGACAAATGGAAAAAGAAAATGTGGTATATCCATACAGTGAAATATTATTCAACAATAAAATGGAATGAAGTACTGGTACATGCTACAATATAGGTGAACCTTAAAAACATTATGCTATGTGAAAGAAGCCAATCACAAAAGACCACATGTTGTATGTTTCCATACATATGTAATGTCCAGAATAAGCAAATCCATAGAGAGAGCAAGTCGATTGGTGGTTGCTAGGAACTGGGTGAAGAGGAGAATTGGTAGTGGCTGCTAATGGGTATAGGATGTCTTTTTAGGGTGATGAAAATCTGGAATTAGACAGTAGTGATGATTGCACAAACTTGTGAATATACTAAAAAACATGGATTTGCATACTTTAAAAGGGTGAAATTTATAGTGAGTGATTTATATTTCAATAATAAACATCTAAGAACTTCCCTGGCGGTCCAGTGGTTAAGACTCTGAGCTTCCAATGCAGGGGGCATGGGTTCAATCCCTGGTTGGGGAACTAAGATCCCACATGCTGCGCAGAGTGGCCAAGTAATAATAATAATAACAATGATAATAAACATCTAAAACATGATAAGGTAGGTCATCACGAAATTGTTCAAAACCAGTGATAAAGAGAAAATCTTGAGAGCAGTTTGAAGAAAAGAGACACATGACTACAGAGCAACAAATATCAGAATTTAAGCAGATATAGCATCAGAAACAATGTAAAGAGGAAGACCATAGACCAGCATCTTTAAAATAAAGAAAATACTTTTAACTGAGAATCCTATACCCAGCAAAAATCTTTGAAACATGAAAGTGAAGTCTTTTATAGATATACAAAAGCTGAAAGACAAGTGATTTTTGATAAAGGTACAGAATCAACTTAATGGAAAAAGGATAGTCTTTTCAGTAGATAGAGCTGGCAAAATTGGATATCCATATGGCAGAAATAGATTTTCATCCATACTTTGCATGATATGTACAAAGTAACTCAAAATGGATCACAGGCCTAAATGTAAATAAGACCTCAACTATAAAGCTTCTAGAACAAAACATAAGGAAAGGAGAAAATCGTCATGATTTTCTACTAAGATTTCCAAAAGCTGGATCAATAAAAGTAAAAACTGATAAATCAGTTTTTATCAAGATAAAAATAAACTCTGCTCTTAAAAATATACCCTTAGGGCTTCCTTGGTGGCGCAGTGGTTGAGAGTCCGCCTGCCGATGCAGGGGACACGGGCTCGTGCCCCGGTCCAGGAAGATCCCACATGCTGCGGAGCGGCTGGGCCTGTGAGCCATGGCCGCTGGGCCTGCGCGTCCGGAGCCTGTGCTCCGCAATGGGAGAGGCCACAACAGTGAAAGGCCCTCGTACCACAAAAAAAAAAAAAAAAAAAAAATACCCTTAAGGGAATGAAAAGATGTACTCATTTCACTAGCCACTCCTTCTTAGTTTCTTTTCCTGGTTTTTCCTCATATCTCCAGCTTCTAAGTATTGCAGTATCACAGAACTTAGTCTGTGTGCAGTCACTCTTTGATCTCACCATTTCATATTTTAAATACTATAAGCAAGTAACTCCCAGATTTGTATTTCCAGCCAGGACCTTACCCCAGACTCCAAACTTATATAGCCTTCTTTGTGCTTAACATCTCCACCTGGATATTTAATTAGGGTCTTCAACGTAACAAGTAACAAACAAACCTACTGATTTTTTTAAAAATATATTTATTTTATTTATTATTTATTTTTGGCTGTGTCAGATCTTAGTTGCGGTGTGCTGGATCTTTGTTGAGGCATGCAAGATATCTTCGTTGCACCGCTCAGGTTTCTTTCTAGTTGTGGCGTTCGGACTCCTCTCTAGTTGTGGTGTGCGGGTTTTCTCTCTCCAGTTGTGGCGTGTGGGCTCCAGAGTGCATGGGCTCTTTAGTTGTGGCGCGGGGGCTCCAGCGTGCGTGGGCCTTGTAGTTTGGGGCATGCAGGCTCTCTCGTTGAGGCTCACGAGCTCAGTAGTTGTGGCATGTGGGCTTAGTTGCCCCACAGCATGTGGGATCTTAGTTCCCTGACCAGGGATCAAACCTGCGTCCCCTGCATTGGAAGGTGGATTCTTTACCACTGGACCACCAGGGAAGTCCCAAACCAACTGATTTACACCAAACCACAACACCCTCACCCAAAGCAGCTCTTTTGCAGTCTCCCTATGTACATAAACTAACTTTTGCCTTCTAGTTCCTGAGGACAAAAACTGTGGAGTCATCATTCACTAGAAATCTTTCTCTTATAGCACATATCAAATCCATCAACAGATCCTTTACCTCTACCTTCAACATATATAAAGAATCTGACCACTTTCTACTACTTCAATCACTACCATCAGTTCTAACCTTAGTATGATCATCCTTTGCTTAGAATTTTTAGCAATCTCCTACATGGTCTAACTTCCATTCTTTTTTCACTACAGTCTGTTCTAATACTAAAGCCAGAGAGAACTTTTTCAAAGGTAAGTCAGGCCATGTCCTTTCGTTGCTCAAAACCACACAGTGGTTTCCTCCTCAGGATAAAAATTCAACATCTTTGTATAATGGCTTCAAAGGCCCTGCAGAATATGGCACTCTCTTGACCTTATCTCTTGGTGCTCTTCTTGACCACATCAGCCTATTTACTGTTTGTTGAACAAACTAAGCATGCTCCTGTCACAGGACATTTGTAAATCTTGTTCCCTCTGCTTGGGAAGCTCTTCCCCCATAAGACTACATGCCTTATTCCCTCACTTTTAAAAAGTCTGTGCTCAGATGTCTTATCAGGAGGCCCTTTTTCACCTTTCCTAGAACTTCTTGTACATCTTGCTTTCCCTACTTTTTTCCATAAGACATGTCAAAATTATGTATAGCAGGAATGTGCAAACTATGGCCATTGGATAAATCTTAGCTACCACCTGTTTTTGCATATAAAGTTTTCTTGGAACACAACTATACTCACTTTTTTATCTGTTGCCTGTGGCTGGTTTTTCACTACAATGACAAAGTTGAGTAATCGCAATAGAGACATGAGACCTCTAAAGCCTAAAACATTTACTATTTGGCCATTTACAGAAGAAGGTTGCTGACCCTGATACGCACTATGTGTTTGCTTGTGTTTATTGCCTGTCTCTCCCCACGAGAAAGTAAGTCCTATGAAGGCAGTTACTTTTTTCACTGCTGCATCCTTAGCACCTAGAATAGTATCTGGCACATAATAGGTATTCAATAAGTATTTCAGGAACAATTAAATGACAATTAAAGAGAATACATGATATGGTCTAGTAATTAAAGGATATATTAAAGGATTTTAGGCTTTAAAGACAAATATTCTTCTAGATTATAAGCTTTGTTATTATGTATCATTATCATCTAAAAATAAATACACTTTTTTTTTCAATTAAGCATGTTTGCAATTAAGAAAAGAGACTCCTGTGTAGGGGGAATTCCCTGGTGGCCTAGTGATTAGGATTCCGGGCTTTCGCTGCAGTGGCCTGGGTTCAGTCCCTGGTCGGGGAACTGAGATCCTGCAAGCCACGCATGTGGCCGAAAAAAAAAGACTCCTGTGTAAAGATGGTAGAAAGAAGCTACAGAATCTCCCTCCTCTGATACCTGATGATATGATCTTCAACAATTAAAAAAAAAAAAAAAAAGATAAGAACAGCAGAACCAGAAGAAAAAAAGAAAACAAAACATTTGTCAGCAGTAACCAGAAATAAGAAACAGGATAGAATCTCAATGTCATATATTTCAAAAGATGATAGCTGAGGAAAGAAAAAGATTTGCCAAAGCATGGAATGGCACCCAGCCCCATTCTCCCCAAAATCTTATCTTAATGTCAAGATTAATGATGATCTTGAGATTCATCATTGATACAACTGAAATAGTAGGGGGAGTAACTGTGTAGTCTCCTTACATTTATCTTTTTCTTACTATGTGAAAGTAGAAAAAGCTGCTGGGAAGAGATGTCTGAAAGGTGAAAAGTGAGGATTAGGGATGATTTCCTGGCAGAAGCAGAGGCTTCAGGACTCCTGAATTGAGGGAATGGTCTATATCCCAATGGCTATCTCCCTATAGGAATAAGTTTGTTCCCTCCCCAAGTAGTTAGGGTGAAACGCCAGGAAAATCTCAAAGAACTGATCCCAATTCCTCCAACAAAAGCCACACATAAAAGCTGCCGCACACAAAAACAGAAATATGGATCAATGGAACAGGATAGAAAGCCCGGGGATAAACCCACGCACATATGGTCACCTCATTTTTGATAAAGGAGGCAAGAATATACAATGGAGAAAAGACAGCCTGTTCAATAAGTGGTGCTGGGAAAACTGGACACCTACATGTACAAGAATGAAATTAGAACACTCCCTAACACCATACACAAAAATAAAGTCAAAATGGATTAAAGGGCTTCCCTGGTGGCGCAGTGGTTGAGAGTCCGCCTGCCGATGCAGGGGACACGGGTTCGTCCCCCGGTCCGGGAAGATCCCACATGCCGCGGAGCGGCTGGGCCCGTGAGCCATGGCTGCTGAGCCTGCACGTCCGGAGCCTGTGCTCCGCAATGGGAGAGGCCGCAACAGTGAGAGGCCCGCGTACCGCAAAAAAAAAAAAAAAAAAATGGATTAAAGACCTAAATGTAAGGCCAGACACTATAAAACTCTTAGAGGAAAACATAGGCAGAACACTCTATGACATAAATCACAGCAAGATCCTTTTTGACCCACCTCCTAGAGAAATGGAAATTAAAACAAAAATAAACAAATGGGACCTAATGAAACAGAGGCTTTTGCACAGCAAAGGAAACCATAAACAAGATGAAAAGACAGCCCTCAGAATGGAAGAAAATGTTTGCAAATGAAGCAACTGACAAAGGATTAACCTCCAAAATTTACAAGCAACTCATGCAGCTCAATATCAAAAAATCAAACAACCCAGTCCAAAAATGGGCAGAAGACCTAAATAGACATTTCTCCAAAGAAGATATACAGATTGCCAACAAACACATGAAAGGATGCTCAACATCACTAATCACTGGAGAAATGCAAATCAAAACTACATGGGTCAAGACACCCTGCTTCATGGGGAAACCCTGTTTGTCGTTCCCACCACTGATTCGGACCACATAACCCTTCCCTTCTTCACCCAGAGCGTCAGCAGCAACTTCTGTAGCCATACGCTTCTCATAAAAGGTACGAAGTTTTCATTCATCGTCCACTTCAATGAGTTTCTGGCAGCCAGTGGCTGGAAAAGAGATGTTCAGCCTCATTCTGAAGCAGCAGACCGCCTCCAAGGCGCCAAGAAAAAGAGCTCAACTTATAGTATCTTATTTCCAGGTGATTTCTATCATTTGATTTGCCTCTCAGAGGATAATTTTTTTCTCTCTCTCTCCAATTGCCTCTCTTCAGTCAAGAATGGGAAAGAGAGAGAAAGGTTATAGATATATGGGGGGAGAGAGAGAAGTAATAAAAAGTAATTTTAATGCACTTGGGCTAGGATCTGTGTAGCAAGCGGGATCTTAGTTCCCCAACCAGGGATGAACCCATGCCCCCTGCAGTGGAAGCACGGATCCTAACCCCTGGACCACCAGGGAATTCCCTGGGCTGGGGTATTTTAAAGCCATTGACTCTGTTTTAAACAAAACATGATGACTTTTTTTGGGTAAACTATTCTGGTAAAACAGTAAAAGCTTCCCAGAATAAGCACAAAATAACACTTTCCAGTATTTTTGTCTCTAAAGGTGGAAAAGACACTAAAGCTAAGGAAGTATTAATTCAGTGTTGCACTTCTCAGAGCAAAAGTAGATCTAAAACCATACAGTTGCCAAGTTTATTAAACCTGCAGCAAAATAATAAATATTATGTCTGGCAAGAACTCAGGATCAACTATTGGCAGACTTCCTTTAATGTGATACTTTTGGACATTATAATATCAATGATGTAATAAGAAAGCATAGTTACTCTACCTACTCTTTTCTTAATATAAATTTATTTATTTATTTTTGGCTGTGTTGGGTCTTCGTTTCTGTGCGTGGGCTTTCTCTAGTTGCGACGAGCGGGGGCCACTGTTCATGGCGGTGCGCGGGCCTCTCACTGTCGCGGCCTTCTCTTGTTGCGGAGCATAGGCTCCAGACGCGCAGGTTCAGTAGCTGTGGCGCACGGGCCTAGTTGCTCCGTGGCATGTGGGATCTTCCCAGACCAGGACTGGAACCCGTGTCTCCTGCATTGGCAGGCAGATTCTCAACCACTGCACCACCAGGGAAGCCCTCTACCTACTCTTAACATATGCATGCTAACAGATACTTTACAGTTGGGTGAAACCTTCTATGTAAAGAGCATACATGGATGTTTTACTGTTTATGAGGGAAAAGTGCTTGACAGCTTCTTGTTTGTTTTTCTTTTTAATCACTGAAAATCCATGCTTAAAGGGGAAGAAATTTTTAAATTTTGGCTTGTGGTTATTTTTTGAACCAAAAAATTTTCTGGAAAAGATTTGTTGGATTCAGTATTGACAGAGTACAAGCAGAGAACAGGAACAACATCTCTACACTAGTTAAAGAGTTGACACTTGAATATTATTTCTCATAGTGCATTATTGCCAGAGCACAATTGTCTGTAAACAATATGGACTTTGATCTTGATTCAGTTTTTAAAGGAAATCATGAGAATTGTGCCTATGATTGAATTTTGGTCCTTGAATATATATTCTTCAAAATGCTGTGAAAAAAAATGAGCAGTGAATAGAAAACTCTTGTTTTCCACCTTGAAACAGGTTGGCTGTCAAGAGGGAAGTTAGTCATATGAATTTTTGAAATCAGATATGATATAAAAATATTTTTTCATGGGAATTCTCTGGCAGTCCAGTGGTTAGGACTCAGCACTTTCACTGCTGGGGTCCGGGTTCAATCTCTGGTCAGGGAACTAAGATCCTGCAAGCTACTTGCCAAAAAAAAAAAAAAAAAAATTTCTTCATGACCCTAAAAAAGACCATTTCTGTGATTTCAGATGGCTTGCCCCAATGGCAGCATGTATCAGAAGCTTGAAAAGCCTAAAATTGTCTTTCAGGGCTAAATTATTACATTAGTGCTGAAAATAATATATTAGGACAAACTATAATGCAAAGAAGGCTTTATTACTATGAGATGGACTGTTTCACAAATTAGGATATGCATTCTTCTTCCACCATCTCCACCCAGAAAAAATAACCACTTCTAATGTGTACTCATTTCACTTTGAATACCTCTATTAGAGTATTTAACACATTGTATCAGATATTTTGGAGTATTTACATTTCTCAGTTGGACTGTGCACTCCTCAAGGGCTAGTGATCATGGTCCTCCCCAAAAGAGGTGTGCTAGTAAATCTTTCTGGGAATAAAAATAATTACAATTTACAAATAATAACATATACAATACTGTATTGTAAAATCCATATAGGCGATTGATTCTTACAGAATGCTTTGGTTGATTTTTACCAAACTCTTGTTTCTATAGCCCTGTCTGTAGCCAACCTATAGGTGTGCAATTGTTGAAGAAAGTAGTGTTAACATAAATGGTCATTGATATTTTTGTCTAAGTAAAAGAGTAAGATGAAAATTAAACTACTTTTTCATCAATGATGTGACTTCTCACTAACTCATTAATAGTTTTAAAATAGTATTAGAAGATTATTTATTTCAGTGTAACACTTTAAATTTAATTTGATTAATACTTTTTTCTATTACTTAAGTCTAGACCAGTGGTTCCCCAACCTTTTTGGCACCAGGGACCAGTTTCATGGAAGACAATTTTTCCATAGACTGGGGGCAGGTGGGGATGGTTTCAGGATGATTCAAGCACATTACATTTATTGTGCAGTTTATTTCTATTATTATTACATTGTAATATATAATGAAATAATTATATAACTCACCATAATGCAGAATCAGTGGGAGCCCTGAGCTTGTTTTCACTTGTCACTCACTGATAGGGTTTTGATATGAGTCTGCAAGCAACTGATTTATTATGGTCTCTGTGCAGTCAAACCTCTCTGCTAATGATAATCTGTATTTGCAGCCACTCCCCACCGCTAGCATCACCACCTCAGCTCCACCTCAGATCATCAGGCATTAGATTCTCATAAGGAGCGCGCAGCCTAGATGCCTCACATGCACAGTTCACAGTAGGGTTCGCACTCCTATGAGAATCTAATGCCACCACTGATCTGACAGGGGGTGTAGCTCAGGCGGTAATGCAAGAGACGGGGAGTGGCTGTAAATACAGATGAAGATTTGCTCGCTTGCCCACTGCTCACCTCCTGCTGTGCGGCCCAGTTCCCAATGGGCCATGGACTGATACCAGTTCGTGGCCCAGGGCTTGGGGACCCCTGGTCTAGACTATCAACAAAACATTAAGCTTATGCCCTGATTTGTAGCATTTGCCGATTTCTAGGTTGTAAACATTCCCACTGTGGTCTGTTTCAAGCTACCAATGTGATATCACTGGTAATAGAGTTGGGAAGAGATGGGCAGTAGCACACCACTGTATAGCTTTTTCTGCATGCTACAATGGACATAAATAACCTCAAGGGCATCGATAATAGTAAAGCATAATAAAATAAGAAGTGATGAGTTGTATTTATTTGTTTTTAATATAAGTTTGAAAATATTTATTTTTGGTAATGGCTGTGTTTAACTAGTAGCTTGAAGAATTCCTAAAGATTTAATTTTTGACAGCATGTGCTTGTATGAGTTGGATTCATCACACTGCTGCCCCTGGAGTGGTCCCATGCATAATCTACACAGCCTTATGTGACTGATTTGTTAATTGATTTAATGCAATCAACTTAACATGTTCATCATATGCCCTTGGCTTTTATGGAGGACTGCTATAAGACCATACACATGATGTCTATGCATTGGCTATAAGATTACATCAAAACTTTGACATTTTACTCCAATGTTTTAAGTTTGTCTTATTGAATTGGTCACTTTCTTATTTATCAGACAAGAATAGTATCCTGTTCCCTCTTTGTTTTATCTGCCTTGAAACTCACAGGTAAATTGTACACTTGATCATAATAACTGTTAGTGCAGGCCAATAACATTTCATTTAAAAAAAATCTTATGTTCAAATTTTAAGATATATATATATGTATATATACGTATGTACATATACATACATATATACATATAATACATATACAGACCTTCATTCATACATATATATGTATACATACAAACACAATTTCAAATTAGGTTTCCTAAGGTACATTTGATATGAAATGTTGAATAAAGTCTTAATTTGTTTCCTTTATTTACCAGTTTTCAAAGTAATGAGTTGGTTCCCTAGCATTCTTCAAAGGTGAACAATGTGTTTTTTAAGTATCATTATGAACTCATGTCTTAAGATATATTTGTTATGTTTCAATCCATTGTAGTTATTCTTAACAAGTTCAAATTGTCTCATCTTTGGCCAGTGGGAGCCAATTCAAGTTGGGTTCTTCAAATTTACTCTCAAGTCCTTTTTATATGACCCCAATAATCTTTGATAGTTTTCATGCTTAAAGGTATGATAGGGTATTTTAGGCTTATCTTGGCCATTACCTATCCCAAACCTAGAATCAACCTTTGCTTCAAGGAATTTGTTTCAGGGGCAAATGATGTTTAGTGTCCATAATTGGAAACATAAGTATGTGCTTGTTGCTACTGAAGTAGTCCCTGTTTTTAGGCATTTACAGTGGGCAGAACTAAGAAATATATATTTTTAAATATAGAATATGTGATGAGTTCATTCTAATACATCCAGTTCAAATTCACGATCACAGAATTTTTATGTAACTCATTGATTTTACATCTGTTTCTTTTTTGTCCCACATCAAAAACACCAACTTAATTATCCATTTGCTTTTTCTCAGACTGTGCATACAATAATATTACAATAACACTACCAATTAATACCACAAAACTATGGCTAATGATAACAAATTAAGTTCCTATTTTGTTGCTTCTTTAAAGTTCATTTTCTTAGTTTAAATCCTATGAGGAAAGTACTGTTAAATTATTGTGTTTGTGTGTGATTTTTTAAAATTACTGTGTTTAAAGTCACTTAGAATATTCTTCTCTGTATGGTTATGCCACCAACTCCATATACAATTAAGTTCATTTATTTCATTTAGATGGGATTGCTTTTAAAATTTAATGTATTTTTGTTTTATAATTATGTAAATTATTTTATGTTTCCAAAATCACATTTTTATGAGAACACTTCCTACTATTCTATCTTTACTACCCTGCTCCTTTCCTTTTTACAGGTAACCATGTGTTTTAAGGTTTTGACTTTTCATTTAAAAAGTGAAATACATATATAGATGAATGGTAGCATGCCATAGATGCTTTTCTCTACTTTGATTTTTTTTACTTAACAAAATACTGGAGCTGACAGTGAAATACTTTATATTCCATATATTCTTTATTCCTTTTAAAAAATTGCATAGTACTTCACTGTATATGTGTACCATAATTAATTCAGCCATTTCCCTATGATGGACATTTGTGTTATTTCCAGATGTTAACCTAAAACAATAAACGGTCAGTTATTTTACCAGGAAAATGGGTTTATTTGGGGGCAGCAAAGAATTGCAATTCGTGACATGCGACTCTGTGAATCACATGCAAGTCCAATAAAGAAAAGGAAAGAAAATTTTTTTATAGAGGAGAAGGGGAAGTTGGGAGAGATGTTGATAAACAAAAAGTCCATTGGAGGAAACTGGGAATTCAAAGTGTAATGGCTCTTAATTGGCTGAGTTGTGACAGTTTCATTGGCTGAGCTGTTGCCAGGCAAGGAAGAGATCTTTCTTCCTTCTGCTGGCATTTGTAGTAAGTAAAACAGTGTCACTTCCAGCTGGAGATGCATGGTATGTCTTTTCCTATTGGGATCATTGTATGGACCTTGACTGGTACATGGGCTCCCTCTTTTGGCCTTCAGACTCCATTTTAGTGAGGTTTCTCTATTAATTTTCATGCAGACTTTTGCTATAAGAAACAGTGCTTCAATGTATATTTTCTTATATACTTATTTTATATTTTTTCAGTTTTGGTCAGATTCTTGGAAGTGGGATTTGCTAGACACAAAATAAATGCATATGTAACTTTGCTAGATACTGTAAAATTCTCTCTCGTTGGAGTTTTTCTATTTTTCACTCTAACAAAGAATATTTGAGAGTGTTCCTTTTCCCCACAACTGCCTCACTAACAGGCTGTGTTGTGAAACTTTTGGATTTTTGCCAATTTGTTGGGCGAGACATAGTATCTCAGTGATTCTTAATTTGCATTTCTCTTATGAACAAGGTTGAGAATGTTTCTATTTAAGGGGCATTTGCATTTCTTTTCCTGTGAAATGTCTGTTCATATCTCTTGCCATTTTTCTATCAGGGTGTTGGTGTTTTATTCATTTTTAGATACTCTTTATATGTAGGGTTATTAAATTATCTCTGATATGTTACAGATTTTTTTCACAGTTTCTCATTTGTCTTTATACTTCACTTGCAGTATTTTTTTCTTTTTCTCAATACAAAAGCTTTTTATTTTTACATATTGAGATTTACCAATATTTCACTTTACTGCATCTAGTTTTGACCATTGTTAGGAACGTTTTCCCTACTCTCCAACTATAGAGGAATTGACCCATAATTTCTCCTAGTACTTGTGTGGTTCAAATTTTTATATTTAAATATCTGATCTTCTTGAAATTTATTCTTGGAACAGATCCAAACTTGTCTTTTTCCTTATGACTACCCAGTTATCCCAACATCACTTATGAAAACGTCCATCTCTTCCTTACTGCTTTGAGATACAGCCTTTGTCTAAGTTAAATTTCCATATGCACTTGGGTAATTTCTCAACTTTCTGTTGCGTTTATTGGTCTTTTTATTTCATGTGCCAATGCCACTGTTAAATTATTAAGCCTTTATAGCATATTTTAATATCTGATAGTACACCCTCCCCCTACTCCCAATGCTCTTTTTCAGAGTTTTCTGGGCTTTTCTTGTTTTTTTTTATTCCAAATGAATTTTATAACCAACTTGTGCTTATAACAGCATTCTTTTTTTGGGGTGGTGGTGGTGGTGCTGTGTGCCTTGTGGCACGGCATGCAGGATCTTAGTTCCCCGACCAGGGATCAAACACATGCCCCCTGTAGTGGAAGGGTGGAGTCTTAACCACTGAACCACCAGGGAAGTCACACAACAGCATTCTTAATCAGCAATGTTTATTTGAAGCACCATCAGAGTTTTTTAAAAAAAGGAAATAAATACTAGGCCCCCACCCAGACCTAGTGAATCTCTAGATATTGGGCCTGGGTATGTATATTTTGAAAAAGCTGTCCAGTTGATTTTAATAATCCCATTTAAAAATGACCTAAGGGGACTTCCCTGGCGATCCAACGGTTAAGACTCTGCGCTTCCAATGCAGGGGGTGTGGATTCGATCCCTGGTCAGGGAACTACGATCCCATATGCTGCGCAGCGTGGCAAAAAAAACCCCAAAAAACTTATAAAGCATAAATTCAAGGTCTAATTCCAGACTACTTTATGATTTGTTTTACCTTACGTATTCTGGACCTTACTAAGTGACTGCAGCATTTACCCAGTTCCCTAAGCCAGAAGCCTCTCTAGTTTTCCTTTAGTTCTTCCTTTCCTTTAACTCTCTCTGTTTTCAGTTGGTCACGAAATCCACATTTTACCTCAAAAACGTCTGGCTTTAAACCTCCAATACCACTGTCTCTTACCCCTTTTCTCATGGACTGTTCAGCAATCTCTTCATACTACAGTCTATTATCTGCACTGCCTACACAGTTATTTTTCCCTAAAAATAAGGTCAATCATGTCACTTCTTTGCTGACCTTTGTTGGCTCTCAGGATAAATTCAACCATGGTACTTAAGGCCTTTCACTCTCAGGTCCAAGCCTCCTTTTCCTCCTTAGTTCCTGTTATTCCACACCTCACACTGAATATTCCTGTTACAATGAATTTCTCACTAGTGGATGGACATCACACCTAGTAGCTCTTTGCATTTACATTTATGGTTTCTTTCACTTAGAATCTGCTCCTGCCTTCCTTGCCTGGTAAGCTCTCAGTATTTGAGATGCAGTTCAAATGGCATTTCTTTGATAAAGCTTTTTATAGACTCTCAGAATTAGTTGCCCCATTCTCTTTATTCTCACAAAACTTTATTATTTGTATCTTTATAATGTGATTTTTGTGAGTCTTTAATCTCCCAGGAATTTCACACTTTCAACATCAACCAGAATGTGAGCTTTTCATGTTTTTCCAGCCTCTAGCAGAGTGCACAGCATACAGCAAGCACTCAAATGTTTGTTCAGTGAATGAAAACAAATAAAGCTTCATTAGTCTGTACTGATTGAAACAGAAACAAGACATGACAGTGGCCAACTTGTTCTACTATTAAGATCTCTCCTTCGTTTGGCTTTTTGTAGTTTATAGTCAGCCTAGACTTTGTTCTCTGTCCATGGCAATTCCTTACTCTTTGAAGGTCCATGTACAATACCTACAGTAGTAAATACCTGTCCATCTTTATATCTGCCTGTTTAAGAAGTTCTGTCTTGGTCCTAAAAATAGATGATGCTTTATAGAAGAAAGTGCAACAATTTAGTCTATAGTGGTGGAATAATTAGTTTATGGCATTATAATTTAGTTAAATTATTGGTATTAGTAATTAGTTTAGGTATGTATCACATAGAATTTCAGAAATAATTATCATATTGGAAAAGATCTATTTGATCATTAAATTCTTTTACAGTTCTGTACATGATCAGGTATTGATTTAGATGATGATCTTAAGTAGAAGACTAAGTGCTACGGGAGACAAATTATTTTAAAACTTGTGATTATTTTCTCTTTTTTTATCCCCTCAACTCTATGATTATGTTGTCATCTCTGAAATGATCAAATGTGATAACATGAAAAAGGGAAGGAATCATATTAAAAAATAATTTAGGCACAACTTCTTAGTAAATGGGAATCAAATACTGGAGTAATCCAGTTTCAGATTTTTAGTGTATCATTATTTTTAAAAATCAGTTTTAAAGGTAGATTAAATTGGATAATTAATATATTTCAATTACCAAATAACAACAAATTATTTTAAAGATATATTTTAATATAAAAATTGAAGCTTTTGTTTTTTATTGAAATATAGAAAATTCATTTTATGAATTTTAGATATCAATCTGTGTGAGTTTTTCATTTGTCAACTACTTTGTTAATTATTGATTTTCATTTAACTGTATTTCACCTTTAAGAATGTTGCAAAAATATTTTCCAAACTATGTAAAGAGCCCTGATGATAATAAAAATATAGTTTTAATATATTTTAAAGACACCAAGATCAAGTTCTTCATTATCACCAGTTTTATCCCTTATTCTAAACTTTGATGACACTAAGTCTTATTTTAAGTTACTTCATCATTCAACCAAGGAAAAGACAACTTTGTGTTATATGTGGCTTCAATTTTAAATTATATATATATACATTCACACACTCTCTTTAAAAATTCTTTTGAACTGTGGTTCTAAAGTCTCCCAGGAGAATGATAGGAATTTTTAATGTGAATTTTTCTATAAGTTAATCACTTTCATTATCTGTGAACCATTTTTTCTATTGATTAGGCATATATCCAAACTTTAAATTACTAAATGAGTCTTCTTATGTTAAATAGTTTCCCCCACAGGTTTTTTCCTCTAAAAACTAGGCAATGTAAATTACATATTCTTATGAAACTTATTGTTTGGAAAACCAATGTGCCATCTTCAAACCCAGTATTATTTCAAAATGTTATTGGAACCAAAAATTGAACTATGCTTTGCAGTATACTGTTTAAAGTATTTAAGTAAAAGATACATCCTAGTTATCTAAGTTATTCAAGTTTGCCACAACTTTATTTCAAGAGAAATGTTTTAAGAGAATTCTTTATGAAAATTGAGACAATTTGAATCTAGCTATTTCTTTTTATCCTTTCAAAATTGAATATTTTCAACAGTAATGCTAGTGATTAGGCAAAATGTCAGAAATGGATTGTTGAAATACTAATATTAAAATTATTTACATATAGAAATATCAGTGAATTGTCTTGTTTACTTCCAAATATTTTAAAATACTGTTTTGAGTAATGACCACTATTCTATAAAATGCATGAACTTTTTTATATGTTACTTTGCTAAAGTAATATGTAAATGATGGCTTTCCACACTTGTTGTAGTCTGTATTTTTCTTCTGTAACATTATTAGTAAATTTTGATATTGTGGAACTGTTGACCAGTCATACATGTACAGAGCTTGGCCTCTGAGTTAATTAAATATGAGTTAATAATATATTATAAGGAAATTATTATCCTTATTACAGTTATTAGGTGGTTACTCAAATTATAGCTTCAAAAGGAATGCAGAGCATGGAAAACTCAGGATTAAATTATGCATTTGAACCTTAGGCCAGCTTTTACTGTAGAGACAGTTTTCTGCTAAGACTGAAATTGTATGTCATTGAAATTAAATGCTTTTCTGGGGATGGAAGGTTCCAGTTTTTAATGAAATTACTGAGTGTGGTGTAGTGAAATGATTAAAATCTGTATTCTGGGAATGTGGCAGGGAAAAAAAATCAATAAATGCTAGCACAGCTTTGCTGCTCAATGTGAATCCTGAGAATGAAATAAACTACTACAAAAATAATAATTAAAAACATATCAGCACATTAATTTATTTAGCATCAGTCTCCTGAGACATCATCTTCACTAATTTTTAGCATACATTTTACTATATAATGAGCAGCCTTCTTTTCAGATATCCCTATTAGACAGGCAGTATTTCTGCCCTTCCCCCCAGCGCTCCTGCATTGCAATCATTGTACTTGCACTTATTATGTTACAAATGACCGAGGTAAGGCTGACATTCTCAGTGCATGCAAAAAGACCTAGTCTGCCAAGCTTTTTTTTTTGTCTTAATGAAGCAGCTTTGTGAAATCTCCCCATGTGTTAATACTAATGAAGATCCTCCAGCACAATTAAAATCACAGCCAGTGGCTGAAGAGGAAACATAAAACAATAGCATCTTTTAAGATACATTTATCCACATATGCATGTACAAAATATACATATATGGTCAAATTAATTTTCTATAGCTTGCCTTTCACTTGCTCTTTATCCTGAAAATTAAATTATGCAAGTTTTAATTATATGAACTTTTGAGACTTTAATGTGTTCCAGGGGAAAAACACTACCTCAATGAAAAAAATTTTTAATTATTTATCTTCTTGGGTAATAAAGCGTTACCACGGTTAAGACCTTTTTAAAAGAATCATTTTTAGGAAGCTACAGGGTGGTGTGCCGTAGGAGGGAATTGGGTGGACTTCACCTTTAACTTTTTTGGTTTTAGGATGCTGAAATTGGTGGGAGAAAATGGAAGGGTAAAAAATAGGAAGTTGGAAGAAATTCTGGGGATAGACAAATAGCACACCTTGTGTGTAATTTAAAGATGGAGCAATGGGCTACCCAGTTTTCACTTGATTTTTTAAGTGTTCTAATTCGTACAATTAGCTATCCTCCCCCCTTTTTCTTTTGCCCTCTCAGAAGCTGGGGGAAAAACTACTGAGGTTACCTTTTACAGTTCTAACTTATAACTTTAAAATGATTTACTATTTTAACGTTTTATTTAAATTTTAACTCAATCCATAAACATTACAGCAGCTTAACTTGCCGGTGTCAGGGCAGTAACGTTTTACCCCGGGACCATTTTGCATCCTGCTTTTTATTTTATTTTGAGTTCCAAACATCCACGAATTTTTGGCATATTACATTAGTTGGCTTTTAGAGTTTAACCAAATTCTGAGTTTACAGACAAAAAAGTTTAGGTAGAAATGGTTAATATATGCTCCCTATTCGCCAGTGTACTTTTTTTTTTAAATTACGTGTTCAATCCTATTTTCTGTCTTCTCTACTTTTAACGGCAAAACAAAACATTTGAGTTCCTTAACTTTTTCCTGGGACAAGGATCGGTGCAAACTCAAAGCTACAGGATTCTTGGGAGGAAGAAGCAACCCCCTCCCTCCCTTGGCTACTTTAGGAGCTGATAGGTCATTTATTATTGGAACTGAAATGGTATAAACAATTCTCTTTTTTCCCTTGTTAACAGCAACTTTCATTGTTAGAGAGAGGAGAGAGAGAGAAGCCTCGTTGGTTGACGTCACTTGGTTCATGAAGCCTTCGCCTAGAAGTGAAGCTGCTGAACAAACCTTGAGAAGAATCATCTCCTGCTTCAATCTGCTGCTGGATAGGAACTAATCAGAGAGAGGGAGGCGGAAGACGGAGAAGGAGGGCGTCCAGGGCTTTCCCGATCACAAATCTCACCTCCACTCCAACTCTCTTTATACTTTTCTTGCAAAAATAATAATAGAAATAAGGAGGTGGTGGGGTTTCCAAAAACAAAAATCGTAACCTTCAACCATCTGGGGAAGGCAAAAATCCCATCCACCGCAACTCTCAGTTCGAAAGTAAAGGTGAGTTTAAAATCCTCGGGTGTGAGGGGTGCGGGTGACGATGAAAATTCCAAATATCGTAAAGCCGGTTGAAACCGAAAAGGAGAAACTACGCTCCAGAGAGCGGGTTAGACTCCAGAGTTGCTTATCTCGAGGCGCTCGCCCTGCCCGCCCTGCTCGCCCTGCTCGCCCTGCCGCGGCTGTTTACCCTCGCCGGTCGGTCTGTCTCTTTGTTGTGCTGGCTGGAAGGCTGGGGTGGTGCTCGGGGTCCCGAGTGCAGTTTGGGGGAGGAGGACGCGGAGATGCGCGGTTCTGGGTGGGAGGGGGGGTGCGGTCTCAGGAGAATGTAAACTTTATTCCTAGCTGCCGGTGCGGGACTTCGGTCTAGCAGGGCCGCGGGCCGTGCCTCCGCCGGCGCGGGCAGACGCTGCCGTGGCGAGTCTGCCTCCTTTGTGCCGGCCGCCCTGCTCGGCCGCCCGGGCTTCGCGTGTCCTTCCTCTCTTCGGCTTCCAGCGCTCAGGTCGCCGCCAACAGTTTGGCTTCTCAAAAAAAACAACCTCTGGCACTGTTGCGATCGCCGTTCCTACCGGGGAATAGCCGCTGCTCCCCCCATCCCCGCCGGGGTAGTTTCAAGATACCCCCCACCCCGTCCGCCTACTGCTGCCCTTTTTTGCCTCCGCCCCCTCTTCCCTGTAGGACTGCTTAGCTGCGCCTGCCACCCCACCCCCGATTCGGGCCTCTTTTGCTCTCTCTCCTGTAGTAGCTTGGAGCTCAGGAGTTTACAGAAAGTGAGCTGGGGGGGGGGAGGGGGGCAGGTGGGACTGGGAAAAGATCTGGATACCTGTGAAGGTCTGTTTCAGTACGCAGAGGATTAGAGGAGCATAGCTTTTCCGACAGTAATGTCTGTCTCCCAGCAGTTCTTCCCCGGGAGCTGCCCCCTGCTCTCAACTCTTCTTCGGTCTTCTAGTGTTCTTGTTGCTCCCCCTCCCCCCTTCCCTTTCGCGGCTCCTCTCCTCTTAAAGTAGTTCCACGAACCCTAGAATTGGGACTTGGGAAAGGAAGGAAGTGTTCGGAGAGTCAGAGCTGGCCCTGCTGTTTGGGAGATTTTCCCTTCTTTTCTCTCCCTCTGTATTTATCTTTTGTGTGTTGCTTCCTTATAAAGAGAGAAGCAGCTGCAGTCCTTGGCCGAGTTGTTGAAATTTATCCCTTTGTGTATATTACAATATCCTCCATTTTTTCCCTCTGCCCTCTAAACAACAAGCGTTTCGCCATCTTGGGCAATTTTTATTCCCAAGTCCCTCTTTTTTATTTTCTTATTTTTTAAGGAATGGAAAGAAGCCTTAGAAAGTCGAAAAGTGTGTCTGGGTAAGACAAAGTTTAGGGAATGTTCAGGGGGTCCAGTGACGTCATGTAAACTTTATGGAGAAATTTTCCCAGGAGTAAATTTTTCGCTTAATTTTTTTCCTGTTTTAAGCGACCATGTAAAGGACCATGTAACTTAACAGGCTGACGATAAGCTGTGCTGCTTATTTTTGTGTTCTCTCAAAGTGAGCCCTCAGTTTCTGCACATTTTATGTTTTGGTAACAGGTGGAAAATTATGTGCAAAAAAATGGTGGTAACTTTTATAGTGTCCTTTGGTATTCACTTAGCTTTTGTCTGTATGTTTCTTTAAAGGATTTGAATGTTATTTTTAACTAACATGTTTCCTTTCTTATTTACTCCACTCTCTTATGTGGATTTGTCTTTAATCAGCTTGGTTAATATTTACGTATACTTATTTTAGATGACTTAGATCCCCTTTTGTAATTAACTTATATATTTTACATATGCCTTTACATTTGAAAAGGTACAACTATTGAAAATACCTGGAGATATGGATACTTGAAAAATTTAGTAGCAGTATTAAGTAAAACTATTGGTGAAAATGTAGTTAGTATTTAAAAGGCAGAATAGATTTTAAAACATATTCTATAATCTCAAGTTATATGCCCTTTGTCAACCATTATGAAAAGATAAACAGTAAAACTGGCATTTTAATTTGCTTGTCTAAAATAGTTTTTCACCTCACTAAAGTTCGGTTGGTCACATGATCAAACTTAATGATACACTGACTGGTATATAAATTAGAGGCACTGTAAATTGAATGGGAAAGTGGAATTCTGTCTGCTGTAGTCATTTTCAGTCAGCATATTTACTTCTCTTCTAACAAGGACATGAAACTGTCTATTTAATTTGCATTCTCTTTGTCTTCTGGGTTGGGGAAAAACATTGACTACAGTTAACTCAGAAAAAGCTAATAGAAACATTTCTGAGTACATTGAAAAGGTTTGTCTAACACATAAAAACTTATGTTGTATGTGGTATGCTTTTATCTCTGTAGCAGTCATATTTGGTGTTTTCTGCTATGCTATTTATTTAGGAATTTGCTTTATGTAAAACGCTATATAGAAAGCTTGACTGAATTGAGCCTGCCATTTATGTGAATTGTAGGTAGGTGAAAAATGTTTAAATAGTTAAAAGCACATAGAACAGATGGTTCTAAATTATACATGCAACAAAGGACTAGAAGATTTGGCAGATTATAAATGGCAAGCAACAGAGGATAAGCAGTTTAAGAAAATGTTAGTTAAGTACATTTGATGTCTCACACCTATTGTAAACACTGTACATATTGTCACTGTGCTGCATAATCAATAACTTAGACACATTGAGGTGCTGGTAAGTTTCAGATAGAAAAAAGTACGATTTTACAAATGTTTGAAACGAATTGTTGAATATAAAATTATTTTAAGCCTGTGATGACAAGAGTTTTTCTTTTTTTTAGAAAATCAAATTGTATGCTTTAAAACAGGAAGTTATTTATAAGAACTTAATATTGTTGTACTCATATAATGGTTTGGAGAGAAGTAGGAGTAAATATATATTTTGAAATACAGAGAATAGTATATTTACTGTTATTATATGTTAAACTAGGGCTGAACTGTGTAGCAGCATTTACTCTCTCAAACACTACTGAAAAATATTTTTAGACTCTGCAGTCTTGGAAATGCATTTAATAGAATACTGTTGGCATAAGTTACTAAATACATATTAAATGAAAGAAGGGTATATTTTAGTATTAATTTTTGAGTTTGTGCATAACAATAATAAGGTTTTACTTGGTAACTATAGTTTACTCTCAGTTTTAAAAATGGAAAGATTTGTGTGTAGGTTTTGCCTTTCTAGAAGAATCTGAGTAATTATATTTTGCATTTTCAAAAGATTTAAAATAAAAGTATTCAATTTGGCAGAAATTTGTTTTTATTTTTATAAGCCATTTATTTAAAATGCATATGAGACTGTAATGGAAACCTTGGAATTTTAATTCTGTTGCCCTTTCTCCCATTTCTTTGTTTGCATGTTTATTATAGAACTGCAGTGTAAAGGAGCAGATGTTTTGCCAAACATCCTGATGTGTTGCTTTTTCTTATGGGAGTGCATAACTGTTCCTTCTGATGCATCAACTTGACAGCTGGTTGATTTCATGGAGCTGCTAAGAAGCCATTAGTGGTGTCATTGAATTGAAACAGAACAGTCACTCCCAGCTCGAACTGCAATTGTTAATGTCTTTGTTGCTACTTTTGTGTTACTATACAAGATGTAGGATATCACAGTTGCATGAAAGTTCAGTTTTTTGTCTTATCTCCTTGAATTAGTGAAAGTATGCATTAGAACTTGATTACTTTTAGGTTTAAAGGTTTCTCAAAGAAAGCTTTTAAGTTGTAGTTTTTGGGTTTTTGACCTAGTCCTAGCTAGAAGCACCAAAAGAAGGTATGATTTAGCACAAAGTAATGTGGGGATTTTGACCCCTAGATGAAATTACATCATCAAGGTTTAATGATTTTTAATAAACTTGATATTCTGAGGGATTAATTCAATTACCTAGCGAGGTATTTTAAGAAGTTTTTGCTTGTATTTAATTAAATATTTTATATCATAAGGTTTTAAAAATACTGTGCTTTATTTAATAAATGTTGACTTATTTGAATAACCATTTCTTTAAACTTTTGTTGCAGAAGATAATCAGAGGAGAAAAGAATTATTGAGGAAAAGGGCAATTTGGGGTTTACTTTTTATAAGGAGGTAAAATATCACTAAATAATTGACTAGTAGTCATTAAATGATTTTAAAATTTGAAATTATATTTTTATTGTACTAGTAACTTTTATTGGTAGTTTCAACTATCATACTGTGGTACTAAAATGGTGTCAGATCACCATTGATGCCGAAGTGTTTTCTACTTTTTCTAATTACTTGCTTTTTTTTTGGTGGGAGAGGAGATCGGAAAGGAGAATTAAGAGTGATAATCTCAACAGAAAAAAGCACATTTAAAAAAATTTGTGTAAAAAAACGTAAGGGTGGTAAGTTTAAGGATAAAACGTAGCTTATCACTGTTAAGAGATATTTTCTAGTTGTAATATTTATTGATTTTTAATTTTAAAATCTTTAAGTACACTAACAATTTTTCAAAGAGCTTGACATTTATAACATACTTAAAAGTTTGCTTTTAAAAGAAATTCTTAAAATGAAATTGATAATTAGAATAGATAATTTGCTGAGGTAAATCCCATTAAAAGGACTTCTTATACAATATAAACAAATTTAAACACTTATAATACACTGCTGAGTGATTTCAGAATTATGATTTCCTGAAATAATAAGTTTTCTGAACATGCTTTTCTTTTAAATAGATCATACATTACTGAGACTAAAGGTAAAATTTATATTTGGGTAATAATGCTTTTATATAACCTTTTAATATAATCACCATGCAGTTTCTTAAAATTATTCTGTTACCTTAGCCTATGATTCAATTTTTGAGAAATATATTTACTCATAAAATATTTGTGTCATGTCAGATATTCATATAAACTAAATGGTAAATTGAGTTGTATATTAAATGTAAGCTTTTTTTAAAGGAATCTCAATGCTTAGCTCAGTTTTAGAGATGACGTAATTTTAATTGTAGTGCAAATAAGCATCCCGTAATTTAAGTAGGAGTTTTTCCACATTGGGTTTCTTAAAGGAAACCAGTTCTAAACAGAAGAGTCATAAAAAGTTTAAACTTTCATTCATAAGTTTTTCTGTTGACTCTATTAACTTTGGAATTATGAGCAATAAATATATTTGATTGATTTACAATTACATATGGAGCTTAAACTAAAACGAATTTACATGGCTTTCAAATGTGCTTTGAATGCTTTGTGATTTGTGGCAAGTCATAACATAGTTTGAGATGTAAAATATCTAAGAGACCTGATATTTTAAGTTAAACATTGAGCTTTTTAAACGAATAGCTCTTGTAAGAATATGAGGTGAAAGTAAGTACAGTTTTTATCCCACATATTTAGAATTTACTATGTAAGATAAGGTGTTTTTAAAAATAAATTAATGCTTTGAAAAGTTGTTTTTATAATTTTTGACATTTGGCTTGTACTTTGGTTTTTTTAATGCCTTTCAAATAAAAATTAAATGTTAGTGATAACAGTAATAATGAAGGTAATACATAGATCAGAACCTTTACCAACTTTATGTATGCACACGTATGCATGTGTGTGTAAGGAAAAAGGAGCATTTTGTTTGAAGATAATTATTGTACTTCAGCTATGTGTAGACATAATTGTGTGTTTTTCCTCTGTTTTCTCCTCTTAACACTTTTCCACAAGCATGCACTCATTAATCAAAGACGGTGCACTCCTGCTGAGGGCAGAGAGGTTCATCAAATTGGCAGTCAGTTTGGTGTAAAGAACGGTGTCCTGAAGCTCTTAACTCGCTGGGACATAAATAAATCTAAGGTCTTTGTATGCAAACCCTGGAGGTTAATACTGTATAATTCAGTGTCCTGTCTTTGTTTTTATGATTGATGTTTTTAAATGTTTCAAGCTTGATGCAAGTCTTCTAGTAGGTCAGGTCTGACAATCTGATTGGCCGAAGTAAGAAAGCATTAGGTTGTCAGAAGGACTTTGAGTTTGCTGCAGAGATTTTGATTTTTTTTCATACGAGATCATTGTTATATTGCCTGAGCTGTTATAGGAGTGTACCAATGATTGACATCCCCTGCTGTGATAATGGACCCAGTGCATGAAATGCCAATAGTTTGGTCCTATTTGTTCAGAAGCTTACTGCTATTTGTATCCTTAACAGAGCTAACATGTAGAACAAGCAAAACTACTGGGATTTCTCTGTAGAAATAGTGCTGGGATTTGGCTTTAACATGAATTGGTTGCATATTCATAATTTAAGAACAGCTGGTTACAGCAAGCACATAGTCATTTGCAAGCTATTATAAACCATTCCACTCACACATGGAGCCTGTGCTTGGTGGATTTTTTTTTTTTTTTTATTGATCTACCTGCATTTAAAATCTGGTCACTGCTGCTACAGAAGCTCTTCATTTTAGCTGTGTTTGCAACATAGAACAGCTTCAATTTTAAATATTTAAACTAAATGCTGAATAAAATGAAGAAGCTTTGAAGGAACCAAATGTAAAAGGTCAATAATGTATTACTCATTATATGTCTCATCTTGGCCCAAAACAAACCAACCTAGATTGTACAACCATTGTAATTTTTGGAAAATATGTTTTATGATTTTGTCCATAGATGAATAATCAAATTATCTTTGATATGAAAATATTGTTAATTATATTTTACTAGTTATGTATAGTTTTAAGAAACAACACAAACAATAAATTGTGATTAATTAGCGTGTAAAACAGTTTCATCTAATATGTAGTAAAATGACAGTACTTTTAATTTTGAGTGATATAAGGCAAGATAGAAAGGAAAATCAACAAGACATTACAATTGGATTAGAATAATGCTAATCCTAAAACTATAAAACTATTCAGAATTTTTAGAAGGAATCTAATGAGGAGTCTCTTCTGCTTTTTGGGTCACTTCTGGAATATAAAGCACAGCTATACGGTTACAGTATTGAAATGACATGTGTAAGCTAGTCCAGCTATAATAGTGTCCTGCATGTTGTGCTGCCTAGTAGTGACTGAAAAGAGGAGAAAACCACTACATCCCAAGTTTTCACATTGAAAAGAAAATCACTTATCCCAAGTGAGAAGAGTAGGAGGAGAAAATGTTAAATGTGATTTCAGATATTCTGGTAGGAATCACAGGGAGCTCTTCCCTGATTTGTGTATGTTAAAGTAAGTGGATGCCTGAGTGATTTACAGTGGTGTGGTGATTATATCAAGCTTTCCACACAGCATAGTGTTAGGTTCACATGTGCATGCATGTGTTTGTCCCTACACTAGATGATGAAGTAGCTTTCAGCACTTCAAGGTTGAGTACCAGTCCTAAGAGTGCATTTTACTGTTTCTTGGCTTCACAAATGGCTGGATATGTTGATAATATCACAGAATATATGGCCAAATTTAATCTAGCTGACAGTAGGCTGTACTTTTTTTAAAGTAATAAATTCAGAGGTTATTAAAGGACAATGTTTTAGTTTTGCAATAACATATATATATATATATATATAGCTAATTTGCCATTATTGGAGGTTGCATTAGTCATTTTGTGAATTATTCTATGCCGTTTTTTTCTCTCCCTTTTGACGATTGGCCTTTCAGTTATTTCCCTGCTCTTTAGCATCTTAACACAGAATAAGCTGAGGAAATAAAAGGAAGTAAATTTCAAATGAGTCTAGTTTTGCTTCCTCCCCCACTTCTTGGTAGATCAGATGGAGAGAAGTCCTTAGATTTTCACCAAAATGAAGGTTTAGGATTTTATTTGTCTACCTTTTCTGGTTCTCATTATAACAGATAATTATATTTAGATAAAAAGAAAAGTGAGTTAATGGATTCAATTTTTAAAATATTAGTAACCCAACAAAACAGTAGAAAATTTAGCCAGTACTTGAAAACTGAATTGACTCAATAACCACAACTACAGGAGAACCACAGGTATTTGATACACTTTTATTGTTCTAGCACTAATAATAGGGGAAAAGGAGGGCAGCTACCTGCATTCATCAAGTTTGTACTGAATGCTGTCTTCAGGCATACTCGTGGAAAAAAGTTTGTGAAAGCTCAGAGTAGGCGAGAGATGACTTTTGTTCGGAATCATTAGAAAAGGCTCTTTGGTTTAGGCAGCTTTGAATTAGACCAAGAAGAGTGAATCAACTGAATATTCAGAGATCTGGAAGAAAGAATGCAACTAAAATAGGACAGCCTGAGCCCCCTCTAAAACAAATTAATTCAGGCTAGATCTACTGGGCATCTGGAGTGGTTATGCAGCCTTTTTGAGGTCACCCCAGAAGGAAGAGAAAATGTTATGGGGTCCTACTTTTCCTCCATTGCTTTAAAAGTCTGCTGCTTGGCTTTCTCTGGAGAAGGTGGGTTGATCAGTTTCAAATCATCCATTTCAATGATAGGATTGTTGTTTGTGGAAGCCAGGTTATAACTGACAAAACTGCCCTTTCTGGTCAGAGTTATTCAAATATTGTGCTTAACGTAAGATTAACCAGAACCACTTTCTTCTCCCTCATTATATTCCTATGCTTCTATAAATGTTTTTTCTTGAAACCTAATGCACGGTCATACCTACTAAGAACATTGAGCAGAGAGGACATCACCTCTGTTTCCCTTTTTTTAGATTTGATGATGACGAACTAGCTTTCCAAGGGGGTTTGATGTCTTCTGACTCAAACACTTTTCCTTCTTTTAGTTCCTTTGGATGAATGAAGACAGACAGACATACTGGCTGCACTGTCAATAATGGGAATATCCATAAGGACAAAAAGCAACCAAATGTATAAGCCCTTACTTTAAATTACATCAGTACTGAATTTCACTTATAATAGAAATTCCACGAAGAATAGAAAATATGAAAAGGAAAGATTAAAAAAAATTCAAAGACAAATGTACGAGAAAGTGTCATAATTTTCATTGATTAGACTTTTCCATACTTCATTGTTGCTGTACTAAGATAATGAAGCTTATTCATTTTCCTTATTTGCAATATTGTGATGAACATTTACCTGAAGGGATGTGTTAGAAGAAAACCTTAAAACTTTTATGTAATCATTTCTTAATCTTGATGATGATGAGTTTTGAGTAAATGAAATGTGAAAATGAGTGGAAATAGAAGGCTATCTAGTATCTGAGTTTAGAGAGAAGCCATACTTATTATCTTTTCTGGTTTCCATGATGACATGGTTGTTGAAACGTAACTTCTGGACTTCCTTGGGAAAAGGGTCATTGTTAACAAAAAAAACATTACGGTGATGTAAGAAGGAGCAAAGCCTATCTTGTGCATCTGAAAAAATTAGGGAGCAGCCTGTAAGTCACAGGATAATGTATTTCTCCTTTTATGGGTTATTAGTGTAGCATAATGAAAGAAATAGGGTCTGCAAGGCAACAGTAACAGAGATTGTGGGTCAAATCTATTTTAAAAGAAGGGTACTGCAGAGCTAAAGGAAATGTTGAGGGTAGGCAGTAACAACAACAAAAAGAGGAGACAGTTTTAAAGAAGGCTTTTAAATGGAGTCAAGAGGAGTGTAGCACTGTTACGTAATTGAGTCCTCTTGGAAAGTATCAAGATTTTCTTCATTCTGGTCTAAGTACCTTAGCATTAAAATTCCTGTGCGTTCTTATTAATATTTTTAGCAGTTGTTGAGAAAATAACTCTTATCTATAATCATACCTTGGGATTTTGAAGTAGGAAGTTGACCGGTTAGGGAAGGGCTGTGTAAACAGTAAGATAGTTTGTCCAGGAAGAGAACATGTAATAACTTTGGCCAGTTAGGTAAAAGCTCTTTCCCCTTCCCTCTCCAGAAGGAGATGTACTTGCCAAAACTCATAAAAGAGAAGAATTGGTTTAAAGAATATGTAAATGCTTTTGTACTAAGTGTGAAATGGGAGGGGAGGAGCAAGGCATGCTGGGGGGAGGAGGGGAAGAGCTAAAGAGAATGTGACCCGAATTTCCCTGTTTTTGCTTTAAATGAAGTGTTGTTCTATGACATAGTACCTTGAATTTGACCTTTTTCATTTTAATGTGAAACACTGTTTGTGAAATAGGTCATTTTTGGCAATTTATTGCAAATATTTTATTCTTAGGAGGGAGCATCTGATATGTTGCAGCTGAAGTCCAGAGATACAACTAAATTAAGTATATGGGCCTGGGTAAAAATGAATGCTTTTTTCTGTATTTGTAATCCTAGCGCTTCACAAGTGAGCAAAAAATAATCCTGTAGCCACCCATGGAAACAATCACTTAACTAGTTCCTCATGTTTAGTACTGTTGTGATATGCTAATAGTTCTGTATTAGGCAGCAGTGATTAGTTAAATAAATTGTTAGTTAAATTGCGAACGAGAAACGGGTCAGCATCTATTTTTTAATAACTAGAAACAATTCAAGGTGCCCAGAAATAAAATGCATCGTCTATAATATGCTCAAGGAGTTAATAATTTACATAGAAAGGATGTACAGAAAGTCTCATCTTTTGTGATTTTTGTATTAGAAATTCAATTATTTATGTCAGGAAAAAAGTTTGGGGTAGGAAAGGAAAAACAATTTCTTTTTAAAATTAATTAATTAATGTTTGGCTGCATTGGGTCTTCATTGCTGTGCGCAGGCTTTCTCTGGTTGTGTTGAGCAGGGGCTACTCTTCAGTTGCGGTGTGCAGGCTTTTCATTTCGGTGGCTTCTCTTGTGGAGCACCGGCTCTAGGCGTGCGGGCTTCAGTAGTTGTGGTGCTGGGGCTTAGTTGCTCTGTGGCATGTGGGCTCTTCCCGGACCAGGGATTGAACCCGTGTTCCCTGCATTGGCAGGCAGATTCTCAACCACTGCGCCACCAGGGAAGTCCCGAAAAACAATTTCAATAGCCATCATTGACTTAGTGAACTTATGTTCCAAGTGGGATACATGTCCGGTGCTCTCTGTTCCTGAGTAACTCTCACAGTGGGGCATCTTGCAGTAAATGTGGCTCTTATGTCTTAATATAAATGTTTTTTGTATATCATCATAGCTTCTAAATGCAGGCTAGCTATGGGTATCCTGAGCTCAGTTACATAAATTGCATCTGCTTTATTGTTGGTGGTAAAACTGGCTGTGTTGGACTTATGAGGAACAGTATAATCTGTCTCCAGTGTGGTCCATGTCAATGATATATATTTAAAATTGTGATAATATTGGAGTATGGTTGATTTAAGGTGATATTTTTTATTATATTTTAATACAACCTACTGAATAGAACCTACCACACTCCCCAATCCACCAGTAAGATGAGTTTCTACTGTATATGAAGGTTGCATGGTTTGAGATAGTTTATATGCTTAAGTATTCCTGTCCCCAAAATGTTAAAAAAAAATTGCTTTGGATTTAAAAGGGTTCAGGGAGATGGTGAAACTTCAGTTGGGCTTTTTTTTTCAGTTGGGCTTTGAAGAAAGTAGTAGATATTTTAGCTTAGAACAGCAACCTGAACAAAGGAGAGGATGGAGGGAAACCTACCTAGCTAAAATTTGTTTGAAAATCATGGGAGATAAAGTTAGAAAGGGGGTTGGGTTAGCTAATAGATTTTCAAGCAGAGGTGTGACATGATTAAAACGTTGTTTTAGAAAGATAGATTTGGAAGAAATCTGTTAACTGTATTGGAAGAAATCTGTTAACTCTATAGAAAGAAGAGGCTATTAAAAGAAAGATCAGTAATTTATCACAGAAATTCCAATGTTAGGTGATAATGACTAGACTAATAGCAATGTGAATGGGCAGAAGGATTGATATGAGGTACATAATTTAAAGGAATGGGGTTGGGCTAGTTGGGGGAGGTAGGAGATTGTATTACCTTACATTTAAATTAATTTCTTATGACCATAACAGTAATTTGATGTAGTTGAACACTTATTTCCTCCTTTTCAGACGATGAAAGTGAAAACTAGAGAGATTGACTGTGACTTACCGCTCACCAGTGGTTAGATATTTTTTCTAATACATCATACAATCTCATGATGAGTTTAGCTTAAGACAAACTCTCATCTGCTTTTCAAAACCCCTCTACTTCCCTCCTGGTATGTCACATTATGTATAGATGAATCATCACATCCAGTTAGCCTAATATTTTTCATTTGCATTTATGTTTATAGCTCTGTATGTATTTATACCACTGCCAGACATCACTTTCTGAAAGCCACTGGGAGATAGGAGGCAACATACCGTATGTTATGGATCCCTGAGTGTAGACTTTCATGACTCCATGATTTTGCATATGATCTTCCCTATATGCAATGATTATTTTCTTTCTTCTTGCTTGATAGAATCTGCTTATTTTCTAATATCCTTATGAAGAGTTACTTTTGTGAAATCTTCCCAACTGTCTACCTCCCCACAAGATTATCAGATTCTTCCCTTTGTGCCCCAGTTGAGTGCTAATGGTGGAATACATTGTTGTGCAAATAGATTCCTTCCTTCCTACCTTTGTAAATAATGCTTCAATGAACATTTTTTATTCATAATACTTTTATTTGTTGTTGTTTGACGTTATTTCATAACATGAATTCCCAGAAATGCAATTGCTGGGTCAAGTGCTAGGAATATTTTAAAACTCTTAATCTGTGTATTGTGAATTTGGCTTTTGCAAGGATTGTATGATTTTATACCTCAGTAGCAATACATAACTTTACCTATTTACCCCACTTTCATTGGATTGGGTATATTCATTATTTTTAGCCCTTGCCAATTGCGTTGCAAAACACTGTACCTTATTTTTTATTTTATTTTATTTTTTTGGCCATGCCACACGGCTTGCAGAATCTTAGTTCCCTGACCAGGGATTGAACCCAGACCCTCGGCAGTGAAAGCACGGAGTCATAACCACTGGACCACCAGGGAACTCCCAAAAATGTATCTTATTTAATCTGCATTTCTGTGAATAATTAGAGTGACCATTTTTCAGTGTCTTAACCTGTTGTATTTCTCTTTTGTAGTTAGTCTTTGACATTTACCTGTTTTTGCACTGAGATCTTAGTATGTTTATGATAAACTATTTATAAATTCTTCTAAATATTAATGGTATGTTTTAATTATATTTACTATAATTATTTGGCTTTATAATAATGTTTTAATTTGCAGAAATGTGAAATATTAAATTGTCAGTTCTTTAGATTTTAAAAAACATTTTATTTCCTTTTTTTTTTTTTTTTTCCGGTACGCGGACCTCTCTCTGTTGTGGCCTCTCCCGTTGCGGAGCAAAGGCTCCGGACGCGCAGGCTCAGCGGCCATGGCTCACTGGCCCAGCCGCTCCGCGGCATGTGGGATCTTCCCGGACCGGGACACGAACCCGTGTCCCCTGCATCGGCAGGCGGACTCTCAACCACTGTGCCACCAGGGAAGCCCCCTTGGCAGAATTTTTATAGTCACTTCTCATATTTTTATCTTATTTATTTATTAAAAAAAATAAATTTTGGAGGACTAATTTTTCTCAATGAAGGTATAAATCTTTAGATTGAAGAGAAGCAGAGTTTTCTTTTTAAATTGAAGTATAGTTCATGTATAGCATTTTGTTAGTTTCAGGTGTACAGCACAGTGATTCAGTTACATATATATATATATATTTTCAGATTATTTTCCATTATAGGTTATTAGAAGATATTGAATATGGTTCCCTGGGCCATACAGTAAATCTTTGTTGCTTATCTATTTTATATATAGTAGTTTGTATCTGTTATTCCCATACTTCTAATTTATCCCTCTCCCGACTCCCTTTCCTCTTCGGTAACCATAGTTTGTTTTCTATGTCTGTGAACCTATTTCTGTTTTACATATAGATTCATTTGTATTATTTTTAAGATTCCACATATAAGTGGTTTCATATCATATTTGTCTTTCTCTGTCTGACTTACTTCACTTAATATGATATTCTCTAGGTCCATCCATGTTGCTGCAAATGGCAATATTTTCTTTTTTTATGGCTGAGTAATATTCCATTCTATATACAAACTACATCTTCTTAAACCAATAGTCTGTTAATGAGCACTTGGGTTGCTTCCACATCTTGGCTATTGCAAATAGTGCTGCTGTGAATATTGAAGTGCATGTATCTTTTCGAATTAAGAGTTTTCATCTTTTCCAGCTATATGCCCAGGAGTGGGGTTGCTGGATCCTATGGTAACTCTGTTTTTAGTTTTTTAAGGAACCTCCAGACTGTTTTCCACAGTGGCTGTACCAATTTACATTCCAACCAACAGTGTAGGAGGGTTCCCTTTTCTCTATACCACCTCCAGCATTTATTATTTGTAGGCTTTTTGATGATGGCCATTCTGACCAGTGTGAAAGTGATGATACCTCATTGTAGTTTTGATTTGCATTTCTCTAATAATTAGTGATGTTGAGCATCTTTTCGTGTGCCTCTTGACCATCTGTATGTCTTCTTTGGAGAAATGTCTATTTAGGTCTTCTGCCCATATTTTGATTGGGTTGTTTGTGTGTTTGATCTTGAGTTGTATGAGCTGTTTGTACAGTATTTTGGAAATTAAGCCCTTGTTGGTGGCATGGTTTGTGAATATTTTCTCCCAATCTGTAGGGTGTCTTTTTGTTTTGTTTAGGGTTTCCTTTTTTGTGCAAAAGCTTTTAAGTTTGGTTAGGTCCCATTTGTTTATTTTTGCTTTTATTTCTATTGCCTTGGGAGACTGACCTAAGAATCAGTCAGAATCAGCACTGACATTGCTACAGTTTATGTCAGAGAATGTTTTGCCTATGTTCTCTTCTAGGAGTTCTATGGTGTCTTACATTTAGGCCTTTAAACCATTTTGAGTTGATTTTTGTATATGGTGTGAGGGTGTGAAGAAGTGTTCTAATTTCATTGATTTACATGGAGCTGTCTAGCTTTCACAACACCACTTGCTGAAGAGACTGTCTTTTTTTCCCCATTGTATATTCTTGCCTCCTTTGTCTTAGATTAATTGACTGTAGGTGTATGGGTTTATTTCTGGACTCTCTATTCTGTTCCACTGATCCATATGTCTGTTTTTGTGCTAATACCACACTGTTTTGATTAGTGTAGCTTTGTAGTATTGTCTGAAGTCTGGAATGGTTATGCTTCCAACTTTGTTCTTTTTCCTCAGGATAAAAAAAATTTTTTTTTATTGAACTATTGTTGATTTACAATACTATATTAGTTTCAGATGTACAACATAGTGATTCAATATTTGTATAGATAATACTCCATCTAAAGCTATTACAAAATAATAGCTATATTTCCCTGTGCTGTACAATATATCCTTGTTGTTTATTTATTTTATACATAGTAGTTTGTATCTCTTAATCTGATACCCCTATCTTGCCTGACCCCCTCTCTCTACTGGTAACCACTAGTTTGTTCTGTATTTTATTTTTGGCATTTAAGTCTTCCCCATTCCTTTTTGCTAGGAAAACTGTCTTTTAATGCCCATATTAAGGCCCAACTTCCCATCAGTACTTATTATCTATACTACATTTCCTCAAAATCTCTGCTATAAGGAATGTTAAACTAGATAACTAAAGGTCAGCTTTTTAAAGCATTGTCAATTTTTTGTTATTTTTTTCTACCTCTTGTAAAAGGACTCTTTCTAAAAAATATTAATTTTATTAGAAAGTTCTGAACATATTAAAAATAAATTTTCATTGATCAGGTAAGGTTGGTATCCTGGTAAATAATTCTATTTCTTATTAGATACCTGAATTAAGACTATTTGAGAATATAACTTGGACCTTTAAAAAATAAATTCTAATATTATATTTGAGCTGTTTGCTTGTTTATGATAAAAATAAATTGTAAATGCAGCTCTACAGCTTGCTGGTTATTTCTTCTTACAATTAATCATGTTCATTGCCCTTTGATTTTTTTTTTTATATTCATTTTATTGTTTATTTTCTAACTTTTAAAAAAATTGAGGTATAGGGGCTTCCTTGGTGGTCCAGTGGCTAAGATTTTGTGCTCCCAGTGAAGGGGGCCTGGGTTTGATCCCTGGTCAGGGAACTAGATCCCACATGCCACAACTAAGGGTTCTCATGCCACAGCTAAAGATCCTGCATGCCGCAACTAAAAGATCCTGCATGCTGCAAGGAAGATCCTGCACGTGGCAAAAGAAGATCCAGTGTGCTGCAACTAAGACCTGGCACAGCCAAATAAATAAATTTTTTTTTTTAAAAAAAGAGCACTCTAAAAAAATAATCGAGGTATGATTGACATATAACATTATATTAGTTTCAGAAGTACAACATGACTTTTCTTAAAATTAAAAGTATATTTTTTACTAAAAAATACTCTCAGTTTTGAAAAACACGGAAAAGTATTAACATAAAACTTTCAAATATCCAAAATTCTATTATTTGCTTTTTAAATTTATTTTACGTTGCAGTTTATTTAGTGAAACGAAAGTGTTCATATGTGATGAACCTCCCCTCTAAAAGGTGTAAATGAGGGAAGTGGGCATGGAGTGAAATACTTTTGTGATATCAGCTAAGAAAGAACCAAAAAAAACCCATTGGATTAAGCAATAAGAACACTGGCGACCTTGGCAATAATAGTTTCAGTGGAATGGTTTGGACTAAAGGTGAAGAAATAGAAACATGGAGTTTAGATAGGTTTTCTTTCTTTCTTGTAAAGGAAAAGAAAAATAGATTGGGAAGTGTTCAGGAAGGAAATGTGGGCTTGAAGATGACTTTCTTAATAATGAAAATAAAGATATAGCGGCAGGGAATATGATTCAGAAATTCTTTGAGAAATGAGAAGAAACAGGTTCCAGACCCATGTTAGACTGATTGACATTAACTAGGAGGAGGAGTACTTCTGTAATTAGAGGGAATTGGAAAATCTGTGGATGTATACACCAGTGGGATTGCAGCTTTGATGGAAAGAAATTTCAGAGAGTTCAGGTTCCAAATATCAGAAATTCTTCAACCAGAAATGGCTTTTTGCTGTTTTTTAATAAAACAAAGTTTTAATTTCCAATCTTTTTTCTATGTATGCATGTATATATGTATATGTCAATATATACATATATATTTTACAAAATAGCAATGTTATATGTAGTTTTGCATTCTGCTTTTTACACTTTATTTTCTTTTTGGATTATATTATGAGCATTTTCTCATGTCATTAAATATTTTTAAACAGCATATCATAATTGATTCAACTATCTAAGTTTGGGACATTTAAATTGCTTTTGGTTAGCATATGTTACAATATATAATGGAATAATATTACATCAAACATCCCTAAGCCTTTTTGCATATTCTAATTTATTTCCTTATGATACATTCCTGGAGATTGAATTGCTATGTCAAAGCATATGAATATTTTACATATACGCAGCGGTATTCTGGTATTCTGGTAAATGTTAACAACTGGCTTGTATGTCTGGTGGAGGGAGCCCTGATTTGTAGTGTGTGTTGTTTCCTTTGGTGTAATACTCCAAACATGGTCTGTTTCAATCCAACAACTTAATACCACTGAACAGATATGAGATGTGCAGTCATACAACCATCATATAGTATTTACACCAAACTGGTAAAGTAGACGTAAATGATGTCAACAGCATAGGCAATAATAAAACGTAATAAAATAAGTGAGGTAATTAGGGAGTGATCAGCTTTAAGTGTTTATTACCTTATTTTTAATATAATTTATTGAATGGTAAGTTTATGTAATTTAACTTTTAATAATGACTATGTTTAACAGCTAGGTCACAAAATTCCTGAAAATTTAACAGTTGGCTCTTGTGAGCTATTATGAGTAAGCTCCAGCACACCACTGCTAGGTTATCTTTTTTTTTCTTTTTTTATCCTCCTCTTCCTTTCCTCTTCTCCTTCCTTCTTCCCTTTTCTGATATTTATGGTGGAATTTTTCTTCCAAGATTGCTGTTTTCAATATAGGAAGAAATATAAATACTTAGAAGACAAATGTTTTACTCTTTTTGTTTATGGCTTCGAGGTTAATCTTGCTTTACTCTTGAATTTTATTATAGATGGACTCTATTCAAGTGAAAGAAGTGAGGTGTGGATTCCCAGCTTTTTTTCCCCAAAACTCTCTTATTGTTTCTAATAATCTTTTACTTGATTCTCTAGGATTTTCTAGACATATAATTATATTATGCAAATAAAGATAACTTTGCTGCCTTTGATTCTAGTACTTATAACTTTATTTTTCTGTGTAAAGAATAAAGTTGGTCAGTACCTACAAAGCAGTGTTAACATTGAGCATCCTTATTTTTTCCTGATTTTGGAAATGTTTCAAATACTGTATCATTGTCTATTGGCTTCTTTAATGATGGCATTTACCTCACTAGTTTTGGCGCTTTTTTGGCGGCTTTCGGTTTGTTATATGTGTTTATGAAAATCACATTAAGCAAGTATCCATTTATTTCTATTTTATTAAGACTTAAAAAATTCAGAAAGTAAGTTTAATTTTATGTAAATGCATGAGAAGCTTGGTAATTCTTGATGACCTTCTCCATTTACCTTAGTGTTGTTTAAGTTGGTTTGGTTGGTTTTTGTTTTCTATTTTGTGATAGAGGTTTAGATATTGATGGCCTTTGATATTTGGGGTAAGCAACAAGGTGACCTGAGCAACAGAAAATAAAATTCAGATATGTTTTCCCCTAAAACTTTTTCTCTGAATCTCTTGAGATCTGTGCTGTGGGTGTACCTGTGATCCTATGTTTGAGGGTCAGCCTTTGATTTTAGCAGTTCTACTGCTTCATCCTGGCCGACCTGTGAATGGGGCCGTGGGAGGGGGCAGCAGGAAGAGGAGAATGGCCACTCTAATACTGTGGATTATGAGTTTTTTATGGTGAGTCAGTGCTTACTTATGTCTGCCTAGTCAGACTTGATCATTACCTGCAAAAAAATGGCTCCTTTTCAACCCTAATGACTGGTTGAGGAAAATTAAAACAATGAGGCCAAAACGTAGCCCATGATGTTTTTCTGCTGTGTGAACATGGGTCCCAAGCTCTGTGATTCCCACTTCTCCCATAGGCCTTCCGTGTCCCTAAACTTTAATTCTGCAAGTTACGACTTAGGGTATTTCAGAATATTCTCACTTATTTCCTAAAATCTACACCTTGTACTCTTGGGGCATATATGTATAAAATAAAAATCTTTTTATAATGTTGGTATTTTCCCTGGCTTCTTGAATAATGGCATTTCCCTCACTAATTTTGGTCCTTTTTGGTGGATTTTTGGCAGTGATTATGTGAATGGATGCTATCTTATTCAGATTTTAAAGCTCGTTTCACATATCCAAAAAATTCTCCTCAGAAAAGGTATACCATTTTAAACTACTGCTGCTGGACTTTGAGAATTTTTTTCATTGTATTCTTAATGGGAATAATTTCATTTTAATTTGTATATCCTTCATTGTTACGGATAATCATAGGTTCCTAAATATATTGAGGTATGGTATTTATGTTTGAATTGTTTAGAAGGAGTGGTTTTGGCAAGAGTTTTGGAGTGATGTGATAGCAGTAATCCCCAAACAGCTGGTCTCATTGTCAGGTATGGCTGGTTATTTTCACAGGTGCAAAAAGAGTTAACCATGTAGGCCTCCTTGAGTTGGCTTTTGCAAACCTAGAGCCTATACACTACTGCACAACTATTAAGGCTACAACATTAACTTGACTGTAACTTTCCATAGGGAATCTCAGCTAGGACAATTTAAAAGCTACTGTTATTTGCTTTCCTCAGGCTAGGAAAGCAAGCCCAGGACACTACCAGATTTCACCTACAGAAGTATCCTTAAATATCCCTCAAATTTCTTAAGGTTCCTAGCCTGCCAGCAAGTGATCTTCCTTATCACATGTAAGGCTGAGCCTTATAAGCCAGGGACCAGGCCAGGTTTCCTGCAAGGGCTCTCTAGGCATTGGATCCTTAAGTAAAGCCAACCTTAGTTTCTTACAAATACCTGTTTAAACGAGCATTGTTCTCAAATGTGATACTCTAGGTAACAAAACTTGGGTTGCTTAATAGATTTGTCCAATTATATCCTAATAAAAAGGAGGACAGATTCTTAACTGTATCTGTGCAGATATCTCTACTGCCATGAAAGGGTGATTCACTAAAGAGTTTGTGAATTCTAAGGGTTAGAAAGAGTCAGATAATATTTTTAAAGCTTCATTTTAGTTTACAAAAGCAGAGTTTACTAAAGTGTTGTGGTTATAGATAGCTTAAGAAGAAAGAAAACAGAACACTAAAACATTGTCAACAATATTCCAGTCAAATAAACTTTCTATAGTCAGTTCATTCAGTACTATGTGTGTAGTTTTTGTTGTTTTTTCTCTGGAGCTTGGGTTAGCTGTCTGTTGTTATGAACGTTTCTGCTTCTAGACTAAAAAGAGTCCTGGAAATTTTTACTTGGTCCAAAGATGTTCTGAAAGTTGTTCGAGAGATGTCACCAAAAAGCCTTACCGATATTTTATTCTTTGAAGTGTTAACAGTTACAAGTACCTGGCACAATTCTTTCCACAAACTCTGAAAGTTTTTTGTTGAAGACACAAACTCTCGCTTATAGCTTATGGCAGAGCTTTCAAGAAAACATCAAAGTAAAACAAAAGCTCTCTGTGGAAAACAGAGACTTAATGGCTGTGGTTAATTTGTTACTCTAATTCATAATACGAAAATGGAAGAGAGTAAAATTCTCTATTGGGGTATGGTATGTAAATATGTCATAAAAGTTTTGATCAGCATTTCCCCTGAGGGTAAAAATATAATGGACAGTGAGGGCATTGACACATCTCCAGGGACTTCTCACACCACAAAATTTCTGAAATATTTACATTAATAACATGTTACCTATACAGAATTAACCTAGGAAAGGATAGGTGTCTTTTTTGATTTGACAATTTTTCCCATGTGACTCTTAGAATAGTAACATATAAAACAAACCTAATTCTTTCTAACACCTCTGTTTTTATAAGGTGAAGCAACAAGACTTTTTGGCTTTCTTGAGGCACTCTGGGAAATCTCAAAGATAGGTTAGTATAAAATATTGTAAAAAGTTTTATATAGTCTATATTTAGGATATGATTAGGAAAATGCAAAATTGAGAGTTGTTAGAAGATTTGGGGCTTGATAAAAATAGAATCGTGGGTACCTGAGAAATAATATTTGGTTATCTATTTAATCAAAGTAACATTAAAAATAAACATAGAAGATAATATGTTTGCTGATTCATAAGTGAGGAGGAACCTTTATTACTTTTTTTTTCTTTAGATAATCAAGGAAATAAAAAAGTGAGCATAAAGCACAGAAAATTATTCTGGTAGGACACAGCATTTCTACTCTTTGTGCACACTGCACAGAAGGTATGGAATAGCCTTTCATATTGAAGATAAAGGTATTAATCAGTACCTCAAGGAAGCAAGCCCATCAACATTGAATGAAATTTGCTAAAATTTTAAATGTTTCATAGCTTCTTTTCAGAATTGGCTGTTATAAATCAAGGCAAACAAAATTCACTTTCCAAGTTAGGTCCTTCTTTATTGTCTTTCATGTTCTGGAATAAACAGACACTTCACTAAGATCCCCTTAGAGGTTAGTGGTTCTCTCTAAGGGGATCTGCGAGGTCAAAACAATATTTGTAACAATACTAAGATGTTATTTGTATTATTGTGCAATACATTAATCATTGCTATTTTCAAATGTATCAGTAAATAAGTATTTAAAATAATACCTCGGTTTTAATTTCCAATATGGTAAACATCAATAGCTATAATCCATATAAAATAAAAGCTCTTTGGAGTCCTCAATAATTTCTAAGAGTGGAATGGGGTCTGGAGACCAAAAAAAGCCCAAGAATCCCTTCTTTGGGATGAAACACTTTTTTTTTTTGGACAAATAAATGCACATACTCAGTTGTACTTCTCTGTCACTGTTGCTCCTAAGGTAGCCTCAACTGCTCATATTGATTGTACCTTTTAGCTAAACTAATTTCTGTTTCACAGAGAAAAGTTAGGGGTGGGTAATTGAGAACTGTCTGCCACACACCAGCATTTTAGCAGACTAGCAGAGCTCTTGATCACACACAAGACAACTTTTTATAGCCATATAAATGCCTTTAAACCTTAAAGAGGCAAAAATCGACACTTTCATTAACATGACCCAGAACTATAGCCTGTCAATATTAAAATAAGAAGCAAAAGTATATAAGCTTAAAACTATGCTTAGTAATTAATGTTTCAGTATTTTATCTTACTTAGATTTTTTCCTAGGACTCTAATAATCATCATTTAGTTAACTCAATTTAATATCAGTCCAAGGCTTTAGGTTACCTAAAGATTTTGAAATTACCTTCAAGCTGCCATGCTACAAAATAGTTACTGTTGAAGAAAAATTTTGCTAGAATAATGATCCAATTTATTAGAACATAGAAAATTTTCAAAATTATAAACATTGTATGGGATTAATTTTAGCTTATTGGGTTAAAGCCATAACTTTTATTTAAACAAAATTTATTAATCTGTTTACCAAAGATTTGCCTTAATTATGCAAACTTGGGTTCTTAAAAGGTCCTGACTTTGTTTTTATTAAGTATTTTTAAAATTTGTTTTGTAATGCACATTTAAAATATTAGAAGTTCAGTTTTTTTATTCTCTGAGAAATTTGGTTTAAAGACAATGAAAGGCCTGGAAATGGATAGTGGTGGTACTGCACTATATGAATGTACTTAATACCACTGAAATGTACATTTAAAAATTATTACAGTGGTAAATGATATGTTATATATATTTTACCACCAAAAAAAAAGACAACGAAAGGCGCAGATAACTAGGTAAGATGTCCTAGATAGGATATCAGCAATCTTTCTTTGCCTTTGGTAAGTCTTCCACAATTTTTCCTCTTAGGGACATTATTACAGGAGACGTGAGATTTGGATGTGCAGAACTAAAGGTATAGTTCAGATTGTCTATAGATTAAGATGAGATGCAAAAATTTGGCCAACATTTGAATATTCACTGTGGAAAACAGTCATAGATAGGGTTGAAATATAGCTTTTGGACATACTCTTTGTTTTCTGATGTTTACAGGTTAGGATATCATATGTTTTATAAATGAACATTAAAAAATTTATTTAATTTGTCACAAGGAGATGGGGGCTTACAATTTTTCTGTTTCCCTTAGCAGTAGGGCAAGCCCATTTGGTAGGAGTTTTGGCCAAGCTGCATTATATTTTAGTGCTTTACTTTGTGATATATTTGTCAAGTATTTGCTAAAGTCAAGGAACTCTTAGAGTTGGGATGGGAGAAAATAAAAAGATGAATAAGATACTTTATTGATTATCTAATTCTGTTTAGCAAAAAATTTCTAGATTTAGCAGCTTAAAACAACAAATATTTATTTCAGTTTCTGGGGGTCAGGAATCTGGGATTCATTTAGGTGGTTTTAGCTCGGGTTTTCTCACGAGGTGGCTGTCGAGTCTGTTGGGACGGCAGTCATCTCAAGTCTCAGCTGTGGCTGGCGGATCTGCTGCCAAGCTCACAGGTTACTGGCCGACCTCAGTTCCTTGTTGGCTTTGGCAGGAGGCCTCAGTTCTTTGTCACATGGTCATTTCCATAGTGCTGCTTCTGACATGGCAGGTTGCTGCCCCCAGAGTGAGTGATGAGAGACAAGAGACAGAGACTCTTTGCAGTGACAGTGTTTTGAGAGAGGAAGAAGAAAAGTTTGAACATAAAGCAATTTGGAAAAGAATAAACAGATTAAAAATTCTAATAAAGTCATGATTTTGAATACTCACAAACTTAAGACGATCCCAGAAATACTTAGAAAATATACTGAAGAAATTTCCATTCTAAACACATTGTATATATTTCACTGGTATAAGGTGTGTGTGTGTGTGTGTGTGTGTGTGTGTGTGTGTACAGGAAAGGTTCATATCCGTATTAACAGAAGGTTTATTTTGATTCTTAAAGATAGCTGCTTTGCTTGACTTAAAAAGTCATATTAGGATCACTATTTCAAAGAAAAATCTTAAAATCAAGTTCTATTTAGGATCACAAAATATGGTATCATATTTAAAAGCCTTAAATCTAGTACTGTGAATTTTGTTCTAGAAAGTGAATCAGGACATTGGTGATTCTAGGTTTTTGTTTTGTTTTTGTGGCCACCCATGGTGGGAGTGGAATCAAATTTTTAGAAAAGTTAAAAGTAAAATGTAAATAATTCTCAATTAAAACAATCAAGGGAAAAATACTGGACTGGTAGGCTCCTCCTTTTGAGTCTTTAAGATTGTATGAACTATGATTCCCTTCTTCCTTTTTACATTTTAGATTTTCTTAAAATGAAATTACTGTATATGCCATTCAACACTTGACTCTCACTATTTAACTGTTAAAGTATTTGCTTCTGCTTCCTGATTCTACCTTTGTTACCATAGAAACAGAAGCAGACTAGGGAACTTTTAAGATGGCCAGTAACTGAAATTAATGAGCATTCTAACTCATCACCTGTAGTTGTTGTGTCCCATTCCTGCTCTTGTTTTAATAGAAATAAGCAGGCAACATAAGGCCTGTTGACTAGGAGGCCTTAAAAAAAGTAGAAAGGACTAACAGATGGACAGACACCTTTATTCTTCACCTGTGTGTGCTCCCCCAACCCCGTGAGGCCCCCAGGACGATAGTCAGCCCTGCTTCAGCGGTACCTGGCCCCTCACACCTGCCCGCCCTGTGCAGGTGTTCGGCACCAGCCCCTAGGAACATATGCTGAGGCCATGGAGCGTGTGAAGAAGGCCAAGGTGAGGCTGCTGCCCACCTGGGCAGACGCTGACCAGCGCAGTGCTCGTGTGCAGGGGCTCGGGGTGGAGGGGGCACAGGGCTGGGTCCACGCTGAGCCCCGAGAGGCCCTCACACCCCCATCCACCCACAGGCTCCCACAGGGAGGGAAAAAAAAGCCGGGAACTTAACTCATTTGCTTCAGACTTCTTCACTTGCCTAGAAAGCTACACTATGATGAAAGAGCTTTTCTAGTAGCTTGGGAAAGAGATTTTCATTCTTGTGAAACGGTTAGACCACTTTCCATTCCATACTATTATACATTAAAATGTTTATAATGTGCTTTTCATTTGTAGGTATTAAAATAATACATGTTTTTCTAGGGGATGAATTTTGATATTATTTTGATGTTAGCCTCCTGTGGTCAAAATTTTTTTACACGTTATTTAAGTGAACCTTGGAAAATAAATACAGATCTTAAACTCTGTAAGAAGGTATTAAAATATTATTAAATTTAACCAGACTGTTGTTTATCATGTCAAGAAATAAATGTTTTAAAATAGTTAAATTTTAGGAAGTTCCCTGGCGGTCCAGTGGTTAGGACTCGGCGCTTTCACTTCCAGGGTCAGCTTCGATCCCTGGTCGGGGAACTAGGATCCTGCCAGCCACATGGCGTGGCCCCCCCCCCAAAAAAAAGTTATATTTTAAAATGTAAAATGTCGTGTTTTAAGGCTAGTTAGCAGCTTTTAAAATGTGCTTCTTTGCATTTTTTGTTTTCCTCTTGAAATGTAGATAAATCTGATAATGTCCATATTGGGAATAGGAATTATTAGAGATTGCTAGAAGTTTGCTTCCTTCATTTTTTTCCCCGTTTTTTTGCAATTAAGAAATAGCATACCTTTTGGAATTTTTTGCTTTAGAAACCTAAATTAAAGTTTCCTTCCTCTGGTTGTTGCCTTTAAAATTTTTAATTCTTATATTGAATCTATCTTATAGATTTATTTTTTGTTTAGTTTTGAAGAACTTTTACTTGGTTTTCCTTTGAGTGGTTGATTAACAAAACAGTGGTCCCTAGGTTGGGCATTGTTTCCAGGACCCCTGTGGATACCAAAGTCTGTGGATGCTCATGACCCTTATATAAAATTGCATAGTATTTGCATATAACCTAGGCACATCCTCCTGTATGTATGTATATATATATATATATTTTTTTTTTGACTTTAAAATAACACCTATTTTATTTTTGAGTTGGGGCACAGAATACCAAAACTGGTTGATTTCCTTCCCCATGATTCTCCTACTAGCCATTAAGATAAGCCCAAGCCAAATTTATCACTTTTAAAAAATATACTGAGTTAGGACATCTCTGCATATTGTATCCTTTCTTGGGAGTTAACTGATGTTTATGAATCCCGGGAAGGCTAGTTCTGGGAGGGATTGTGGAAGGTTTCCAGTGACAGCATCAAACATCTCCCCTATCAGTGTGAAGATTGTGATGTATCATTATGGGATGATCTCCAGCCAGTTATCTCGACTCTCTGGGTCTCGGTGTTCTCACTGGTTAAAATCGGATGCCTGTATACTTTAAATCATCTCTAGATTACTTATAATACCTAATACTATATAAATGCTATGTAAATAGTTGTAAATACAACATAACGGCTATGTAAATAGTTTCTGGATTGGGGCAAATTCAAGTTTTGCTTTTTGGAACTCTCTGGAATTTTTTTTTCCAACGATTTTTTGATCCTCGGTTGGTTGAATCTGTGAATGTGGAACCTGCAGATATGGACACCTGCAGATATGGAACCTGTGGATACTGGGGGTCAACTGTAGTTGCTTCCTGCTGGGTGACCTTTGTTAGGGTATTGTCTTTAAATCTGGTTCACTCTTAATTCTTCTTAGACTACATGATTTTTAGCCTCCAGTCTTCTATATTAATGGTCTTGTTCTGAACTATTTTTGATTGTGCTTCCCTATCAGTTAAAATGTTTTGGAGCATAGATCACCAATATATGTACATTTTTAATGAACTACATAAATTTAATAATATTCTAATATAGTATATAGGATATATGATGTACTAATGAATATAAATGAAAATAAAATGAGATAAAGATGATATAAATAGGATCCTAAAATATTTTGCTAATGATGAAGACTTTATATTATTAACCAGTTTCTCAAAGTGCATTGAACATGTAGGGGGATAGTTGTTAACAATAGTAGATATCTATATTTCAAATGATGTATTGTTAAACTCATAGTTATTTTTAGCTGAGGTCATCCTTGTTTTTTCCTCATAATGTGGCCGATAACTTGGAGCAGAAGCATCAGCTTTGGCATTTTCATGTTGTCTCTTGTGACTTTATTACTAGTATTATATTCTGTCTTAGTCCGTTTAGCCTGATGTAAGAGAATACCGTAGACTGGGTGGCTTGTAAACCACAGAAATTTATTTCTCACAGTTCTGGAGGCTGTGAGATCAAGATCAGGGCGCTGGCAGATTCCAAGTCCGGTGACAGCCTGCTTCCTGGTTCCATAGACCATGGCCATCTTGTTTTGCTGTGTCCTCATGTGGTTGGGGGAGCAAGGGAGCTCTTTGGGGCCTCTTTTTATATCGGCACTAATCTCATTCATAAGGGCTCTGTCCTCATGTCCTAATGTTAGCTAGCAAGGGGTCACTGCCTGATTCACATAGTAGCCAGTACTATGGTACAGGCTTTTGAGAAAAGAAAAAGCTTTATTGTGATGTGAGCTGGCAAGGCTCAAATCTGTCTCTAAGATCTAGGGTTCGGTCAAGCTTTTATGAGTTAGCTGGTAGGGTTGGTATGTGGATCTTCCAATTGGAGAGCTTTGGAACCTGGCCATTTATGGTAAAGGGGCTTCAACATCACATCTTCCTGGACGATGGACCCTTTGCTTCTGAATGGGTTCCGGTGTTCTCGTTCCGGTCATGTCCCGGTCCTTTGGTTCCATGGAGCGGGGGGATAAACTTTGGTTCCAGGTGTATTTGAGGTCAAAATTTTCTCCTCTGCACATGCTTCAGCTGCATGATTGGTGGTTTTGTTCTGTAGTCTCTTAAAAAACAACTCAGTTATCCTTCTAGAAACAGGATGGGTTCAGTTTGGGCTGGTTACACTAATTATCTCCCAGAGGCCCTCCCTCTTAATACCATCACCTTGGGGTTAGGATTTCAATATAAATTTGGAGGGGGTGGCGACACAAACACTCAGACCATAGCATATTTAATCCATTACTTTTTTTTTTTTTTTTTTGCGGTACGCGGGCCTCTCACTGTTGTGGCCTCTCCGGTTGCGGAGCACAGGCTCCGGACGCGCAGGCTTAGCGGCCACGGCTCACGGGCCCAGCCGCCCCGCGGCATGTGGGATCTTCCCAGACTGGGCCACGAACCCGCGTCCCCTGCATCGGCAGGCGGACTCTCAACCACTGCGCCACCAGGGAAGCCCAATTATATATTTTTAAGTATATTTTTATCATGAAAAAGGGAGAAAAGTCACTATATCCCACCTGAATGGCTAAAAGGAAAGAGCTAAACGGTATCAAATGTTGGCAAGGATGTGGAACAACCAGGACTTTAATACATTCCTGGTGGGAACTATTATTTCCACAGTCATTTTGGAAGGAAAATAGCTTGGCAGTATAATCGGAAGCTGAACATATGCATATATTCAATTCCATTCCTATGTATATGCCGAACAGAAGTTTATGTATATTTTTACCAGCAGATCTGTATATAAATGTTCATAATAGCACTATTTTTAATAGCCCAAAACTGATAATAACTTAAATCAATAACAGAATAAGTTGTAGTATCATCACACAATGGAATACTGTATAGCAGTGAAAATAAATGGACGATCGCCAGGAAAGTCATGCACAAACCTCATAAATATAATGTTAAGGGAGAGAAACCAGAGTCAAAGAGTACATACTATGTGATTCCAGTATGTAAAGTTGAAAAAGCAAACAACATTCATCTATGGTGTTGGAAGCTAGGGTAGTGGTTACCCTTGAGTGACTGCAAGGGGGCACTTCCAGAGTTGCAGTGATGTTCTGATTCTTCGCCAGGTGCTAGTTTCGTGGGGTTGCTTATCTTGTGAAATGTCATCGAGTGGTATGCTTACGATGGCACACTAGCTAATACTTGCAGTTCTGATTGCGAGCTAATACCTGGGCAGGGAACGGCTAAGTCTAGATGAGAGTGCCTGCGGTTCTGATTGCTAGCTAATACTTCTGTCCACTGAATAGCCTGAGGGGACATGAGTCCTGTTCTTGCTTTGTTTACAGACCTTCAGGGGAAATAAGCGTTTATAAAAAGAATAGGGGGATAGTGAAGGAGAGCTTCCCAGACCATAGTCTGACTTTGAGCCATGGCCCTGGGGGGCAAAGCCAGAAAGGAGTGGAGGCCAGAAGCAGCACTGCTGTTGGCGCTGAGCATGTGTGTGAGGTGGGGCTGCCCTTGACTTGACACTGGGTCTCAGACTGTGGCACAGCTGACATCACAGAATCCACTGTGAGGCTACAGCTGGGCTTCGGGACCTAGAAATTCAGACAAGACACTGCATGCATTCTCAGATTGTTTGGTTTTTTATTTAAATTGCAGTAAGGAAGCTGAAATGGGCTCTCCAGGGGTATTTCCCTGAGCCCTGGTCCGCTTTGCAGCTCCCAGCTCTAGGCCCTATTGATGGGCTTCAACCGTCACTGGCTGCACGGTCTCAGATGTCACACCTCCAGTGATCTCCAGCCCCTGGCCACTCTCTGCTGTCTCTACGATGGCCTCCATTCGGGTCCCTTCCACTGGCTTCGCCAGGATGCTCACATATTTATCGCGTGAGGAGGCCACTGTCTTTGTAGTAAGACTGGCTCTGACGTTCCTGAAGAAAGAGCTGATCCTGCTGAGTCTCTCGGTGGTGGGCCCTGAACTCGCTGTAGATAAGCTCCTGCCCGATTTGTGCGAGGTCCTGGACTCGTTGGTGATGGGAGCAGGGCTGATGCCTTTGTGAGCAGTGCCCTGCTCGCTGCCCCCCGGGCTGCCGTGGCCTTTGTCCTTTTGGTCATCTCTAGTGGCTCTGCGGCCGCCTGAGCACGGGCCAGCTGCTTTCTGGATGGTCTTGTTTCCCGCTGCCTTGTGGTGGCTTTCCACTGAACTGCAGAGCGAGGGGCTCGTAAGAGCTCTGTCCTCTCCCCAGTGCTCCCTTCTCTCCCTTCTTCCCTTGCGGGCCTGGGACACCCTCTGTGAGCTGCCATCCTGTTCACTCACTTTGCCTTCCTGTGGCAAGGTTGAGATGAGGGTCCCCTCGTCCTCCTCGTCGGCTCTTCCTTCAACAGTCTTGCCGGTGGGTTCTGCTCCGACCACAGTCATGCCGGCCTCTGGGGAGAGGCTGGTGGACGTGCTGGAAGCATACCCTGAATAGTTCGCGGCACTTGCCAAGCATACCCTGAATTGTTCGCAGCACCGTTTTCCTGCTCCTCAGGGATGTTCTGGCAGTGCCCCCAGTGGCTATGTTGGTTTTGCTTCCTCCTGGACCGTTGCTGGCTGTGGCTGCTGTGGCCGTGCTCTGCTCTTCAGGGGCAGGAGACTTGATCACTGCCACGCTCAAAGCACCCGCTGCGGTGCCTCCTGCCACCCCTGCTGTCTCCACTTTGGTCGTTGCCCGCGATGCTGACACTTTGTCAAGCACTGTAGGTTTTGCTTTTGCAGTGGCCACATCGGGCATGGTATCGGGCTTGTGGGAGTCCAGTTGGATCCCCTCCCCCCCAGCAAAAGCGGCAGACGTGGCCCCGGCCAGCTCAGAGCATGTATGGAGGCTGCAGATGCTCACCTGGTCCTGATCCCACTTTCCTTGGAAATCCTCCACTGCCGGGCTCCTGCCGTCGTCCTGCTCCTCGAACACAGGCAGGCCGATCATGTCCCAGGCTGGAACGGCATAGGTGCGGCTGTGACTCTCCACTGGTGGTCGCAGGAGGTAAATCAGCTCTTCCCAAGAGGTGAAGAGGTCTTCCTGCACGTCCAGAGGGGCACACAGCTGCAGGTACCAGGAGCGGCCAGTGGCAAACTTCACGCGCAGCTGTTGTTTCTCACGATTGTGAGTGGAGATGCTCACGAGCGTCAAGGGAAGGAGCCTGGTGAGCTCTAAGGTCTTTGCAGCCTCGTGGCTCTTGCCCTTGGCGGCCTGGCTGTGCTCAGCGTGCTCTTCACAGCCGGTGGCCCATCGGGCCAGCAGCATGGTGTCTGGGAGTGGGAGGACGGGGCTGCTGGATGTGATGCCCACGGTCACCATGCAGACACAGTTGTGCACGTCAATCAGGTCTCCCCTCTTCGTGATCTGGATAAAGTCGCTCTCGAATACCGGTGCGTCCTTGAACATGTCGTATTCGCCCTTGCGCAGTTGCTGCTGCAGCTTCCCTGTGGTGGTGTTGAACAGGCCCACCCTGGTGCTGCTCTGGGCCGTGTGATATGGGAGCAGAGAGTCCCCACTCATGGCTGTCTTTGATCACGACAGGCGACAGGCAGCACGGTTAGGGTGGGCCCCTGGCTCTTCCCTCCCTCGGCCTCACTGGCAGAAGAGCGAGCTGCGGTGCTCGTACGTCACACACAGGCGGCCCTACGGCAGGTCTTCCAAGCCCGCCCCACAGGCCCCCAGCTTTGCCTCAGGGTCTCCCAGAGGCAGGGGTGTGGGTAGGGGCACAGATGATCACAGTGGGGACGCTGTAGGGCGCCTGGACCCCAGGCTGAATCTCTTCAAGTGTGTAGAGAGGTATGGTAGGCTCCCCCTCTGCCTCACCTCACTTCTGCTTCTGGCTTTTTATCTCCCCAAGAGGCTGTGGTGAACTTCAGTCCTACTGAGAGAAGTAACCACTTTCTCAGCCTAACCCCCTGGCACAGCCTATTTATCCTCTGGTGCCCTTTGTGACCTATCACTGTCGCATAGCCCTTTCCTCATTGTGACCTATCACTGTCACATAGCCCTTTCCTCATTGTGACCTATCACTGTCACATAGCCCTTTGCTTCATCCCCCAGCTGCCCCCTCAGGGCAGGGCCCCCATCCTCTCCCAAAGGAGGGGGAGGACAGGCCCATCCTGCCAGGGTCTCAGGTGCGTACCGAAATAAAAATGTCTTCAACTGGGAAAGTTTTGTGTGGGTCCTTTTTTCTTTTCCTCCCCCAAATTCAGCTACTGGATGAAATCTATAGGAGTGTAAGATGATGGGATAAATTTGAACCATTTAAGCTCATGGTTTAATTGTATCGAATAACATAGAGTTGGCAGTTGCGATCCTTAGTCTGTCCTTTCATAAAATCTCAGTAAACGTTGACGACGGTGATTTTTAATAATCACATTAAAAATTGCTTCTCCTAGGCACCATGCTGCATTCTTCACATATGGTGGTAAGAATGCACTGAGTTTGGTACTGTTAACTACTGTTCCCAGTTTATAGGTGAAGAAATTGAGGTTGTATCTCCTGTTTAAATTCCCAGAGCTAATGGTAGCAGAGGCACTATTTGAATGTAGGTCTACCTGATTCTAAAGCCTTTGTTCTGAACCACTACAGTACTTAGCCTCACAAAGAAAGCTTGGCCCAGCCAAATGTTTTCAAACTGGACTGATTTAACTACCTTTAAGAGGACCTATTTGGTGCATTATTAGAAGTTGTGTAATTAATTTCATGTGTGTATGTATGTTATGGAGAGAACCCAAGACAGCAGTTGGGCTGACGGGATTAAATTATCCAGGGGATCACTCAGATCCTCCCTTCCTTTATGCTTGTGCAAACAGCCTGTGTGTGGAAACCTAGTTTTTCTTATGACATGTTCTCCCCCAGTGAAATGGGGGGTGAGTAGCCTGAGATGTAAGCTTTGATTCCAAGAGCCTGCCAGATGCCGTCCTGTAGTAACCTCCCTACCAGGCAGAAGTGGTTTGGAAGCCTTGACACCTGTGGGGAGCATGTACCATTAGACATCCTGCCTCATTGCCACTCCCACAGAGCTAGTCACAGAACAAGTGATTTCTAAATTGTGACTTGAAAGTTCTGAGAAAGGCCCTTGCTGCCAACTCTCTTATCTCCAGTTTGATGTTATGCTTGAAATCCCACCATAGAGATTCATTCCTTGAGGATAAAGGCCATCTTTCTGTTAAAATACACACACCTGTCCCTCAACAGATGACTGGATAAGCAAAATATGGTCTCTCCATACAGTAGAATATTGTTCGGCCATAAAAAGGAATGAAGTACTGATATATGTCACAACATGGGTGAACTTTGAAAACATTATACTCAGTGAAAGAAGCCACATATTGTATGATTCTATTTATAGGAAATAGCCAGAAGAGGCAAATCCATAGAGACAGATATTAGATTAGTGGTTGCCTAGGGCTGGAGGGAGCAGAGAATGGGGAGTACAGGATTTCCTTTTGTGGTGATGAAAAATTCTGGAACTACATAGTGGTGATGGTTACACAGTATTGTGAATGCACTGAATGCCACTGAATTGTACACTCTAAAATTACAGTGGTGAATTTTATCACAATCACACACACACACACACACACACACACACACACACACACACACACTCCTGCTCATTTAATAGATGGGTTAAGAGCAGTTATCTTTTCATTGTTCCCTGTCTCAGGGGAAATCATTCAATCTTTCACCATAAAGTATGTTGTTAGCTGTAGTTTTATTTCAGAATTGCCCTCTGTGAAGTTTAAGAAGTTCAATTCTATTCTTAGTTTTCTGGGAATTTTTATCGTGAAGGATTATTGATTTTTTTTCAAATGCGTTTTCTGCATCTATTGAGCTGATTACTTGATTTTTTTTTTTTTTGGCGGTACGCGGGCCTCTCACTGTTGTGGCCTCTCCGGTTGCGGAGCACAGGCTCCGGACGCGCAGGCTCAGTGGCCATGGCTCACGGGCCCAGCCGCTCCGCGGCATGTGGGATCTTCCCAGACCAGGGCACGAACCCGCGTCCCCTGCATCGGCAGGCGGACTGTCAACCACTGCGCCACCAGGGAAGCCCTAGCAAATTTTTCTTATTTTTCGTTACTAAATTTTTTTTTTGAAGGTCTAGTTGGCTTCATTAGGCAATTCATGAATCAGCCAGCATCCCATTAGCAGCTAGAAGGGCACTCCAAGGGGTTGTACAAAATGGAAGGTTTTTATAGGAAGAAGGGTGGGGCAAGGGAGCTATTAGCAAAAGAAAAGAAAGAATTACTTTTAGACCAGGACGTCTTTTTGAAGTCAAGGAAAGGCAGGGATTTTTTATGTGCAGATTGCTTCTTTTTCCTCTGGGGGCAGGGGTCAGGGTTGGGGGGGGGGTGCAGGTTGGATGGAGAGGGCCCATGTGACAGATTACCTCATTGCTGCCAACCAGAAAATTCTAAACTGGTTGATTAAGACTACATTTCTGGGGAAGAGCATAACTGCAATTGTCAGGTATTAAGTCTAGGTTTGGTAAAATTATGGGCTTTTGCACAAGTGATGCCATTTTGGGCCAGTGGTTTCCTCTTTAACAATTCCCTCCCCTTTGATCAGACTCTCAGCTTAACAGAGAGATGTGATTAAAAGTTAATGTATTAGTGTCACCCTCAGCGACTGATCCTTGGCGTGGCATGAAGTTTTTGCTTAACCTCTATGACATCTATGGGTCACAGTTCCAGGTTCATGAATTTTAAGTTGGTCATTCTTTTGGTTACTTTTCTGACATTCCAGTCTTAGGGATATCATTTGCTTGGCAGTTGGCTGCTGCAAAATGCATTTAAAATTTTTGAGAGAATACAGTGCCAGGGAGATTATTTTGATTTAACTATGAGCAGGATAATTCCCAGTGTTTGGAGTGCACTTCAGAGCCCTGGTCTGCAGGACTCAAACCAATCAAAGACCCCCTTGAAGGGGGGTCTTGGAGTCACCCTTTTAAGCCAAGTGGCTTGCTCAATGGTCTTATGTAACTGAGTTTTAACTTTCCCAGAAATGTCAATCCAGATACAACAGGGGGTGGTGGCCCTAGCACCTTCTTGCTTAGCTAGAAGATAATCAATGGCTATTATATTTTCAAGAACAACTTTGGCTAGAGAGTGTTAGGATCTTTGCTGGGCAGCTAATGCTTTAGCAGCAGTGGATTCTGCAGTACGTTCAAGAGTTAAGGAGAGCCTTCTGATTATATTCTCATTCATATTTACTCCTAACCAGGGAAATATAGCCCTGCCAAAGGAAGCGAACCCTGTATCATGAAAATCCTCCTGGTAGGTTTTTTTTTTTTTTTAGAACAGTGAGTGGCACAGTTAAATAACCTAAGAGGCATTGCCCAGCTGTGCACTGGTCATCTAAGCATTCATAAGCCCAAGGATAATGATAATCACAGACAAAGATAAATCCTATCAGGGTACAATTGTCCATTCAAGCCAGGAGTTAAGTTCGATTTTCTTCTAGCCTGAAATAAAGAGTTATTCTAAATCCAAAGATTACTTCCCTTAGCAATGGCCTGGGAGATACAAATGAGGGTATTATCTTTCCAGGCCAATGTCAGAATAAAGGAAAGAAAGAAAAAAAGAAAGGGTTTCATGTTTAGCTAGAGTAGGGAGTCTTGATCCAGCATCTTGGGCAGAAGCAGTCTACATCGATATCAGCTACTTCTTTTCCTCATCAGTTTGATTTGTAGGTCTCCATTGTTTATACAGGACCAGGTAGCAGGTGGGGCCTTTTTCAGCTGTGAGATGTGTACCCAAGGCTCAATACTTTTTAGTTTTGCAGCAGTGTCAGTGGTTAGGAGCAATTGGTAAGTGGGGCTCCAGGGTTGACTTTATTCTTGGTGATTTCCAATCAGAAGTGTGGGAGAAAATGGGAAACATTAGTTTGGTGAGTCTAGCCAGATATTTGAGGAAACTAGAAGAATTCGGATCTAGTCCAGTTTACAGGTATATAACAAAAGCTCAAAGGCAGTTAACAGGACTAGAATCTAATGTCTGCAAAGGTGCAAACATAATTTTTCTCTCTACAATTACTCCCACTTTTTCCCAAAGATAATCACAGTGAAACAAATTTGTTTATATTAAACTTGGCCTGATTTATTTATAAGTATAGCAAGAATACTGATTGACCATATAATTTCTGTTTAAAAACTGCTTTGCCTGGGACCTTGTAAGCAGGGTTCCAGGTTGATTTTTCCAAGCAGTTCATTGAAGCTGTCTGGTCATATCTGAGTCTATGCACATCTCTCTCAAATGTGACATTCCATTCAAAGCCTTAGTTATATAGCCCATGTATCCCCCCAAATTGGACTCCGTATGATTTCTTCCTATATTTAAATAAATTGTTTAGTCTTTTTTTGCTTATGTATATCTCTTTAAGGTAGAGAGGCTAAATATTAAATCTATACCTCATAGACAAAGAAATGATTTTATATTAAATTTTTTATTTTACACGTATTTTAATTTTTAGTTTTAAAGATACACAGCAACTATTCTCTATGGAGTAGATTTATTTGCAAATAAAGTTGAACAGAGTCACAAAGTTGAAATAAGCAGGAGTTATCAAGGGAGAATTATTCACCTAGGGGGCACTTTCAAGCATGTAGGATGTGTTGATTCCACAGTGACTAAAGGGCAGCTGTTGACACTGAGAGTGCAAGGCCAGCGGTATTAACCATCTGCAAGGTTTGGAACAGCCTCACTCCAGTGAAGAATTGTCCCAGCCAAGATGATAGCAGTAACTGTGAAACACATGGCTAAAGTCGTATTTTAGAGTTATCATTTGTTAGGAAGACTCACAATTAATTCATAGATGATTTTTTCTATATTGTGGATTAAAATTAAAGCTCATTTACATATGTTGATATAATGGCAAAGTATGACCGTAGGAGATATTTTCCTTGCATTGGCAAATTGTTTTTGCTCATAAAATTCATGGTAGCATTGAGCAACTACTATTGGTAATTCATCTGGCCAGGCGCTGAGACTATAGAGATAAGTTACTTTTCTCCCTGTTCACAGGCTAGTAGGAGGAAAGAGTCATATAAATAATTACAATGAAGTATGATAAGTACATCAGAAGAGTTAGATTTAATGTAAAGAGGTAGCTCTGAGAAAGGTAGCTCAGAGGGGTAAGGTTTTAGGGAGAAAGTCATCATATTGTTAAACTCTCTGAGGGAAAGGACTGCCTGCATCTTTTCATCTAAAAGTTACATGTTTACAACACATGTCACCGGACCTTAAACTTGGTAGTGTAATCATACTCAATAAATATTAGTGATTAAACAAGTTGATATCTTAGCAAATTTTTTTTTTTTGGGGGGGGCATGCCATCTTAGCAAAGTTTTGAAGAATTAATTGAAGTATGGCCAGGTAAGCAAAGTGGGAAGGGACAGGCAGGCTTAAAGAACTCGGACATTGTAGGAAGTGTTAGCAAATAACGTTAGAAGATGAGGCTTAGATAAGCAGTGAAGAAGCTTGCAGGTGATGAGACATCATTAAAGTTATAGGTTCGTTGTTGTTTTTTTTTAAAATATTTATTTCTTTATTTGGTTGTACCAGGTCTTAGTTGCGGTGGGCGGGCTCCTTAGTTGTGGCATGCGAACTCTTATTTGCAGCATGCACGTGGGATCTAGCTTCCTGACCGGGGATCGAACCCAGGCCCCCTGCATTGGGAGTGCAGAATCCCATCCACTGCGCCACCAGGGAGGTCCCAAGTTATGGGGTTTTAAAATTAAGTATTTAGAAAGGGGGAGAGATATGATTAGATTTAGATTTCAGAAAGGTATCTCTCTTAGCACTGTGGAAGATGTAGAGGGAGAAGAGAGAGACGTTATCATTTCTTAGTTGTGAACTTAACACATGTAAGACCTTGTAGGATCAAAATGTTACCTGAAAATCAAGTTTTCATACTTTAATTTATATTATTTAGTCTTATATTATTCTAGTCTATATTTTGTATTGAATAATTTTAATTTTTCAATGCATTTTTAGTTATCCTTTATAACTGAGTAAGTTTTTTAATGTTCAAAATAACTAATTCATTTATACTAGTGGTGTTTGGATATAGACAGGGAGAATAATTAGTGATCTTACTTAATTTTTTTTAAGTAAGGAAGTTTTAAGCCTGAAGTTAATAAACTGGTTCAGCTGAAGATTAGTTAACATTTTTAAGGCAGCTAGATAAAAAGCTTAGTAGTAATTCGCAAGAAAAATTCTGAGTTTTATGTAGAATTAGGTGATTTGATTACTTCTACTCAGCAGACTTGAATATAGCCTAGCACCTTCCACACAAAAACCCAAACAAGCAAAACTATTTGGGTCACAAAATGAAAATATATTTTCCAGAGTCAAGTGATAACTTTTTGTCTTGAGATCCTCTCAAATCCTTTTTTGCTATGCCGAATGTAACTTCTAATCATAATATAATTACCAGAGACTCTAGATCGTCAATAAGTTAACAATTAAATGGCGATCTTTTTTTTTTTGCGGTACATGGGCCTCTCACTGTTGTGGCCTCTCCCGTTAAGGAGCATAGGCTCCGGACGCGCAGGCTCAGTGGCCATGGCTCACAGGCCCAGCCGCTCCGCAGCATGTGGGATCCTCCCGGACCAGGGCACGAACCCGCGTCCCCTGCATCGGCAGGCGGACTCTCAACCACTGCGCCACCAGGGAAGCCCGCGATCTTTTTTTTAATGTGATTTTTAATGTTAAGGCTGGAGCTGTGAAATAATTATATTATTGTAAAAACAATAATCCGCATCTTTACCACACATAAAATGACTTATTAATACATTTAAATTCTAAATATTAACTCTGCCTTACTCATACTTAAAATAAGAAATTTCTTAATGAGCATTGTAAAGGTGACTTTTGCTAAAATATGGAATAAGTAGGCCTGTAAAGAAAAAAGCCATTTATTTAGGTCAGTAATATTAAAAAGATTATTTTTAAGTAAGCATTCAGGCAGCAAGCAGGTCACTGCTACAAGCCTTCTCATAAGAGAGAGAACTGGAAAACTTGAAAGCTGTCTGGCTGGCACCATTTCACATAGGGACAAAGTCCTAGTCATTTAATGAGAGCATCACCATATTATGGCCATAAAGCTAATACGTAGGAAATATCTGGTTGATTTGTTAGGTGATTCTGAGTATCAGAAAAAAGGCAACTATTTAAGGAAGAAGGGGAAGTATCTTAACCGTTTTATTTAGAATATTTAAATGTGGATACTTAAATTTTTAAAAATGGCTTCTGTTATTTGTAGAATTTACAGGAACGAAAACTTCTCCAGTGCATTTGGAGCTGATAGCTATTCATTTAATCCTTTTAGTTCAAAATGGGAAATCATAAAAAAAGACATACACATTTAGATGTAAGCATTTAATAAATTGAAACTTTCACATTCATTTGCAATTTTTTTATGTGTTTGCGAGGGCCAATCCATACTTTTTCTTTAAGGATGGATTCCCTAATTGGAAATTATTGTTGTCTTTCTTGAACACACATTGTTGTTTTTCTTGAACAAACTCCCCGAATAGAAGTTTCATATCAGATTCTTTAAATTGGTGCCAGAACTTAGCCACTTACTAAAATTTCTGGCTGCAGATCTCAGTACATTTTTTATCATGTTTCCTGCCAATATTTTATACTTGTTTTACCTACATCTAATTTACCTACATCTAATTTAACAGTAAGTTTTTTAAAAAACCCACTTTTATCAAGTTTTTCAGAAGCATTGAATTTTCAGGGAAATACCTTTCTTTTTTGCACTGATTGTTTTATATTGTAATTAACTGAATTATATGAATACAGTATCAGATATTACTAACCTTAATAGGTTTGAGAACAAATAAAATTTCTTAGGCATGCAAATAATGGAAACAAAAATATGATGGCCTACTGGAAAGAGAAAGAAATAATTGCCATTAATATTTTTGCCTTTGCAAAAATTCTTTGTTCCATGGGCCTGGTATTACCCACACTCATCATCACATCAAATCATCTTTGAAAGGTATCTCAAAGAGATCTGCCCTGAGGTAGTTCCAGGAGGTCAGCCCTGGTATACTCACCCTCCTGCTCCCCCATACCCCTGAGGTTTTTAGTACATAGACATAACACCTTCTGTTTTCCTATAGTGTCTTCATATTACTTATGTTCCTCTTGCATCATAGTTTTTCCCTTTCTTGGATTATTACCATCAACATGCTAGGAAAAAAAAATCCTCTCTTGACATTTTCATTCCCCTCATTATTGTCCTAATTCTCTATATTTGCTACTTATAATGCTCTCCTACCATTCCTTCTTGATCTGGCTTCAGTCATGCTTTTGCTTCATATCAACTTCACTGAAACTGTTCTTGCCAGTGTCTCTGGTGACCTCTGTAACTTCAGTCAGTTCTCAGTTCTCATCTTTCATGACAAAACTTGTAGCATTTGACACATTTTACCACTCTACCTCCTTGAAACATGCTTTTTACTTTTCATTCCAGAGTTTCATAGTTTGTTTCTTCTCCTAGTTTTCTATCCTCCCTTTTTTGCTTGTTTCTCTTCATCTCGCCATCCATGCTCCGGGCTACAGTCCTTGCACAACTTCTGTTCTTTCACTGTCATCACTTTATTGTGAAATAATTCACTCACCTGGATTTAGATAGCACCTAAATGCTAATGACTCCCAAATTTGTTTATTTCTTTTTTTAAAAGGGGAATTTAAAAAATTGAGGTATACTTGACACATAATGTTATTTTGGCTTGAGGTGTACAGCATAATGATTCAATATTTGTGTATATTGTGAAATGATCACTCCAGTGAGTCTGGTTAACATCCCTCACCACATATAGTTACCAAATTTTTTTCTTGTAATGAGAACTTTATTCCCTTAGCAACTTTCAAATATACAATACAATATTAACTATCGTCATCATACTGTACATTACATCCCATGACATTATTTTATATTCAATTCCCTTCACCCATTTCACGCACCACCCCCATCCATTGCCTCTGGCAACCACCAGTCTGTTCTCTGTGTCTATGAGTTTGGTTGTCCTTATTGTGGTTTTTTTTTTTTAGTTTCCATGTATAAGTGAGATCATATGGTATTTATCTTTCTCTGCCTTATCTTAGTTAGCATAATGCCCTCAAGGTCCATATGGTTATCACAGATGGCAGGATTTCCTTTTTTATTGCTGAATAATATTCCACCATATATATACATATATATATATATGTGTGTGTGTTTATGTATGTATCACATTTTCTCTATTTGTTTCTTTATACATTGATGGGCACTTGGACACTTAGGTTGTTTCCATGTCTTGGCTGTTGTAAATATTGCTGCAGTGAACATCAGGGTGCATATATCTTGTCCAGTTAGTGTTTTCATTTTCTTTGGATAAATACCCAGAAGTGGAATTGTTGGATCATATGGTAGTTCTGATTTTAACTTTTTGAGGACCCTCCATACTATTTTCCATAGTGACTGAACCAATTTACATTACCACTAACAATGCACAGGGATTCCCTTTTCTCCACATTCTTGCCAACACTTTATTATTGTGTCTTTTTGATGGTAGCTATTCTAACAGGTGTGAGGTTGATATATCACTGTTTTGATTTGCAGTTTTCTGATGATTAGTGATTTTGAGCACCTAATCATGTATCTGTTGTCTTCTTTGGAAAAATGTCTATTCAGATCTTCTGCCCATTTTTTATTCAGATTGTTTGTTCTTTTGCTTTTGAGTTTTATGAATTCTTTATATGTTTTGAATATTAACCCCTTATCAGATATATGATGTACAAATATTTTCTCCCATTCAGTATTAATTGCCTTTTCATTTTTTTGGTGGTTTTCTTTCCTGCATAGAAGCTTTTTAGTTTGATTTAGTCCTACTTGTTTATTTTTGTTTTTGTTGCCTTTTCTTTTTGAGTCAAAACCAAAAATTTATTGCTAAGACCCATGTCAAGGAACTTACTGCTTATCTTTTCTTTTAGGGGTTTTATGGTTTCAGGTCTTACATTCAAGTCTTTAATCCATTTTGAGCTAGTTTTTGTGTATGATGTAAGGTGGTAGTCCAGTTTCATTCTTTTGCATATGGCTGTCCAGTTTTACCGGCACCATTTATTTAAGATGCTGTACTTCCCTGGAGAGTGGTCAAGATGGCGGAGTAGAAGGACCCTAAGCTCACCTCCTCTCATGAGCACACCAAAATCACAACAATCTGCAAAACAGCCATCATTGAAAAAGACTGATAGCTACCAGAAAAGATCTTCAGATCCTCTACAGATAAAGACATAAAGACAGAACCACAGCTAGACTGGTCGGAGGAGTGGACTTGTGATATAATCAAATCCCATACCCACCCCAGGTGGGCAACCCACAAACTGGAGAATAATTATATTACAGAGGTTCTCCCACAGAGTGAGAGTTCCAAGTCCCATGTCAGGCTTCCCAGGCTGGCAGTCCGGCACTGGGAAGAGGAGCCCCCAGAGCATTTGGCTTTGAAGGCCAGTGGGGCTTGACTGCAGGAGCTCCTCACTCTTAAAGGCCACACACAAAATGTCATGCACACTGGGACCAAGGGCAAAAGCAGTAATTTGATAGGAGCCTGGGCCAGACATACCTGCTGGTCTTAGAGCATTTTCTGGGAAGCTGGGAGGCGGCAGTAGTCAGGCTGTAGTCCTGGGCACATAGACAGTGGTGGCGAATATACAGGGGAGCATTCATCTGCGTGAGCTCTCCTAGAGGCTGACGTTTTGGCGCCAAGACCAGGCCCCACCCAGCAGCCTGTAGGCTCCAGTGCTGGTAGGCCTCAGGCCAAAGAACAAACTGGGCAGGGGCACAGCCCTACCCATAAACAGACAAGCTGCCTAAAGACTTTCTGAGCCCATAGCTGCCTCTAGACACACCCCTTGACATGGCCCTGCCCACCAGAGGACCAAGACCCAGCTCCACCCACCAGGTGGCAGGCACAGTCCCCTCCCACCAGTAAGCCTGCACAAGCCTCTAGACCAGCCTCACCCACCAGAGGGCAGACACCAGAAGCAAGAAAACTACAGTCCCACGGCCTGCAGACCAAGCCTGCAGACACAGGCCAGACACCACCCTGGGACCAGCTGGCCTCTGGCCCTTGGGTGATCAGAGAGGAGTGCACTGCTGGGATGCATAGGACATCTCCTACAGAGGGCCACTTCTCCAAGGTCAAGAAATGTAACCAACCCACCACACACGTAAAAATACAAATAGCAATTTAGACAGAATGAGATGACAGAGGAATATTTTCAGAAGAAGGAACAAAGTGAAATGACAGAAGAATAATTAAGTGATGTGGAGATAGGCAATCTGCCCAACAAAGAATTTAGAGTAATGATCATAAAGATGATCAAAGAACTAGGGAGGAGAATGAATGCACAGAGTGAGAAATTAGAAATTTTCAACAAATAATTAGAAAATATAAAGAACATCAGGAAACGTACACAAGCCACTTAGATAGCCTCATCCACCAGAGGGCAGACAGCAGAAGCAAGAAGAACTACAGTCCTGCAGCCTGTGGAACAAAAACCACATTCACAGAAAGATAGACAAGATGAAAAGGCAGAGGGCTATGTATCAGATGAAGGAACAAGATAAAATCCCAGAAAAACAACTAAATGAAGTGGAGATAGGCAACCTCCCATAAAAAGAATTCAGAATAAAGATAGTGAAGATGATCCAGGGCCTCGGAAAAAGAATGGAGGCAAAGATCGAGAAGATGCAGGAAATGTTTATCGAAGACCTAGAAGAATTAAAGAACAAACAAACAGAGATGAACAATACAATAACTGAAATGAAAACTACACTAGAAGGAATCAATAGCAGAATAACTGAGGCAGAAGAACGGATAAGTGACCTGTAAGACAGAATGGTGGAATTCACTGCTGTGGAACAGACTAAAGAAAAAAGAATGAAAAGAAACGAAGACAGCCTAAGAGACCTCTGGGACAACATAAGATGCAACAACATTCGCATTATAGGGGTCCTAGAAGGAGAAGAGGGAGAGAAAGGACCAGAGAAAATATTTGAAGAGATTATAGTCAAAAACTTCCCTAACATGGTAAAGGAAATAGCCACCCAAGTCCAGGAAGCGCCACGAGTCCCATACAGGATAAACCCAAAGAGAAACATGCCGAGACACATAGTAATCAAATTGGGAAAAATTAAAGACAGAGAAAAATTATTGAAAGCAGCAAGGGAAAAACGACAAATAACATACAAGGGAACTCCCATAAGGTTAACAGCTGATTTCTCAGCAGAAACTCTACAAGCCAGAAGGGAGTGGCATGATATACATAAAGTGGTGAAAGGGAAGAACCTACAACCAAGATTGCTCTACCCGGCAAGGATCTCATTCAGATTCAAAGGAGAAATCAAAAGCTTTACAGACAAGGAAAAGCTAAGAGAATTCAGCACCACCAAACCAGCTCTACAACAAATGCTAAAGGAACTCCTTTAAGTGGGAAGCACAAGAGAAGAAAAGAACCTAAAAAAACAAACCCAAAACAATTAAGAAAATGATCATAGGAACATACATATCGATAATTACCTTAAACGTGAATGGATTAAATACTCCAACCAAAAGATACAGGCTTGCTGAATGGATACAAAAACAAGACCCATATATATGCTGTCTACAAGAGACCCACTTCAGACCTAGGGACACATACAGACTGAAAGTGATGGGATGGAAATCAAAATAAAGCTGGAGTAGCTATACTCATATCCAATAAAATAGATTTTAAAATAAAAAATGTTACAAGAGACAAGGAAGGACACTACATAATGATCAAGGGATCAATCCAAGAAGAAGATATAACACTTATAAATATATATATGCACCCAGAATAGGAGCACCTCAATACATAAGGCAACTGTTAACAGCTATAAAAGAGGAAATCAACAATAACACAATAATAGTGGGGGACTTTAACACCTCAATTACACAAATGGACAGATCATCCAAAATGAAAATAAATAAGGACACACAAGCTTTTTTTTTTTTTTTTTTTTTTTCTTTTGCGGTATGTCGGCCTCTCACTGTTGTGGCCTCTCCTGATGCGGAGCACAGGCTCCGGACGCGCAGGCTCAGCAGCCATGGCGCATGGGCCCAGCCGCTCCACGGCATGTGGGATCTTCCTGGACCAGGGTATGAAACTGCGTCCCCTGCATCAGCAGGCGGACTCTCAACCACTGTACCACCAGGGAAGCCCAGGAAACACAAGCTTTAAATGACACAATAGACCAGATAGATTTCATTGCTATTTATAGGACATTCCATCCAAAAACAGCAGGTTACACTTTCTTCTCAAGTGCGCACAGAACATTCTCCAGGATAGATCACAACTTGGGTCACAAATCAAGCCTCAGTAAATTTAAGAAAATTGAAATCATACCAAGCATCTTTTCTGACCACAACTCTATGAGATTAGAAATGAATTACAGGGAAAAAACCGTAAAAAACACAAACACATGGAGGCTAAACAATACGTTACTAAATAACCAAGAGATCACTGAAGAAATCAAAGAGGATATCAAAAAATACCTAGTGACGAATGACAATGAAAACACGATGATCCAAAACCTATGGGATGCAGCAAAAGAAGTTCTAAGAGGGAAGTTTATAGCAATATAAGCCTACCTCAAGAAACAAGAAAAATCTTAAATAAACAATCTAACCTTACACCTAAAGGAACTGGAGAAAGAAGAACAAACAAAACCCAAAGTTAACAGAAGGAAAGAAATCATAAAGATCAGAGCCGAAATAAATGAAATAGAAACAAAGAAAACAATAGCAAAGATCAATAAAACTAAAAGCTGGTTCTTTGAGAAGATAAACAAAATTGATAAAGCATTAGCCAGACTCATCAAGAAAAAGAGAGAGAGGACTCAAATCAATAAAATTAGAAATGAAAAAGGAGAAGTTAAAACAGACACCACAGAAATACAAAGCATCCTAAGAGACTACTACAAGCAACTCTATGCCAATAAAATGGACAACCTGGAAGAAATGGACAAATTCTTAGAAAGGTATAACCTTCCAAGACTGAACCAGGAAGAAGTAGAAAATATGAACAGACCAATCACAAGTAATGAAATTGAAACTGTGACTAAAAATCTTCCAACAAACAAAAGTCCAGGACCAGATGGCTTCACAGGTGTATTCTGTCAAACATTTAGGGAAGACCTAACACCCATCCTTCTCAAACTCTTCCAAAAAATTGCAGATGAAGGAACACTCCAAAACTCATTCTATGAGACCACCATCACCCTGATGCCAAAACCAGACAAAGATACTACAGAAAAAGAAAATTACAGACCAATATCACTGATGAATATTGATGCAAAAATCCTCAACAAAATACTAGCAAACAGAATCCAACAACACATTAAAAGGATCATGCACCATGATCAAGTGGGATTTATCCCAGAGATTCAAGGACTCTTCAATATATGCAAATCAATCAATGTGATACACCATATTAACAAATTGAAGAATAAAAACCATATGATCATCTCAATAGATGCAGAAAAAGTTTTTGACAAAATTCAACACCGATTTATGATAAAAACTCTCCGGAAAGTGGGCATAGAGGGAACCAACCTCAACATAATAAAGGCCATATACAACAAACCCACAGCAAACATCATTCTCAATGGTGAAAAACTGAAAGCATTTCCTCTAAGATCAGGAGAAAGACAAGGATGTCCACTCTTGCCACGATTATTCAACATAGTTTTGGAAGTCCTAGCCATGGCAATTAGAGAAGAAAAAGAAATAAAATGAATACAAATTGGAAAAGAAGAAGTAAAACTGTCACTGTTTGCAGATGACATGATACTATACATAAAGAATCCTAAAAATGCCACCAGAAAACTACTAGAACTAATCAATGAATTTGGTAAAGTAGCAGGATACAAAATTAATGCACAGAAACCTCTTACATTCCTATACACTGATGATGAAAAATCTGAGAGAAATTAAGGAAACACTCCCATTTACCACTGCAACAAAAAGAATAAAATACCCAGGAGTAAACCTACCTAGGGAGACAAAAGACCTGTATGCAGAAAACTATGACACTGCTGAAAGAAATTAAAGATGATACCAACAGATGGAGAGATATACCATGTTCTTGGATTGGAAGAATCAACATTATGAAAATGACTATACTTCCAAAAGTAATCTACAAATTCAATGCATTCCCTATGATATTACCAATGGCATTTTTTACGGAACTAGAACAATAAAATCTTAAAATCTGTATGGAGACACAAACGACCCCAAATAGCCAAAGCAGTCTTAAGGGGAAAAAATGGAGCTGGAGGAATCAGACTCCCTGATTTCAGACTATACTACAATGCTACAGTAATCAAGACAATATGGTCCTGCACAAAAACAGAAACATAGATCAATGGAACAAGATAGAAATCCCAGAGATAAACCCATGCACCTATGTTTAAATAATGTATGACAGGGCTTCCCTGGTGGTGCAGTGGTTGAGAGTCCACCTGTCAATGCAGGGGACGTGGGTTTGTGCCCCAGTCCAGGAGGATCTCACATGCCGCGGAGCAGCTGGGCCAATGAGCCGTGACTGCTGAGCCTGCGCGTCCGGAGCCTGTGCTCCACAACGGGAGAGGCCACAGCAGTGAGAGCCCTGCGTACCACAAGAAAAAAAACAACAAGCAAAAATAAAACAAAACAAAAAAAATAATAATCTATGACAGAGGAGGCAAGGATATACGAGGGAGAAAAGACAGTCTCTTCAATAAGTGGTGCTGGGAAAACTGGACAGCTACATGTAAAAGAATGAAATTAGAACACTCCTTAACACCATGTACAAAAATAAACTCAAAATGGATTTGAGGGCTTCACTGGTGGCGCAGTGGTTGAGAGTCCACCTCACGATGCGGGGGACACGGGTTCATGCCCCAGTCTGGGAGGATACCACGTGCCACAGAGCGGCTGGGTCTGTGAGCCATGGCTGCTGGACCTGCGCGTCTGGAGCCTGTGCTCCACAATGGGAGAGGCCATGGCAGTGAGACGCCCACGTACTGCAAAAAAAAGAAAAAAAATGGATTCGAGACCTAAATGTAAGAGCGGACACTATAAAACTCTTAGAGGAAAACATAGGAAGAACACTCTTTGATATAAATCACAGCAAGATCTTTTTTGATCCACCTCCTAGAGTAATGGAAATAAAAACAAAAATAAACAAATGGGACCTAATGAAACTTCAAAGCTTTTGCACAGCAAAGGAAACCATAAACAAGATGCAAAGACAACCCTCAGAATGGGAGAAAATATTTGCAAATGAATCAACGGACAAAAGATTAATCTCCAAAATATATAAACAGCTCATGCAGCTCAATATTAAAAAAACAAATAACCCAATCCAAAAATGGGCAGAAGACCTAAATAGATATTTCTCCAAAGAAGACATACAGATGGCCAAGAAGCACATGAAAAGGTGCTCAACATCACTAATCATTAGAGAAATGCAAATAAAAACTACAATGAGGTATCACCTCACACCAGTTAGAATGGGCACCATCAGAAAATCTGCAAACAACAAATGCTGGAGAGGGTGTGGAGAAAAGGGAACCCTCTTGCACTTTTGGTGGGAATGTAAATTGATACAGCCACTGTGAAGAATAGTATGGAGGTCCCTTAAAAAACTGAAAATAGAATTACCATATGATCCAGCAATCCCACTACTGGGCATATACTGAGAGAAAACCATAATTCAAAAAGACACATTCACTCCAATGTTCATTGCAGCACTATTTACAATAGCCAGGTCACGGAAGCAACCTAAATGTCCATCGACAGATGAATTGATAAAGAAGATGTGGTACATATATACAATGGAATATTACTCAGCCATAAAAAGGAATGAAATTGAGTCATTTGAGATGTGGATGGATCTAGAGACTGTCATACAGAGTGAAGTAAGTCAGAAAGAGAAAAACAAATATCATATATTAACGCATGTATGTGGAAGTTAGAAAAATGGTACAGATAAACTGGTTTGCAGGGCAGAAGTTGATACACAGATGTAGAGAACAAACTTGTGCACCCAGGGGGGGAAAACCACGGGGCGAGGGGGGCCGGATGGTGGTGTGCTGAATTGGGCGATTGGGATTGACATGTATACACTGATGTGTATAAAATTGATGACTAATAAGAACCTGTTGTATAAAAGAATAAATTAAATAAATTCAAAAAATTCAAAAAATAAAGAAAATATAAAGAACAATCAAACAGAATTAGAGAATATGATAACTGAAATGAAAAATATATCAGAAGGAATCAATAATAGACTAAATGAGGATGAAGAATGGATCAGTGAGCTCGAAGACAGTAATGGAAATCATTGACACTGAATAGAAAAAAGAAAAAATAATGAAAAGAAATGAGGACAGTTTAAGAGACCTCTGGGATAATATCAAGCATGCTAATATACTGACAGGGGATTAATTTTCAAAATATATGAGCAGGTCATAGAGCTTAATATCAAGAGAAAAAAAAAATTGGTCAGGAGACCTAAGTAAACATTTCTCCAAAGAAGACATACAGATGGCCAACATGCACATGAAAAGATGTTCAGTATCACTAATTATTAGAGAAATGCAAATCAAAACTGCAATGAAATGTCACCTCAGAGCAGTCAGAATGGCCATTATTAAAAAGTCTACAAATAATAAATGCTGGAGAGGGTGTGGAGAAAAAGGAGCGCTCCTACAGTGTTGGTGGGAATATAAATTGGTGCAGCCATTATGTAGAACAGTATGGTGGTTCCTTGAGAAACTAAAAATAGAGTTACCAGGACTTCCCTGGTGACACAGTGCTTAAGAATCTGCCTGCCAATGCAGGGGACACAGGTTCAAGCCCTGGTCCGGGAAGATCCCACATGCCGCGGAGCAACTAAGCCCATGCGCCACAACTGCTGAGCCTGTGCTCTGTGCTCTGGAGCCTGCAAGCCGCGACTACTGATCCCACGTGCCACAACTGCTGAGCCCACACACCTAGAGCCCATGCTCCACAATGAGAAGCCCATGCACCACAACGAAGAGTAGTCCCCGCTTGCCGCAACTAGAGAAAGCCTGTGTGCAGCAGAAAAGACCCAATGCAGCCATAAATATATATAAAAAAAATAAATGTTCCTTTAAAAAATTAAAAATAAAGTTACCATATGATCCTGTAATCCCACCCCTGGGCATATATCTGAAGAAAACTCCAATTCGAGAAGATACATGCACCCCAGTGTTCATAGCAGCACTATTTACGATAGCCAAGACATGGAAGCAACCTAAATGTCCATTAACAGATTAATTGATAAAGAAGATGTGATGTATATATACAATGGAATATTGCTCTGCCATAAAAAAGAATGAAATAATGCCATTTATAGCGACATGGATGGACCTAGAGGTTATCATATTAATTGAAATAAGTCAGAGAAAGACAAATATCGTATGATATCCCTTATTTGTGGAATCTAAAAAAATGGTACAAATGAACTTATTTATAAAACAAAAAGTGACTCACAGACACAAAACAAATTTATGGTTACTAAAAGGGAAAGGGGAGGGATAAATTAGGGGCTTGGAATTAACATATAAACACTACTATGTTTGTTTAAACAACAAGGACTTACTGTATAGCACAGGGAACTATACTCAATATCTTGTGTTAACCTATAATGGAAAAGAATCTGAAAAAAAATATATATATATATATATATATATATATATATATATATATATATATATATAAACTGAATCACTTTCCTGTACACTTAAAACTAATACAGCATTGTAAATTAAGTATAGTTCAACTTAACAAAAAAAAGATATAGGACATCATGGGGAGAAAAAGATGCTATCCATTCCGCAATGTGTATCTTGGCTCCTCTGTTTAATTAATTGACCATATATGGATGGGTTTATTGCTAGGCTTTCTTTTCTGTTCCATGATCTATGTGTCTGTTGTTATCCCAATACCACACTCTATTGATTACTATAGCTTTGTAATAGTGTTTGGAAACGTGATGCCTTCAGCTTTGTTCTTTTTTTCTCAAGATTGCTTTGGCTATTTGAGGTCTTTTTTAGTTCCATACAAATTTTAGGACTGTTTGTTCTATTTCTGTGAAAAATGCCATTGGAATTTTGATAGGCGTTGCATTGAATCTGTAGATTGCTTTGGGTAGTATGGCCATTTTAACAATATTAATTCTTCCAATCCATGTGCATGGACTGTCTTTTCATTTTTTTGTGTCTTCATCAGTGTATTATAGTTTTCAGTGTACAGATCTTTCACTTCCTTGGTTAACTAATACCTAGGTATTTTATTCTTTTTGATATGATTGTAATGGGGCTGTTTTCTTTTTTTTTTTTTAATTGAAGTGTAGTTGATTCACAAGTTATGTTAATTTCTTCTGTACAGCAAAGTGATTCAGTTATACATATATGTATATATTCTTTTTTTATATTCTTTTCCATTATGGTTTATCACAGGACATTGAATATAGTTCTCTATGCTATATAGTAGGATCTTGTTGTTTTCTTAATTTCTCTTTCTGATAATTCATTTTTAGTGTATAGAAACAACAGATTTTTGTATATTGATTTTATATCCTGCAGCTTTACTGAATTCATTTTTTAATTGTGACAGTTTTTTGGTAGAATCTTTATGGTTTAAAGATTCTGTATATAATATCATGTCATCAGCAAATAGAGACAGTTTTACTCCTTTCTTTCTGATTTGGATGCCTCTTATTTCTCTTTCTTGTCTAACAGCTTTGGGTAGAACTTTCAATACTATGTTGAATAAAAGTGGTGAGAGTGGGCATTCTTGTCTCTTGTCTTGTTCCTGATCTTACAGGAAAATCGTTCAGCTTTTCACCATTGAGTATTATATTCGCTGTGGGATAGTCATATATAGCCTTTATTATGTTGAGGTATATTCCTTCTATACCCATTTTGATGAGAGTTTTTTATCATAAATGGATGTTGAATTTTGTCAGATGCTTTTCTACATCTATTGAGATGATGATATGATTTTTATCATTCATTTTGTTATTGTGGTGTTTTACATTAATTGATTTCTGGATGTCGAGCCATAGTTGTATCCCAGAGATAAGTCCTACTTGATCATGATGTATGATCCCTTTCATGCATTTTTATAATACAAAATATAATACTTTGTTCAGGAAATTTTCATCTGTGTTCATCAGATTTAATAGGTCAGTAAATTTCTTTTCTTGCAGTGTCTTTGTGTGGTTTTAGAATCAGGGTAATGCTGGCCTCAGTGTGAGTTTGTGTGTGTTTCCTCCTCTTACATGTTTTGGAAGAGTTTTGAAAAGGACCTCTTTTTAAAATGAAGTAATTAAAAGTTGAAATTTTTTTTCTTGAACTCAGATTCTCATAGCTAACTGCCTTTTTGATATCCATACCTGCAAGTTTACTAGGCATCTCAAATTTAACATGCTCAATGTTAATGTTGGAGAACTGATACTACCCAACTTGAAGACATACTATAGGGCTGCAGTAATCAAGACAGTGTGGTATGGGCAAAACAATAGACAAATAGCTGAATTGAACAAAATGGAAAACCCAGAAATAGATTCACATAGGCAACTGATCTTTGACAAAGGGGCAAAGACAGTAATACAGTGGAGCAAGATAGTCTTTTCAACAGTTGGTGCTGTGATATCTGGACATCCACGTGCAAAAATTAATTTTGACACAGACCTTAGAACCTTCACAAAAATTAACGTAAAATGAATCATAAACCTAAATGTAAAAGGCAAAACTATAAAACTCCAGAGGATAACATAGGAAAAAACCTAGATGACCTTTGGTATGGATGCCTTTTTAGATATAACACCAAAGCCATGATTCATGAAAGAAATTATTGATAAGCTGGATTTTATTAAAATTAAAAATTGTCCTATGAAAGACACAAGAGAATGAGAAGATAAGGCACAGAGTGGGAGAAAATATTTTCAAAACACACATCTGATAAAGGACTGTTATCCAAAACATATAAATAACTCTTAAAACTCAACAATATGACAGTAAACAATCTAATTAAAAAGTGGGCCAAAGATCTTTACAGATAATTCACCAAGGAAACACTGATGGCATATAAACACATGAAAAGATGCTCTGTATCATATGTCATCAGGGAAATGCAAATTGAAACAACGAGATACCACTATACACCTATTAGAATGGACAAAATTCAAAACATCGACAACACAATTCTGGTAAGAATGTGGAGCAACAGGAACACTCACTATCTTTCTCTTTTCTTTTCTTTTTTGATGGTGGGACTGCAACACAGTGCAGCCACTTTGGAAGACAGTTTGGCCGTTTCTTACAAAACTTACCATATTCTTACGATAGGATCCAGCAATTGCTCTCCTTGGTATTTACTCAAATTAGTTGAAAACTTTTGTCCACACAAAAACCTGCAGTTTCATTCATGATTGCCAAAACCTGGTAGCAACCAAGATGTCCTTTAGTAGATGAATGGGTAAATAAACTGTGGTACCTCCAGACAATGGAATACTATTCAGTGCTATAAAGAAATGAGTTATCAAGCCAGGAACGGACATAGAGGAACTTTAAATGCCTATCACTAAGTCAAAGTAGGTAATCTGAAAAGGCTACAGACTGTATAATTCCAACTATATGACATTCTAGAAAAGGCAAAACTGGAGACAGTAAAAAGATCAGTGTTTGCCAGAGGTTGCAGGGGGAGAGAGAGATGAATAGGCAGAGCAAAGAGGTTTTTTAGGGCAATGAAACTACTCTGTATGATGTTATAATGGTGGATATATGTCATTATACATTTGTCCAAACCCATAGAATGTACAACACCAAGAGTGAACCGTAATGCAAACTGTGGACTTTGTATGATAATGATGTATTCATGTAGATTCATCTTTGTAACAAATATACAATTCTGGATGTTGATAATGGGTATGCATGTGTCAGGGCGAGGGGTATATGAGAAATCTCTGTCCCTTCCTCTCAGTTTTGCTGTGAACCTAAAACTCCTCTAAAAAATAAAGTCTACAAAAACCAACTAACCAACTAACCCACATGAGTCCTTTCAGTAACCTGTAAGGCCTTGCATGATCTTCCTTACAGCCCGTTAACCTCTTTCACATCATTTCTTGCTACATTTCCTCCAGTTTACTCTAGGCCAGCTACACTAGCTTCCTTATTGTTTCTTCTATACATGTCAGGTACACTCTTGTCTTAAGACATTTGCATTCCCCATTTCTTCAAACAACCTTATGGCTTGTTCTCATCTCTTTCAAACCATTGCTCAAAGGGATCCTTTCACATGACTCTTTCCTTTAATACCCTAAGCAAAATTGGAAACCTTCCACCCTGCACTTAACTCTCTATCCCTTTTTCCACTCTGTTTTTTTTATGGCACTTACGGCCTTCAAATATTTTTATTGTAGATTTTCTCCAGAAGAAGGCAAGAATTATTTTTTGTTTCGGTTCACTAGCGAATAGCATCTAGACAGCGCTTGGCACATGGTAGGCACTGAATACATTTTTTGTGGAATAAATGAATCTCGTATTATTATGATTGATTTACTTGTCTCTATTTCACTTGACTATAAGCTTGATAGTCAAGTGCTGCAACTTCTGTTTCTTCAGGGTTTAGCACACATGGTTGCATACATTTGTTCAATTTATCAAAAAATATACTTCTCATTTTACACAAGTATAATCATAACAAAATTACACATTGGAATTTTTTCACTTATGTTGACAAGTATTATTTTAGTTGCTATGGATTCTACATAGTTATACATATCATTTTGTTGAATTAACTTTCACAATTCTTATGAAACCATGTAGGGAATTAATAAAACAGATAACACTGAAAAATTCTCTTGGGTTGTTGTTTATCCTTTACTTAGCTATTTATTGTTAGGAGCATTTAAGTTTTTTACAGCTTGTATTTATTACAGATAAGGTCTAAGTGAATATTTCAGGAAGCCTTTAATTCAGTAACCTGGAGGTACACCATGGTATTAAAATATGCATGAAATGTCACATGTATAAAAGAACCAGTATATTTTTGTTGTGAAAAGATTCACTTTAAATAGTATGAACTGCCCTAGTGCATTTATATTTTTTTCTTGGCTACTTGTTTTTATTACAGAAAGATGTACTTTTATTTGGAAAAACTTGAATCTATCAGTTTATAAAGTAAATGTATCCCCTTTGGCCCTGCCAATTGCCATTTCCAGAATCACTGTTAAAGGTGTTCGTTATGTATCCTTTTAGATCTTTTTATATACATATGACTACATATAAATATATGTATACATACAGTTGGCCCTCCATATCCATGGGCTCCATATCCGTGGATTCAACCAACCACAGACTGAAAATATTCAGGGAAAAGAAATTCTAAAAGGTTCAAAAAGCAAAACTTGCATTTGCTGAGCTGGCAACTATTTACATAGCATTTTTAAAATAAATAATTAATTAATTTGGCTGCATCGGATCTTAGTTGCGGCACACAGGATCTTCGCTGCAGCACGTAGGCTTCTCTCTGGCTGCAGTGTGCGAGATCCAGAGCACGTGGGCTCAGTAGTTATGGTGCACGGGCTCTCTAGTTGTGGCGCGAGGCCTCCAGAGTGCACGGGCTCAGTAGTTGCGGTGCACGGGCTTAGTTGCCCTACAGCATGTGGGATCTTATTTCCCTGACCAGAGATCAAACCCGCGCCCCCTGCATTGGAAGGCAGATTCTTAACCATTGGACCACCAGGGAAGTCCCTACATAACATTTACATTGTATATACTACTATTTACATAGCATTTACTTTGTATTAGGTATTATAAGTAATCTGGAGATGATTTAAAGTATACTGGAGGATGTGCATAGGTTAGCAAATACTGTGCCATTTTATATAAAGGACTTGAGCCTTTTCAGATTTTGGTATCCTTGGGGGTCCCTGTGGATACAAAAGGACAAGTGTATACACAAAAACTAAAATTTAAAAAAATAGCTAGTTAATATCTGTATTTTTCTGTAGTTTATCTCTTCTAACTTGTGTCACAGAGATCTGCCATATCAATATATAAAATATATTCTTTGTAAAGATTACAGAATGATGTATAATTTTATAATTTCTTTATTGACAGACATATAGTTTATATCTAATTATCATTAAAAGTAGATTATACAAAGTTAAATATTTTCTTTCTGCAGTACAGTGTGTATGAATCTCCAAAGAGCATAAATTATATGCAATTTCCTGAACTTATTTCACCAATATTTTCATGAAGCATGTAATTCTTTCAAAGAGCTTGTCATAACTGATGCTCTATTAAATGTATTTGGAGCTCTGGTCAATCTTCTTATTTTACTTGTAAGAAAATTGAGGCTGAGGTAATGGAAAATTGAAACCATACCCACGGTTTCTTGATACTTGTTCCATGTTGTTCCTTTTGCTTTGAATTTAATCTTCATTTAGTGCTTTTTCCTGAATTCAAATAGGAAAGTTAAACACTGGAAATTTTTATAAGGGAAAGATACTACAGGAAGTTAACATTTGTGTGTCTGTAGGTTTTTCTTGATATCAGTATGCTATGTCTTGGTAGGTAACTAGTGACAAGTGAAAAAAAGTTAGGATTCAAGCAGGTTTCTCTTTGGAGAATGATAATGCACTGTACTGCAGAAAAGAAAATATATAACTTTGTATAAGCCACCCTTTCTCATAATTAGAGACAAATAAAGGAATTATTAAAAATTATACAACTTTCCTTAAATCATTTAAGTCCTGTGACATGAATGAACTACTAGTTCCTTTCTTATGTTGAATAATTCTTTCAGTACCTTTAAGAGTAAGAGTTACTTGAAAAGTAGTATTAAGTTTGAATGAGCCTAGTAAATTTCATAGTTGTTTCTTTTGCCTTGGTCTTCATCATTCAAGTTCCTAGTTTTAATTATTGTAGTGTATAGGAAGACTCTAGTCAATCTAGATTAATTCTAGGTATGTCTTAAAATAGAGATACTGTTGAATCTTGTCACCTTAATTGATCTTACTTTTGCCTTTCTCTGAGCTGTCAGGTTCCCTCCCTTTTTTTTTTTTTTTTTTTGTCTCCTTGAGAATTTTATTTTATTCTATTTTTTACATCTTTATTGGAGTATAATTGCTTTACAATGGTGTGATAGTTTCTGCTTTATAACAAACTGAATCAGTTATACATATACATATGTTCTCCTATCTCTTCCCTCTTGCGTCTCCCTCCCTCCCACCCTCCCTACCCTACCCCTCTTGGTGGTCACAAAGCACCGAGCTGATCTCCCTGTGCTATGTGGCTGCTTCCCACTAGCTATCTATTTTACGTTTGGTAGTGTATATATGTCCATGCACTCTCTCACTTTGTCACAGCTTACCCTTTCCCCTCCCCATATCCTCAAGTCCATTCTCTAGTAGGTCTGTGTCTTTATTCCTGTCTTACCCCTAGGTTCTTCATGACATTTTTTTTTCTTACCTTCCATATATATGTGTTAGCATACGGTATTTGTCTTTCTCTTTCTGACTTACTTCACTCTGTATGACAGACTCTAGGTCCATCCACCTCATTACAAATAGCTCAATTTCGTTTCTTTTTATAGCTGAGTAATATTCCGTTGTATATATGTGCCACATCTTCTTTATCCATTCATCCGATGATGGACACTTAGGTTGTTTCCATCTCCTGGCTATTGTAAATAGAGCTGCAATGAACATTGTGGTACATGACTTTTTGAATTATGGTTTTCTCAGGGTATATTCCCAGTAGTGGGATTGCTGGGTCATATGGTAGTTCTATTTTTAGTTTTTTAAGGAACCTCCATATTGTTCTCCATAGTGGCTGTACCAATTCACATTCCCACCAGCAGTGCAAGAGTGTTCCCTTTTCTCCACACCCTCTCCAGCATTTATTGTTTCTAGATTTTTTGATGATGGCCATTCTGACTGGTGTGAGATGATATCTCATTGTAGTTTTGATCTGCATTTCTCCAATGATTAGTGATGTTGAGCATTCTTTCATATGTTTATTGGCAGTCTGTATATCTTCTTTGGAGAAATGTCTATTTAGGTCTTCTACCCATTTTTGCATTGGGTTGTTTGTTTTTTTGTTATTGAGCTGCATGTGCTGCTTGTAAATTTTGGAGGTTAATCCTTTGTCAGTTGCTTCATTTGCAAATATTTTCTCCCATTCTGAGGGTTGTCTTTTGGTCTTGTTTATGGTATCCTTTGCTGTGCAAAAGGTTTGAAGCTTCATTAGGTCCCATTTGTTTATTTTTGTTTTTATTTCCATTTCTCTAGGAGGTGGGTCAAAAAGGATCTTGCTGTGATTTATGTCATAGAGTGTTCTGCCTATGTTTTCCTCTAAGAGTTTGATAGTTTCTGGCCATACACTTAGGTCTTTAATCCATTTTGAGCTTATTTTTGTGTATGGTGTTAGGGAGTGATCTAATCGCATACTTTTACATGTACCTGTCCAGTTTACCCAGCACCACTTATTAAAGAGGCTGTCCTTTCTCCACTGTACATTCCTGCCTCCTTTATCAAAGATAAGGTGACCATATGTGTGTGGGTTTATCTCTGGGCTTTCTATCCTGTTCCATTGATCTGTATTTCTGTTTTTGTGCCTGTACCATACTGTCTTGATTACTGTCGCTTTGTAGTATAGTCTGAAGTCTGGGAGCCTGATTCCTCCAGTTCTGTTTTTCGTTCTCAAGATTGCTTTGGCTGTTCAGGGTCTTTTGTGTTTCTGTACAAATTGTGAAATTTTTTGTTCTAGTTCTGTGAAAAATGCCAGTGGTAGTTTGATAGAGATTACATTGAATCTGTAGATTGCTTTGGGTAGTATAGTCATTTTCACAATGTTGATTCTTCGAATCCAAGAACATGGTATATCTCTCCATCTGTTTGTACCATCTTTAATTTTTTTCATCAGTGACTTATAATTTTCTGCATACAGGTCTTTTGTCTCCTTAGCTAGGTTTATTCCTAGATATTTTATTCTTTTTGTTGCAATGGTAAACGGGGGTGTTTTCTTGATTTTATTTTCAGATATTTCATCATTAGTGTATAGGAATGTGAGAGATTTCTGTGCATTAATTTTGTATCCTGCTACTTTACCAAATTCATTGATTAGTTCTAGTAGTTTTGTGGTAGCATCTTTAGGATTTTCTATGTATAGTATCATGTCATCTGCAAACAGTGACAGTTTTACTTCTTCTTTTCCATTTTGTATTCCTTTTATTTCCTTTTCTTCTCTGATTGGTGTGGCTAAAACTTCCAAAACTATGTTGAATAAGGGTGGTGAGAGTGGGCAACCTTGTCTTGTTCCTGATCTTAGTGGAAATGCTTTCAGTTTTTCACCATTAAGGACGATGTTGGCTGTGGGTTTGTCATATATGGCCTTTATTATGTTGAGGAAAGTTCCCTCTATGCCTACTTTCTGGAGGGTTTTTATCATAAATTGGTGTTGAATTTTGTCGAAAATTGCATCTATTGAGAGGACCAGACGGTTTTTCTCCTTCAGTTCGTTAATATGGTGTATCACATCGATTGATTTGCATATATTGAAGAATTCTTGCATTCCTGGAATAAACCCCACTTAATCATGGTGTATGATCCTTTTAATGTGCTGTTGGATTCTGTTTGCTAGTATTTTGTTGAGGATTTTTGCATCTATGTTCATCAGTGATATTGGCCGGTAGTTTTCTTTCTTTGTGACATCCTTGTCTGGTTTTGGTATCAGGGTGATGGTGGCCTCGTAGAATGAGTTTTGGAGTGTTCCTCCCTCTGCTATATTTTGGAAGATTTTGAGAAGGATAGGTGTTATCTCTTCTCTAAATGTTTGATGGAATTCGCCTGTGAAGCCATCTGGTCCTGGGCTTTTGTTTTTTGGAAGATTTAGATCACAGTTTCAATTTCAGTGCTTGTGATTGGTCTGTTCATATTTTCTATTTCTTCCTAATTCAGTCTTGGCAGATTGTGCATTTCTAAGAATTTGTCCATTTCTTCCACGTTGTCCATTTTATTGCCAATGAGTTGCTTGTAGTAATCTCTCATGCTCTTTTGTATTTCTGCAGTGTCAGTTGTTACTTCTCCTTTTTCATTTCTAATTCTATTGATTTGAGTCCTCTCGCTTTTTTTCTTGATGAGTCTGGCTAATGGTTTATCAGTTTTGTTTATCTTCTCAAAGAACCAGCTTTTAGTTTTATTGATCTTTGCTATCATTTCCTTCATTTCTTTTTCATTTATTTCTGATCTGATCTTTATGATTTCTTTCCTTGTGCTAACTTTGGGGTTTCTTTGTTCTTCTTTCTCTAATTGCTTTAGGTGCAAGGTTAGGTTGTTTATTTGAGATGTCTCCTGTTTCTTAAGGTAGGATTGTATTGCTATAAACTTCCCTCTTAGAACTGCTTTTCCTGCATCCCATAGGTTTTGGGTCATCATGTCTCCATTGTCATTTGTTTCTAGGTATTTTTTGATTTCCTCTTTGAGTTTTTCAGTGATCACTTCGTTATTAAGTAGTGTATTGTTTAGCCTCCATGTGTTTGTATTTTTTACAGATCTTTTCCTGTAATTGATATCTAGTCTCATAGTGTTGTGGTTCGAAAAGATACTTTATACAATTTCAATTTCCTTAAATTTACCAAGGCTTGATTTGTAACCCAAGATATGATCTATCCTGGAGAATGTTCCATGAGCACTTGAGAAAAATGTGTATTGTGTTGTTTTTGGATGGAATGTCCTATAAATATCAATTAAGCCCATCTTGTTTAATGTATGATTTAAAGTTTGTGTTTCCTTATTTACTTTCATTTTGGATGATCTGTCCATTGGTGAAAGTGGGGTGTTAAAGTCCCCTACTATGAATGTGTTACTGTCGATTTCCCCTTTTATGGCTGTTAGTATTTGCCTTATGTACTGGGGTGCTCCTGTGTTGGGTGCATAAATAATTACAATTGTTATATCTTCTTCTTGGATCGATCCCTTGATCATTATGTAGTGTCCTTCTTTGTCTCTTCTAATAGTCTTTATTTTAAAGTCTATTTTTTCTGATATGAGAATTGCTACTCCAGCTTTCTTTTGGTTTCCATTTGCATGGAATATGTTTTTCCATCCCCTCACTTTCAGTCTGTGTGTGTCTCTAGGTCTGAAGTGGGACTCTTGTAGACAGCATATATATGGGTCTTGTTTTTGTATCCATTCAGCCAGTCTGTGTCTTTTGGTGGAAACATTTAATCCATTTACATTTAAGGTAATTATCGATATGAATGTTCCTATTCCCATTTTCTTAATTGTTTTGGGTTTGTTATTATAGGTGTTTTCCTTCTCTTGTGTTTCTTGCCTAGAGAAGTTCCTTTAGCGTTTCTTGTACAGCTGGTTTGGTGGTGCTGAACTCTCTCAGCTTTTGCTTGTCTGTAAAGGTTTTAATTTCTCCATCAAATCTGAATGAGATCCTTGCTGGGTAGAGTAATCTTGGTTGTAGGTTTTTCTCCTTCATCACTTTAAATATGTCCTGCCAGTCCCTTCTGGCTTGCAGAGTTTCTGTTGAAAGATCAGCTGTTAACCTTATGGGGATTCCCTTGTGTTTTATTTGTTGTTTTTCTGTTGCTGCTTTTAATATGTTTTCTTTGTATTTAATTTTTCATAGTTTGATTAATATGTGTCTTGGCGTGTTTCTCCTTCGATTTATCCTGTATGGGACTCTCTGTGCTTTCTGGACTTCATTGACTATTTCCTTTCCAATATTAGGGAAGTTTTCAACTATAATCTCTTCAAATATTTTCTCAGTCCCTTTCTTTTTCTCTTCTTCTTCTGGGACCCCTATAATTCGAATGTTGGTGTGTTTAATGTTGTCCCAGAGGTCTCTGAGACTGTCCTCAGTTCTTTTCTTTCTTTTTTCTTTTTTTTTTTTGTGGTACACGGGCCTCTCACTGTTGTGGCCTCTCCCGTTGCGGAGCACAGGCTCTGGACATGCAGGCTCAGCAGCCATGGCTCACAGGCCCAGCCGCTCCATGGCATGTGGGATCTTCCCAGACCAGGCCACGAACCCGTGTCCCCTGCATCGGCAGGCAGACTCTCAACCACCGCGCCACCAGGGAAGCCCCCATTCTTTTTTCTTTATTCTGCTCTGCAGTAGTTATTTCCACTATTTTATTTTCTAGGTCACTTATCCATTCTTCTGCCTCAGTTATTCTGCTCAGTTGATCCATTCTAGAGTATTTTTAATTTCATTTATTGTGTTGTTCATCGTTGCTTGTTTCGTTTTTAGTTCTTCTAGGTCCTTGTTAAATGTTTCTTGCATTTTCTCTATTCTATTTCCAAGATTTTGGATCATCTTTACTATCATTATTCTGAATTCTTTTTCAGATAGACTGCCTATTTCCTCTTCATTTGTTAGGTCTGGTGGGTTTTTATCTTGCTCCTTCATCTGCTGTGTGTTTTTCTGTCTTCTCATTTTGCTTATCTTACTGTGTTTGGGGTCTCCTTTTTGCAGGCTGCAGGTTTGTAGTTTCCGGTGTTTTTGGTGTCTGTCCCCAGTGGCTGAAGTTGGTTCAGTGGGTTGTGTAGGCTTCCTGGTGGAGGGGACTAGTGCCTGTGTTCTGGTGGATGAGGCTGGATCTTGTCTTTCTGGTGGGCAGGTGAACGTCTGGTGCTGTGTTTTGGGGTGTCTGTGGACTTACTATGATTTTAGGCGGCCTCTCTGCTAATACGTATGGTTGTGTTCCTGTCTTGCTAGTTGTTTGGCATAGGATGTCCAGCACTGTAGCTTGCTGGTCATTGAGTGAAGCTGGGTGTTCGTGTTGAGATAGAGATCTCTGGGAGATATTCGCCGTTTGATATTACATGGATCTGGGAGGTCTCTTGTGGACCAGTGTCCTGAAGTTGGCTCTCCCACCTCAGAGGCACAGCACTGACTCCTGGCTGCAGCACCAAGAGCCTTTCATCCATACAACTCAGAATTAAAGTGAGAAAAAGTAGAAAGAAAGAAAGAAAGAAGGAAGGAAGGAAGGAAGGAAGGAGATAAAAGAAAATAAAATAAAGTAAGGTACAATAAAATAAAGTTATTAAAACAAAAAAAATTATTAAGAAAAAAATTTTTTTAAGAAAAAAAAAAATGGACGGACAGAACCCTAAGACAAATGGTGAAAACAAAGCTATACAGACAAAATCTCACACAGAAGCATACACATACACACTCACAAAAAGAGGAAAAGGGGAAAAAATAATAAATCTTGCTCTCAAAGTCCACCTCGTCGATTTGGGATGATTCGTTGTCTATTCAGGTATTCCACAGATGCAGGGTACAAGTTGATTGTGGAGATTTAATCCGCGGCTCCTGAGGTTGCTGGGAGAGATTTCCGTTTCTCTTCTTTGTTCACACAGCTCCCGGGTTTCAGCTTTGGATTTGGCCCTGCCTCTGCGTGTACGTCGCCGGAGGGCGTCTGTTCTTCGCTCAGACAGGACGGGGTTAAAGGAGCTGCTGATTCGGGGGCTCTGGCTCACTCAGGCCGGGGGGAGGGAGGGGTACAGAGTGCGGGTGAGCCTGCAGCGGCAGGGGCCGTTGTGACGTTGCACCAGCCTGAGGCGTGCCGTGCGTTCTCCTGGGGAAATTGTTCCTGGATCCCGGGACCCTGGCAGTGGCGGGCTGCACAGGCTTCCCGGAAGGGGTATGTGGATAGTGACCTGTGCTCGCACACAGGCTTCTTGGTGGCGGCAGCCGCAGCCTTAGCGTCTCATTCCCGTCTCTGGGGTCCGCGCTTTTAGCCGCGGCTCGCGCCCGTCTCTGGACCTCCTTTAAGCAGCGCTCTTAATCCCCTCTCCTCGCACACCAGGAAACAAAGAGGGAAGAAAAAGTCTCTTGCCTCTTCGGCAGGTCCAGACTTTTTCCCGGACTCCCTCCCGGCCGAAGCCTGAGCCTCAGCTCCCAGCCCCGCCCACCCCGGCGGGTGAGCAGACAAGCCTCTCGGGCTGGTGAGTGCTGGTCGGCACCGATCCTCTGTGCAGGAATCTCTCCCCTTTGCCCTGTGCACCCCTGTGGCTGCGCTCTCCTCTGCGGCACTGAAGCTACCCACCTCCGCCACCCGCAGTCCCCGCCCGTGAAGGGACTTCTAGTGTGTGGAAACCTTCCTCCTTCATGGCTCCCTCCCACTGGTGCAGGTCCCGTCCCTCTTTTGTCTCTGTTTGTTCTTTTTTCTTTTGCCCTACCCAGGTACGTGGGGAGTTTCTTGCCTTTTGGGAGGTCTGAGGTGTTCTGCCAGCGTTCAGTAGGTGTTCTGTAGGAGTTGTTCCACGTGTAGATGTATTTCTATATATCTGTGGGGAGGAAGGTGATCTCTGTGTGTTACTCTTCTGCCATCTTCCCCCTCTCCCGGTTCCCTCCCTTTTTGTGGACATACTCTTTTTTTAAATTATTTTTAAAAATATTTAATTAATTTATTTATTTACTTTTTTTGGCTGCATCGGGTCTTAGTTGCGGCATGCGGGATCTTTGTTGCGGCATGTGGGATTTTTCGTCACAACAAGCGCCCTCTTCACTGCGGTGTGTGGGCTTCTCTCTAGTTGTGGTGTGCAGGTTTTCTGTCTCTCGTTGTGGCACTCGTGCTCCAGAGCATGTGGGCTTTGTAGTTTGTCGCACGCAGGGTCTCTCATTGAGGCTCACAAGCTCAATAATTGTGGCACACAGGCTTAGTTGCCCCATGGCATGTGGGATCTTAGTTCCCCAGCCAGGGATTGAACCCTCATCCCCTGAATTTGGAAGGTGATTCTTTTGTTTTTTTAAAAAATTTTATTTTATTCATTTTTTTATACAGCAGGTTCTTATTAGTTATCCATTTTATACATATTAGTGTGTGTATGTCAATCCCAATCTCCCAATTCATCCCACCACCACAGGCCCCCCACCACCACCACTTTCCCCCCTTGGTGTCCATACATTTGTTCTGTACATATGTGTCTCAGTTTCTGCCCTGCAAACCAGTTCATCTGTACCATTTTTCTAGGTTCCACATATGTGCGTTAATATATGATATTTGTTTTTCTCTTTCTGACTTACTTTACTCTGTATGACAGTCTCTAGATCCATCCACATCTCTACAAATGACTCAATTCTGTTCCTTTTTATGGCTGAGTAATATTCCATTGTATATATGTAACACAACTTCTTTATCAATTCATCTGTCGATGGGCATTTAGGTTGCTTCCATGTCCTGGCTATTGTAAATAGTGCTGCAATGAACATTGGGGTGCATGTGTCTTTTTGAATTACAGTTTTCTCTGGGTATATGCTCAGTAGTGGGATTGCTGGGTCATATGGTACTTGTGTTTTTAGTTTTTTAAGGAACCTCCGTACTGTTCTCCATAGTGGCTGTATCAATTTACATTCCCACCAACAGTGCAAGAAGGTTCCCTTTCCTCCACACTCTCTCCAGCATTTGTTGTTTGTAGATTTTCTGATGATGCCCATTCTAACTGGTGTGAGGTGATACCTCATTGTAGTTTTGATTTGCATTTCTCTAATAATTAGTGATGTTGAGCAGCTTTTCATGTGCTTCTTGGCCATCTGTATCTCTTCTTTGGAGAAATGTCTTTTTTGGTCTTTTGCCCAGTTTTTGATTGGGTTGTTTGGTTTTTTTAATATTAAGCTGCATGAGCTGTTTATGTATTTTGGAGATTAATCCTTTGTCTGTTGATTTGTTTGCAAATATTTTTTCCCATTCTGAGGGTTGTCTTTTTGTCTTGTTTGTAGTTTCCTTTGCTTTGCAAAAGCTTTGAAGTTTCATTAGGTTCCATTTGTTTATTTTTGTTTTTATTTCCCTTTCTCTAGGAGGTGGGTCAAAAAGGATCTTGCTGTGATTTATGTCAAAGAGTGTTTTTCCTATGTTTTCCTCTAAGAGTTTTATAGTGTTCGGTCTTACATTTAGGTCTTTAATCTATTTTGAGTTTATTTTTGTGTATGGTATTAGGCAGTGTTCTAATTTCATTCTTTTACATGTAGCTGTCCAGTTTTCCCAGCACCATTTATTGAAGAGACTGTCTTTTCCCCATTGTATATCCTTGCCTCCTTTGTCATAGATTAGTTGACCGTAGGTGCATGGGTTTATCTCTGGGCTTTCTCTCCTGTTCCATTGAGCTATATTTCTGTTTTTGTGCCAGTACCATATTGTCTTGATTACTGTAGCTTTGTAGTATAGTTTGAAGTCAGGGAGTCTGATTCCTCCAGCTCTGTTTTTTTCCCTCAAGACTGCTTTGGATATTCGGAGTCTTTTGTGTCTCCATACAAATTTTAAGATTTTTTTGTTCTAGTTCTGTACAAAATGCCATTGGTAATTTGATAGGGATTGCATTGAATCTGTAGATTGCTTTGGGTAGTAGAGTCATTTTCACAATATTGATTCTTGCAATCGAAGAACATGGTATTTCTCTCCATCTGTTGGTATCATCTTTAATTTCTTTCAGCAGTGTCTTATAATTTTCTGCATACAGGTCTTTTGCCTCCCTAGGTAGGTTTATTCCTAGGTATATTATTCTTTTTGCTGCAGTTGTAAATGGGAGTGTTTCCTTAATTTTTCTTCCAGATTTTTCATCATTAGTGTATAGGAATGCAAGAGATTTCTGTGCATTAATTTTGTATCCTCAGCTTTACCAAATTCATTGATTAGCTCTAATAGGTTTCTGGTGGCATCTTTAGGATTCTCTATGTATAGTATCATGTCATCTGCAAACAGTGACAGTTTTACTTCTTCTTTTCCAATTTGTATTCATTTTATTTCTTTTTCTTCTCTGAGTGCCGTGGCAAGGACTTCCAAAACTATGTTGAATAATCGTGGCAAGAGTGGACATCCTTGTCTTTTTCCTGATCTTAGAGGAAATGCTTTCAGTTTTTCACCATTGAGAATGACGTTTGCTGTGGGTTTGTCGTATATGGCCTTTATTATGTTGAAGCATGTTCCCTCTACGCCCACTTTCTGGAGGGTTTTTATCATAAATGGGTGTTGAATTTTGTCAAAAGCTTTTTCTGCATCTATTGAGATGATCATATGGTTTTTATTCTTCAATTTGTTAATATGGTGTATCACATTGATTGATTTGCATATATTGAAGAGTCCTTGAATCTCTGGGATAAATCCCACTTGATCATGGTGCATGATCCTTTTAATGTGTTGTTGGATTCTGTTTGCTAGTATTTTGTTGAGGATTTTTGCATCTATATTCATCAGTGATATTCGTCTGTAATTTTCTTGTTTTGTAGTGTTTTTGTCTGGTTTTGGTATCAGGGTGATGGTGGCCTCATAGAATGGGTTTGGGAGTGTTCGTAAGATGATTCATTACCACTGGACCACCAGGGAAGTCCCATGTGGATATACTCTTAATTTGTTTAACCAATCAAATTGGTTAAACAAGGAAATGTAAGTTTCTTGCTTTTCACTGTCAGAGATGTTGCTGTGAGAAATGCTTGTGTGTGTGTGTGTGTGTGTGTGTGTGTGAGATTATTTCCTTAAGATGAAGTAGAATTATTAGATCAAGAGTACGTACATTAAATTTTATCTATTTTGGCAGATTTCTCTGTAGAAAAGTTGTGCCAATTTATGTTTCCATTAAGTGTATGAGAGTTCCCGTTTTCCCACCCTTTTAATCCTTACCAATCTAATAAGGAAAAAATTATATAACATTTAGATGTGTGTTTATTAGAACATTAGATGTAAATTGTAGTGTCAGTTTTCTTTGGTATTTACGTTTTCTCTGGAATTTCCTGCCTGTATATTTTGTCCACTTTTCTTTTAGGTAGATGTCCTATTTTAGTTATTCATAAGAATGAAAATTTTACCACATATGTTGTAAATATATTTTTCACCGTTTGTTGTTTACATTTTAACTTTGTATAATTAAGTGTATAAATTTAATTGTACACATGTTCCTTATGAAAGATTTTCATTTCATAAGTACTAAGATTTTTCTTTTCCCTTTACATTTTATAGCTTTGATGTTAAAGTATATGCTAACCTGCTATAACAAAGAGAACGAAACTGCTAAATAAGATAAAACTTTCTTTTGCACATAATAGCCCAGAGCGTAGTGGTTGAGGAATGGCTTTGTCATCCCTACCATGCGAATTCCATATTTGAGTCCAAGGTGACTGTACTAATTGGTGCTTTCCTTTCTCCCAGCATCAGAGAGGGAGGCAGAAGTGGAAGGTGGGCCTCTTTTAAGAATATAACTTGGAAGTTGCACAAATCACTTTGTTCATATCAAGTTGTCCAGAACTTAGTCACAAGGCTACAAGAGAGCATTGGGGAATGAAACTGACAGCTGATAGTGAGGTGCCCAGCTAAAATTTGGGTTTTTGTGAGGTGTTGGGGGGAATAGAGTTCTGTCACTAAGCTAAAAAGGAGAGACTGGACATTGAGGGGATAAAGAGTAGTCTGTGACACAGGTGCCATGCTTACTTAGCAGGAGGTCATTCTTTGTGCTAAAGTGATTCTGCTGATATTTCTTAATGTTTTCCTTTTAGTCTGATTTGGAAATCTGGAATTGTGTGTTATGGATTCAGTCTAATTTTTCTCTTAAATTTCTAGTCAGTTGTCCCAACACTATTTTTTGAATACTTATCCCTTTTCTCACTCATTTGAAATACCTCTTTTAAAATATATACTAAACTCACAGGTGGGACTTCCCTGGGGGTCCAGTGGTTAAGACTCTGTGCTCCCAATGCAGGGGGCGCGGGTTCGATCCCTGGTCAGGAAACTAGGATCCCGCATGCTAGCAGCACGGCCATAGATAAATAAATAAATTCACAGGATTGTTTTTGTATTGTTTGTATTGATTTTGCGCCTTCTTATTTCTTCCTCAGTACCTCACTTTTAATTGCTAGCTGTATAAGTTTTGATATTTCTTAGGGCAGACCTCTAAGCTTTGCTCATTTACTTAAGAATTCTTCTGTTAGTTATTTTTTTCAGATATATTTTGACCATTTTTGTCAAGTTCCAGAAAATAACCCTTTGAGTTTTGATTAGGGTTGGATTAAATTTACAAAGTTTGATTTATTCTGTTGTTTTATTTCATTTTATAATTTATAGAGACAATTTTTCTTGATTTTCCCGGGAATAGAGGGTATTTTTTCATTCTTGTTTCCTGATATATATCTTTTTCATTAATCTTTTACATACTGTGTTTATTTCATGCATTTTAATGACCAAATTTTTGTTCAGCTTCCTTTTTTCCTGGTTAAGTCATCTTCATATAAGGGCAGATTTATATAGACCTATTATTTACTTAAGAATAGGTAAGATTCTTGATTTTCTTCCCTGTTTATCTGGATAATGTTTTGTATCCAGAGGGCTTTGATAATGTAGCTTTATGCTATCATTTAGTTCCTCATTCTGTAGCCTGAGAGGGTTAAGGAGGAAATTTAACCTTTCACTTTGTTGATTTTTTTTTTTTCTTTGAGACCCTTAAATTCACAATTAGGATGATACCTTTGAGAAACTGCTTGCCCAGGCTCCAATTCTGTTTTCACTCGCACTTTAGAGTGCCCACTTGGTAAGAAGATAGTTTGAAAATTTATCCCGCTGCCTAAAAGCTCTCTATCTGGTGAGACTATATCCATCCATGCTCTCATCCCTACCGAGTGCGGCCTCTATTGCTGTTATTCTACAGCTGTGAAAAAACTCCAGGAAGATTGGTCTCGATCTTTCCTGTAGTGTTGCTTCTTATATATTGCCAACTTGAGAGATTATCCCTCCAACCACACCTCATGATCGGAGCGAGCCCTAACGAGTCTTTGGAGTCTGGGTCAGAGGTAAACGATGAGGACTGGCTATGCTTATTCACTTTCAGCTGTGCTTCTGCAACAATGGTACTTTTGATCAATGGCAAGGGAAAACATATTCCAGTGTGGTGGACCAGCCTTTTTCCATGACTCTCTTCTGTCTTCATTCCTTGTTCCTAACTCATTTGATCCTTTATTTGCTTGGTTCTGGGTTATAATTACAATGATTCAGGTTAAACCCTTCTCACTGAAGAGCTTATCTTGAAAGGGAACTAATGTATATTTCACCATTATTTACTATTTGCTCTCCTATTGGTTCTTCTATACATGCCCCAAACAAAAAGCTTTTAAAATCACTGTCTGATTCAGTGTTTTTAGTGTAGCAGAAATTTTGGAAGTAGAACATGTTTGCTTTTTGCTGACCAGCACAAAATGAAGTGCCAAGGTGCCTGTGCTTCTATGAGGTATCTAGCAGATATCATGAGATAATCTTGATGGTTTAGATCTAGTAGGATAGTGACAGTATCCTGCTTTTGGTTCTGCATAGCCATTTTTTAATATTTCCCTTCACCTATTCCTGTCACATGACCAAGAGCAGTCCTTCCAGTTGTTTAGGTTTGGAGCACATTGGTGTTTAAGTCCTGTGTGATCTGCCACCTTACTGTCTGTATAATTTTGTTAAATCACTTGATCTCTCTCTTAGCTTCAGTTGCCTTTCCTTCAGTGATGCTTGCTCTATGTACCTCATTAATATATTAAGGAATAATACAAAAATATATGTAAAGTATTTTCATAAATTGTAAAATTTTATTCAGATAGACAAGATTGGAGCTAGGACACTATAAAGCAATTACAGGAGACAGATTTGGAGTTCTATCAGAAGATTCTTTACTACTTATATCTTTTCTATAATTAAATCAGGGCGTTAAGCCCTTCCATGAATACAAAGTCTTACTCACCTTTTTGTAGGGCTTATCTAGTGATGACATAAGGCAAAAACCAAGGATGGTATATAATGTGAGAAAGCAACACTGTCCAGCAGTCTATGTATGGTATTGGCACAAATACCTTAATATTGTAGGAATGAATTTTTGTCTGAATATATAACTTCTAATTTACTAAGGCTCAGATTTTGTAGAAAATTAACAGAAGTAGATGGGAAAAAGCACTCTAATCTATTTTGCTCTTATGTTCATGTTTTGTGTCAACCATATTACCATACTTCCTTCTCATCATTATAAACTGAGACTAAATGAATAATAATAAATAAGGTAAAACTTACAATTGAAAGGAAAAGTAAGATTAAAAAATAATGAAAGAAGCAGAAACTAACACACCATTGTAAAGCAATTATACCCCAATAAAGATGTTAAAAAAAAATAATGAAAGAAAAAACAAAAAGGCTACTGAAAAATTAAAACAAAGAAGCAGGAAAGAAGAAAATGAACCCAAAGTAAGATAAAATAATTTTAAATAGATAGGATAAAAATAAAGCACTTATGGAGTCTCATAAGGATCAGCCACACAAGTTGACATTTTATTTATTCTGCTGTTATTGAATTATAGTTGTCAATTACCACATTGGCTGAGTCAACAGAAAACCGATTCATTTTGATCCATGAAGTGTTAGTCAGCAAGAACTGAATTCAGCGATGCAAAAAATGTTTTTTCAACATTTATAACATTATAAACAAACATAGCTCAAGGTAATTTCCCACAAGTACTGAATCTTAAAATTACTGACCAAGATGCAGAATGTCCTGATGCAAATGACCCCATTATATTTGCCGAGTTTCATGAAAGGCACAGATCTGACATCATTCACAATTAGGTGTGATAAATTGATAGTGCTTTGAAATTACATGTATTTTTAAAAAATTATTTTTGTAAGAGCTATATGTTAATAATTCCCTGTATTCTTTAGTGTTGTGAATTAGAATTCCATTTGTAGCTTGTACCTAATTAAGCACATTTTTTAACTCTTTGTGTATAATTTCAAACTGCAGAAAAGTTGCAAGAAAAAAAATCCTGGAGAACACCCATTATAGCCTTGATCCCTTTTTCCAAATTCACCTACTTTTGCTGTTGTTCTGTACCATTTGAGAGTAGTGGCCCTTTACCCCTAATGCTTCAGTGTTTAATACTTAATAATAAGGGTAGTTATAACCTCCTGTGCACATTTCTCTTTAATAGAAGGAATATTATCCTTTGCATTTATCCTCCATTCAATACGGAATCCATTCTAGGATGAAGTTTTGCAACTGATTGTTATTTCTCTTTGGTTTCCTTTAAGCTATAACTTCTCTACATCTTTTCTTTATCATCTTTAACATCGACATGTTTGAAGAAAATATCCCCCCTCACTTTCTTTTCAATTGAGTGCTCCTAATTTGGGGTTGTCTGATGTCTTTGCATGGTTAGATTTAGGTTGCACATTCCAGACCAGAATACCACAGAATACTTGCACTGTCACTGACCACCTTTATGTTCAGTTCACTGCAGTTAACTCATTGAACTTTCTTTTTGCTTAGCCCTTTTACTCTAGTTGTACCACACATAATCAGGTTGTTACTTAAGAGTGCTGTTAAAAGAACACATGGTGTGTGGCTGACAGGTTCTTGGTGCTCTGACTGGGTGTCAGGCCTGTGCCTCTGAGGTGGGAGACGAGTTCAGGACATTGGTCTAGCAGAGACCTCCCAGCCCCATGTAATACCAAACGGTGAAAGCTCTCCCAGAGATCTCCATCTCAACGTGAAGACTCAGCTCCACTCAAGGACCACCAAGCTACAGTGCTGGACACTATATGCCAAACAACTAGCAAGACAGGAACACAACCCCACCCATTAGCAGAGAGGCTGTCTAAAATCATACTAAGTTCACAGACACCCCAAAACACACCACTGGACACAGTCCTGCCCACCAGAAAGACAAGATCCAGCCTCATCCACCAGAACAGAGGCACCAGTCCCCTCAACCAGGAAGCCTACACAACCCACTGAACCAACCGTAGACACTTGGGGCAGACACCAAAAACAATGGGAACTACGAACCTGCAGCCTGTGAAAAGGAGACCCCAAACACAGTATGTTAAGCAACATGAGAAGACAGAGAAACACACAGATGTAGGAGCAAGGTAAAAACCCACCAGACCAAACAAATGAAGAGGAAATAAGCAGTTCACCTGAAAAAGAATTCAGAATAATGATAGAAAAGATGATCCAAAATCTTGGAAATAGAATGGAGAAAATACAAGAAACGTTTAACAAGGACCTACAAGAACTAAAGAGCAAAGAAGCAATGATGAACAACACGATAAATGAAACTAAAAGTTCTCTAGAAGGAATCAATAGCAGAATAACTGAGGCAGAAGAACAGATAAGTGACCTGGAAGATAAAATAGTGGAAATAACTACCGCAGAGCAGAATAAAGAAAAAAGAATGAAAAGAACTGAGGACAGTCTCAGAGACGTCTGGGACAACATTAAATGCACCCACATTCGAATTATAGGGGTTCCAGAAGAAGAAGAGAAAAAGAAAGGGACTGAGAAAATATTTGAAGAGATTATAGTTGAAAACTTCCCTAATATGGGAAAGGAAATAGTCAATCAAGTCCAGGAAGCGCAGAGAGTCCCATACAGGATAAATCCAAGGAGAAACACGCCAAGACACATATTAATCAAACTATCAAAAATTATATATGAAGAAAAAATATTAAAAGCAGCAAGAGAAAAACAACAAATAACATACAAGGGAATCCCTATGAGGTTAACAGCTGATCTTTCAGCAGAAGCTCTGCAAGCCAGAAGGGAGTGGCAGGACATATTTAAAGAGAAGAAAGGGCAAAAACTACAACCAAGATTACTCTACCCAGCAAGGATCTCATTCAGATTCGACAGAGAAATTAAAACCTTTACAGACAAGCAAAAGTTAAGAGAATTCAGCACCACCAAACCAGCTTTACAACAAATGCTAAAGGAACTTCTCTAGGCAGGAAACACAAGAGAAGGAAAAGACCTACAGTAACAAAGCCAAAACAATTAAGAAAATGGGAATAAGAACATACATATCGATAACTACCTTAAATGTAAGTGGATTAAATGCTCCAACCAAAAGACATAGACTGGCTGAATGGATACAAAAAACAAGACCATAATAATAATAATAATTATTATTATTTTCTGCAGTACGCGGGCCTCGCACTGTTGTGGCCTCTCCCATTGCGGAGCACAGGCTCCGGACGCGCAGGCTCAGCAGCCGTGGCTCACGGGCCCAGCCGCTCCGCGGCATGTGGGATCTTCCCCGACCAGGGCATGAACCCGTGTCCCCTGCATCGGCAGGTGGACTCTCAACCACTGCGCCACCAGGGAAGCCCGGGTATACAGTAATTTTGAAGTTTAGAATTTGGAAGACCTAAGAGGGGTTTTCATAGATCTCCTTTACATTGTGTCAGTTAGTTAATAAAATCAAAGCATTTTCCACTCAAATATTGGTATTCAGAATCCACAGCACTTCAATTACTGTATCCTTGAAAAGAGGTATGTCTTCTAGAATAGACGTAACTTAAAAGTTGCTGATAGAAACAAAATATATTTGTATAAATTTATATTATAGTTTCAGAGATTTGTCTTTGATTATTATACAGTTGTCTGTTTTCTAGGGGAGAGAAATTCAAGTAAAATGTTTTGTAAATAGACATTATTAAATGTATTAAGGAAACATCTATCTAAAAAGACTCTGTTTTGAATCTTTCTATATATTGCTTCCTGCTGTCCAGTTACTGTATTATAGTGGCAATTCTATCACTCATTTCTAATAAACTGAACTTATAGTACATTCTCCACAATCAAGACTCTAAATCTTTTTCACTTTTCTCAAGCCCTCAACCCCTCTACCGTCCCTTGCAATGTTTTTGTTTGTTTGTTTTTAAAATAATTTTTTTAACATCTTTATTGGAGTATAATTGCTTTACAATGGTTTGTTAGTTTCTGCTTTATAACAAAGTGAATCAGCTATTCATATACATACATCCCCATATCTCCTCCCTCTTGCCTCTCCCTCCCACCCTCCCTACCCTACCCCTCTAGGTGGTCACAAAGCATCGAGCTGATCTCCCTGTGCTATGTGGTTGCTTCCCACTAGCTATCTGTTTTACATTTGGTAGTGTATATATGTCCATGCCACTCTCTCACTTTGTCCCATCTTACCCTTCCCCTTCCTCGTGTCCTCAAGTCCATTCTCTACATATGCGTCTTTATTCCTGTCCTGCTCCTGGATTCTTCAGAAACTTTTTTTTTTTTTTTAGATTCCATATATATGTGTTAGCATACGATATTTGTTTTACTCTTTCTGACTGACTTCACTCTGTATGACAGACTCTTGGTCCATCCACCTCACTACAAATAACTCAATTACGTTTCTTTTTATGGCTGAGTAATATTCCATTGTATATATGAGCCACATCTTCTTTATCCATTCATCTGTCAATGGACACTTAGGTTGCTTCCATATCCTGGCTATTGTAAATAGAGCTGCAGTGAACATTGTGGTACATGACTCTTTTTGAATTATGGTTTTCTCAGGGTATATGCCCAGTAGTGGGATTGCTGGGTCGTATGTTAGTTCTATTTTTAGTTTTTTAAGGCACTTCCATACTGTTCTCCATAGTGGCTGTATCAATTTAAATTCCCAGCAACAGTCCTTGCAATATTTTTTAAAACTTGAAAAATTTTTAAACATTGCAAACATACACACTATAAAATAATACAATGAAAATGCATGTACTGTACCTATTACCTTGTTTTAATAAAAGTTAACCTTTTGCCACATATGCTTCAACTTATTATTTTAAATGAATAACAACAGATACATTTGAAACCTCGTATAATGGATAACCCAATCCCATTCTTTCTCTTCCCTCTCTCCACAGAAGAGAGATTTATGTTGATCATTCCTATGAAAGTGTTTGTACCTTTTTTTACCACACATGTATATGGTATGCAGCATTGTTTGGCATGTTTTAACACCTTATGTCGCATTATACTGTATATATCATTTTTCAACTTGTGTTTTTCACTAGTTTTTTTTTTAATATTTGTCCATTTTTATTCATGTACTGTAAGTCATTCATCATAATTGCTGAATCATACTTCATCGTATGACTATAATACAATTAATTTCTCTTCTCCTAATAATGGATAGGTAGAATGTTTATAATTTTTTACTATAAATGCCACAAGGAACATTCTTCTATTTGTCTTCTTAGGCATAGCTGTGTGAGTACTGAAGCATATCGATCTACAACTAGACTTGCACCTTGAAATGATTAGCTGTTGACAAATTGCTCTCTCTCTGATGGTTGTACAATTAACATTCCACAGACCAGTCTGTGCTGTGATTTGGGACAGCTCTGACCTCATGGCTGCCAGTGGACCACTCTCCCATCCCTCAGGGTGTCCTCTTCAGTGTTCCCAAGTGACTCAACCCCCCATGCCTACTGCTGTCTTGGCAGTAGGCCCCTGGCTTTTCCAAACATCATCATTCAGGAGAAGTTGCTGTGACAAAATGCATGCAATTTTCCATTTCTCTTGATACTGAGTGAATTTGATATTCAGACTTAAATTTTTTACCAGTCTGACTGATTATTAAATGATAGCTGATTGTTATTTTAAATTCTCTGATATTTCTGGTTGAGGAGATTTCATGTGTTTACTAGTCATCTAAGTTTCTTCTTTTGTGAATTGCCTATTCATATTCTTGGCCTATTTTTCAAAATTAGGTGTATTTCTTACTCTACATATATCCTAAATGCATTGGATATGTCTTCTCTCATTCAGTGCCTTGTCTTTTCACTTTGATTTAAGTGCCTTTGTTGTATAGCAACTTAAAAATTGTTAATTTTCAAAGTTAGCTTTTTATTTTATGATTATGCTTTTTAAAAAATTTTGCTGTTGTTTCATTGTTCCAGTGAGAACCCAAAACTTAGTTGCTTTAATCAACAACAGTTATTTTATTATATATCCTGGTTTCTGTGTGTTCAGAGTTCAGAAAGCTTATAGCAAAGTTGCCTTGTTTCTGTTCCACATGCCTCAGATGGAATGACTGAAAGTCTGGGGTGGCTTGACTGCTGTGGGCTGGAATTATCTGGAGATACCTTTGCTGGCATCTTGTGGTAGATGCTAGTTGTTGACTGGGACTTCACCTTGGCTGCGAGCCAGAAATCCCACAGGCTTAACTTATTTCATTGAGTAGGAATTATAATATTAAGCAGAAGTGGTAACAACAAACATTTACCTTTTTTTTTTTTTTAACATATTGGGAATGCTTCTTTATTTTAACTATTGTTTGTGACTATTAATATGTTGTCTTCTTAAAGAAATTCTCTACTGTTCCACTAAGTTGGATAAGAATTTTTAATCACAGCTTAGAGTTAAATTTTCTTGAATACTTTTTTTTTCTCATTTTTGAAAAGATATTGTAATTTTCTCTTTTGAATTCATTAATATTGTAACCATGATTAATAGCTTTTCAAAAACAGACTCATCATTGCATTCTCTGAATGAAACCTACTTAATCATGATTTGTTAATAGTATTTTAATATTTTGCTTGATTTGATTTAGTAGTTTATTTAGAATTTTGCAATTAAAATTGGTTTGGTTTTGCTTTCAAAATTAAACTAGATTCATGAAAGGAGCCTTTTCCCCTTTGTCTGTCTTTCCTCATTTTCATAATAAATAATATATACTTAATCCAAAATAAAGCAGGAAAAGAGGGAAAAGGAACATAAAAACATAGGACTAATAGAAAACAGGTAGCAAAAGGGTGGATTTAAATCCAGTCTTATCAATAATTATAATAAATGTAAATGATCTAAATACTTCAATAAGAACAAGAGATTGTCAGATTGGCTAAAAGTCTAAGGCCCAACTATATGCTGTTGAAGAGAAACTCATTTTAAATATAAAGACCTAGGTAGATTAAAAGTAAAGTGCTATAAAATATATACTCTACAAATGCTAATTAAAAGAAAACTAGATTGATCATATTAATTTAAAGCAAATTAGATATTAAAGCAAGGAATATTATCAGGGCTGACAGAAATTAATGATAAAGGATTGCTTTCATCAAGACTTATCAAGACATAAAAATCCTAAAACTTTGTGCACCCAAAAAATAACAAACAAATGACTTTATCTCAATAAGTCGACGTCTTATATAAAATGTATAATTTCCTAGAAAAATGAAGTAGCAAAATTGTTTCAGGATTTTTAAAGACCGGAGTAAATGAATAATCAAGAAAGAAACACTATCAACAATTACAATTACCCTCCCATAAAATAAGAAAAAAATAAACAAACTAGTCATTAAGGAACAGATAACTGTATTTTATATAAAACTTCTAACTTTGAAGCTATTACTTTATTGTGTTTTGGTTTCTGTTGTTGCTGAAGAATAGTATGTCCTTATTCCTTATGAGGTCATCTGTCTTTTTCCCTTTGACGTCTCTTATGATTTCCTGTTTATCCCAATGCTTTGGAGTTTCATCTTGTGATGTCTAGATATGGATGTATTTTTATTTAACCTTTTTGAGACACAAAATATACTTTCAATCTAGAAACTTATTCTTTCCTCAATTCTAACAATCACTTAGCTGTTAACTCTTCAAATACCAGTTCTTTATCATTTCCTTCATTTCTTTCCTTTTGCCCTCCTATTAGTTACGTCTGAGCCTCTTAATGTCTCCTATGTGTCTCTTAACTTTAAAAAAAAAAAAAGATTTATTGAGATATAACTCACATCCCCAAAATTCTCCCTTTTAAATACACATACAATTCAATGGTTTTTCATATATTCACAGAGTTGTATACCCATCACCACTAAGTAATTTAAATTAATTAATAACATTTATTTACTTACTGTGCCATGTGGCTTGCAGGATCTTAGTTCCCTGCCCAAGGACTGAACCTGGGCCATGGCAGTGAAACCACCATGTCCTAACCACTGGATGGCCAGGGAACTCCCTTAGAACATTTTTATCATCCCATGAAGAAATCTCATATAAACCAGAAATCACTCCCTATTTTCCACTCTCCCAGGCCTTAATAACCAATAATTTACTTTTTATCTCTAATGGTTTCCCTATTCTGCACATGTAAATGGAACCTTATAATACGTGGTCTTTGTGACTAGTTTTCTTCATGTAATATAATGTTTTCTAGGTTTACCTATGTTGTAGCATGTATCACTGCCTTCCTTCCACTTTATTACCAAATAATCTTTCATTGTAGAGATATACCATATTTTGTTATCCATTTATTAGTGATGGAGTTTTGAATAATTTTAAATATTGAATAATTAGGAATAATGCTGCTATGAACACTCATGTATAAAATCTACGTACATATAGATTTTTGTATGGACATATGTTTTCAGTTCTCTTGGGTATATACCTGGCAATAGAATTGCTGGGTGACATGGTAATTTATGTTTAACTTACTGAGGAACTGCCAAATATTTTCCAAGGTGGCTGCAACATTTTGCAATCCCACTAGCAATATTTAAAGTTTACAGTTTTTTCACATCTTCACCAACACTTGCTATATTTTGTATTTTTCATTTTAGCCATTCTAGTGGGTGTGAAATGGTATCTCATTATGGTTTTGCTTTCCATTTCCCTGATGGCTAATGATATTGAGCATCTTTTCTTGTGCTCATTGGTCATTTTTATATCTTCTTTGAATAAATGTCTATATAAATCCTTTCCCCATTTTTAAATTGTGTCATTTGTTTTTAATTATTGAGTTTTAAGAGTTTTTAATATATATTTTGGATATAATTCCCTCATTAGAGATATGATTTCCAAATATTTTCTCACATTACATTGGTGTCTTTTCACTTTCTTCATAGTGTCCTTTGAAGCACAAAATTTTTCATTTAGATAAAATTCAATTTATCTTTCCTTTGATTACTTGTGCTTTTGACTGATTGCTTTTACTTTTAATGTCAGATATAAGAAATGATTGCCTAATCGAAGGTAGAAAAGATTTACATCTATATTTTCTTTAAAGAGTTTTATAATTGTAGCTCTTACATTTGGTTCATTGATCCATTTTGAGTTAATCTTTATGTATGGTGTGACGTAGGGGATTCAACTTTGTTCTTTTGCATTGTGGTTATCCAGTTGTCCCAGCACATTTTGTTGAAAAGACATTCTTTCCTCATTGAATTGTTTTGGCACTGATGTCAGATATCAATTGACCATAAAAGTAAAGGTTTATTTCTTGATTTTCAATTCCATTTCATTGATCTAAATATACAGCAGTAAAGCATTAGCACACTGCTTTGATTGGTGTAGATTTGTAGTAAGTTTTGAAAGCAAAAAGTGGAACCCTCTGACTTTGTTCTTTTTCAAGATCATTTTAGCAACTCAGGGTCTCTTATTACCAGACTTCTTGCATCAAGTTTTCCTTTCATGTCTTACCTCTGTGTGGTCTTGTTAACATTTCATGGTTTTTTTAATATGAAATTATTTTCTTGAGGATCACTTAAAATATTCTTTGGGCAAATTCAGTCTACCCCTTATTCCCCTGTCCCATCCTGTACTTTTCTTTTTTTCAATTTTCTATCTTTCCCTTCTTCTCTCCCAATTTCCAGAGTTTTTTCTAACTTTTTTTCTCTTACAATATTTCCTTTTCTCTTCCAGCTAGATAGTAAGTACCCTTCATATCCTTAGTACTCTGCTAATCTCTGGAAAAGAAAATCTTTTAAACAGTATTCTTACGTTGCTTATGGTAAATAATATAAGAGACAAGTATATAAATCCACGCTAGATTCTCTTTCATAAAGGAGAATCAGATTTTTGTTTTTGATTTTGATAATATGCTTTGGTTTAAGTTTTGGTGAACTTGAAAGTAATATTCAGTTTAAAGGAGAGTGCTTATGCTAAAATAATTATTAAAGATAAAAGCAAACATTATCTATATACAAAAATTGAATATAAAAGAATAGGAAAAAGGAAAAGCAAACTCTAAAAAGTGACACAAAAATGACTATACATTTTAATAAATAAGTGTGATTTACTTCTTTTGTATTTACTTTTCACTCATTCATTTCTCCAAAAATAAATGTATTGAGTATTACTGGGTTTTTTTTCCAAAAACGAGCAATGAATTCTCCAATTCTTCAACACCAACTGGGTCTCCAAGAATTTAATTCAATTCGTACACAAACTATTCAGAGTTAGTACAGATTCCATAGATTGAGGTCTCTGTCCCGCAAGACTGCTCTCATTTCTTTTTTTAAAAATTTAATTTATTTTTTGGATGCATTGTGTCTTAGTTGTGGCACGTGGGATCTTCACTGAGGCAGGTGAGATCTTTTGTTGCGGCACGCAGGCTCCTTTCTAGTTGTGGCATGTGAGTTTTCTCTCTCTAGTTGTGACACATGGACTCCAGAGTGCATGGGCTCTGTAGTTTGCAGCATACAGGCTCTCTAGTTGAGGCGCCCGGGTTCAGCAGTTGTGGCGGCGCAGGGTTTGCCCTGCGGCATGTGGGATCTTAGTTCCCCAGCCAGGGATCAAACCCGCATCCCCTGCATTGGAAGGTGGATTCTTTACCACTGGACCACCAGGGAAGTCCCTGTTTTATATTTTTATTGAAGCTTCTTTTTTGTTTAAGTATATGATAGGAAAAGGAAGAACACAGTGTGCACATTTTGTAGTATGTGGTTATTCTTTGGATTGCTCCAAAAACAGTCATTGTTTCATCTTGAATAGCTCACTTCCCAATTGTTTTAGAAACTAAAGGCAGATATTCTCTTCGAAATATTACAACTTTTATGCTTGTTTAATTCACTAGCAGTTTTAAGACCAAGAGTCTATTTTTCACTTAAACCATCTTTTTAACTTGTTTTGAGAACAAAGCTGGGTGTTATTAATATGTAACGATTATGTATCACTGATAATATCACAAATATATGTTGGAGATATAAGGCAAGACATATTTGTTATGATGTTATGATGATGTATATTCATTGTTACTTGATAGATGCTGCCTGCACATCACTAGGTAGAGCAGAGAGCATGCCAAGTAATGTGAGGGGTTAGGTCATGGAAACTCTAATATAAGGAAAAAAAGAGTAAGTAACATAATAAAACTTAGTATGATAGAAGTGAATTAAAATTATGTCTAATAAAACTTAGATATTCAAGTACTTTAGCTTAGTAGCTTTTCATGATCTTGTCCTCTACTCCCAGCAAATTCAGTATTATCTTTGTTTCAAATTCCATCTCCTAATAATCACAATCAGGAAACTCAGAAGTGTTCTTTTCACCATCCTTTTTACCATGAATTCCAACTGCTGTTTGAATCTGGTTAACTAGTTTGATGATCAGTAAGGTATTTTTTTCTAACCTAGAACTTTAAAGAAAAACATTACCTGTTCAAACTAGAGTAATACAGGCACTGGCATATTCTTGGATGTTGTTGAAAAAAATTAAGCCAGCATTGCTTTTAAAGCCCCAAATAAGAGAGCTTTTAATTTTTTTAAAGCTTTTCAGTCTGCATAAGAACTCAGTGAGCATGCAAGTATTATGTGTTGTTACTTTTTCAGACTGTAATCCATTTAACTTGTTAAGTCTTTTTTGAACTCCTGCAAGCTGTTTTAATATCTCCCCTTTTTTCTGATTATTTGACAATTGCCAGTTTTTGTTGAATGTTAAAACAATATGCCTCCTTATGGATATCAACTGTTCATTAACTAGGTGGTATATTTGATGGTGAAGAGGAAGAGAATTCGCAAGCAGTGCAAGGATTTAGTGTTGACGTTAATATTATACAATAGATCCTTATGATATCGAGATGTGTATTCTGTCTCAAAGTAGTTTTGATCTGCCATCTTCATTTTCACAAATTATAATCTTTTTTTTTTTTTTTTTTGCGGTCCGCGGGCCTCTAACCGCCGTAGCCTCTCACCGCCGTGGCCTCTCCTGCTGCGGAGCACAGGCTCCGCACGCGCAGGCCCAGCGGCCATGGCTCACGGGCCCAGCCGCTCCGCGGCATGTGCGATCTTCCCGTACCAGGGCACGAACCCGTGTCCCCTGCAACGGCAGGCGGACTCTCAACCACTGCACTACCAGGGAAGCCCCACAAATTATAATCTTTTACGTTTGTCACTCTTAATTTAGAAACTGGTAATAGATGACAATCTTTAAAAATTCATTTTGAACACAACAGTGTTCACAGTGTGAACGCCACAACAAAAACGATAAATAACCCAATTAAAGACTGGGCAAAGGATTTGAATATTTCTCTAAAGAAGTTATAGAAATGGCAATAAGCACATGAAAAGGTGCTCAACATCATTAGACATCAGGAAATGCAAATCAAAACCACAATGAGATAATACTTCATATCTACTAAGAAATATAAAAAGACAAAAACTGAAAAATAAGTGCTGGCGAGGATGGAGTATATGGCAGTCTCATATACTGTTTGTGGGAATGTAAAATGGTACAGCCGCTTTGGAAAACAGTTTTGCAATTATTCAGTAAGTTAAACATAGAGCTACCATATGACCCAACTTCCATTTCTAGGTATATATCTAAGAGTACTGAAAATTTATGTCCACACAAGAACTTGTACATGAATGTTCTTAGTGTTATTCATAATAGCCAAAAAGTGGAAACAACCAAAATGTCTATCAGCTGACGACTGGGTAAGTAAAATGTGCATATAATTGGATATTATTCAGCCATAAAAGAGAGTTAAGCACTGATATAAGCTACAATATGGATGAGCTTTGAAAACATGCTAAGTGAAAGAAGCCACACACAAAAGTTCACATATTATATGATTCCATTTATGTGAGATGTCCAGAATAGGCAAATTCATAGAGACAGAAAGTAGATCAGTGGTTGCCAGGGGCTGGAAGAGAGAGTGAAGGGGAAAATAGGTAATGACTACTTAATTGGTATGGTGTTTCTTTTGGGGTTGATGAAAATGTTCTGGAATTAAATAGTGGTGGTGGTCGCACAGCATTATGAATATACTAAAACCACTGAAGTGTACACTTTAAAATCGTGAATTTTATTTTATGTGAATTGTATCTCAATCTAAAAAATTCACTGTGATTTCTGAAATTTTAATATTTGGCAGAAGAACACCTGAAACATGTAGAATACTGCTCTGCATTGTCCATATCTTATCCTTGAATTAAACTTACGTGTGACACACTTGAACCGTATGCTGTTTTAGCTGCTAAAATGCTCTCTAGTATGATGGCAGTGGCCAATCTCTGAGGGAAGTTAAAGAAATAGTTCTTCAAAACTCATTATTTGGGAATTCCCTGGTGATCCAGTGGTTAGGACTCCGTGCTGTCACTGCCGGTGGCCTGGGTTCAATGCCTGGTTGGGGAACTAGGATCCCACAAGTCATGTGGCATGGCCCAAACAAACAAACAAACAAAAAAACACACAAAAAACTCATTATTTTGTTTATTGCTGGAATATTTTTGACCACTCAATACAACGACTTTCCTCAGGTCACAGTAACAAAAAGAGCTGTGCTTTCTTTAAGAAAATTATTTCTTTTCACTTTATGAGTACTGTGAATAATACATACAAGCAAAAGCTGCATATGACAATCATTTCTTCTTTGCATTGGTTATCAGGAAACTCAAAGACATATATTTCATCCTTCAGCAACATAGAGTACAGGGCCTTATGGCATGCAGTTTTGAAACTAAGCTCTTGGCCTGATTTATTTTTTTCACTCTCAGGTTCTTATTTTTATTATGAATATTATGTACCTTATTAGTAGCTTACCTCATCTTAGTTTATTACCTCATATTTTAGAACAAGACAGGGTATAAAAATATACAGAGATAAAGGATGTTATAATTAGAGGGAAAAAAGGCCTGAAATGCAAATGTGTTTGAGAAACTTATCTAGATTAATTTACCCTAATATGTAATTAGTAACTGTCTTTATAACTTTCAAATTCCTTATAACTATCTAAGTTTTAACTTTTTTAAGGAGGCAGGGGAAAATGGTAGGAAGTAATAAGCAAAAAGAATGGAACTTTGGAAATGATAAACATTCGTATAAATGATTGATAAACATTTGTATAAATGATTGATAATTGTATAAAATGATTGATAATATCAATATAGTGATTGATAATATGAATTGCTTTCTGTTTTGAATAGGGTGATAAGTTATAGAATAGGATGGTGCTGGAAATCCAAAAGTGGAAATAGGTCAGTACAGAGGAGGGAAAAGGGAAAATATGGTGGAGATGTTTTCTGAAATTGCTGGCTGTACTTTTTGTCTAACATTGATCCTATTTAAGCCCCACTGTGCATAATCAAATAAGAGCTGTGTATGGCATTATTTTTATACTGTGCAGCTGCATGTGTATAGCTTAGAAGGACATTGCTGTCACATCATAAAATATGTCAACATTGCTTTCATATTTTTAACATAGCAGCCTCTATTACAAAATAATATTGTTTCTAAAGGATTTTTAATTTAATTATATGTGGTGTTTTCCCCTATCATTTTTAATATAGTTTCCATAGAATTATTGAATTAGTTCATGTCTTTATTATCTTTGCATTTCTAACAGCAAGGACAGATTTATACATTTATTAAGTGCTTAGTAATCATTGATTTTGCTTTTGTAATTTTCCCTATCAGCATTTTTTCCTTCCCTAAATCCATCTCATCAGCATATAAACATGCTGTAGTATTCCTCCATCTTAATACAAAAACCTTTCAAGGTCCCACATCCCCCTCAAGCTACAGTGCTGTTTCTCTACAGTTTTTTATAGCAAACCCTTTCAAAGAGTTTTCCATACATGCTGCTTCTACATCCTCATTGCACTTTCTCTGCTTTACTTATCCTATTCAGTGCTTTTGTCCACACCACTCTGATGACAACATTCGTGTCCTGGGCACGAGTGAAGTTTATCTAGCTAAATCCAATGGTCATTTCTCAGTCCTTAGGTTAAGTGTTTTCCCAGCAGCATTGTCACAGTCAATCATGTCATTTTTTTTTCTGAAACTTTTCACTTGGGTACTTTGCCAAAACCAAATTCTTGATTTCTTAACACTATCACTATCGCCATCACCAAACTTATTCCTACCCAAGTCTTCTCCATCTCATCCATGTTGTTACTAATAAATGCTTTTAAGTGGCATTTTTTTCATCAAGTACATAGCAATTAATTGGATCTGAGCCTTACACCTCTCTTTCATCTGTATACCTCAAAAAATTTTATAAGCATAATTAACTAAAACTTCACAACATCCTTGTGAAGTAGATAATTATGGCATGGCAAACTGATGTACTAAGAGATTGCCTAAGGTATCTTATGCATGTATGCCAAAATTTTGAAAGTGGACCAGGGTAATGTAGTCCCTGTTGGAAGCATTAGACCAGATTTCTTTTTTATGACGAAATCATTCTAAGAATTCTCAGGAAAAGTAAAATAGTAGTAATGATTACTTAATATCCCTAAATATTCATAGCAAAGTTCTTTTAATAGAAAAGAGTAAAATGTGTATTATCTAAAATCTAGTATTTATTAATGATGGCAACTTTGTTATATCTAATGAAATATACTTTTTGATTGTATATTGTTAGATTGCTTAATTGCTTCACCAAGTCTTCATAGCCATAATCTGAATTGGATCTTTGAAAGTTTGGAGTGGAATAGTTTCATTTAAGTCTTTTAGCTATGGTACATGAAAGCTTTATAAAACTACGAGCTTTGTGTTTGTCTTGATTGCTAGCCTGTTCGAGTAAGGTGGTTTTTTACAAGGCAATCTTATCAGTGGCAAATTATTCGTTTGGCATTTGTTGACAAGACTGAGATGGACTCTAATTTAGATAAAAACTAAAATTTCCCCAAAATTTATATTCAAATAATGTATTTTAGTTTAGTTAATAGTAATTCCTAAAGGCTTTACCTCTCTATTGTTACAATTTGAGTTGAATTCCCTAAAAAACTTATGGTTAGAGAAATAAAAATACAGCCAAAACAGCATATAATTTTTCTCAAATGAAGCCCTTCATTATATTACTTCATCCAAGTGATTAGTTCATTTTTGGATATTGTGTATATATTAGCCTCAAGAGTGTTTCAACACCTCTTGACAGTGCTACCACTTTCTTCTTCTACTGGATACCCATTTATGGCTCTAAAGCAGAAACCCATGAAGAGGGAGTAAAGATTTTGAGAGGTACTAATTAGTGTTGGAAGAATAGGGTGGTAAACTTTAGAAAAACACACAGCTTTATATATACTTAAATTAAAAAACAATTCACCAAGTTTAATAGCCAGTTGTGCTTTGTTTGCGTGGTTTTTATTATCAGCAAAATTATAAAGTTGCCATCTGAGCTCTAACTAAACTTCATTGTAGTAAGGCTTACGTTAGTTGTCTAAAAATTTTGTATGTTAACCTGTGGGAATTATAACTCTTTTAGAGAAGTTTCAGTCACACAGAACAGTAAGGACAAGTGTTGCAAATGAAGGATATGATATATTTTGAGGGAATGACGGCTTTTTGTAGTAAGGATAGTGAAATTATTGATATATTTTGGTAATTTATGGAAATATAATTTTATAAGAAATGTAAAATCACTGATAATACAAGAAGTGCTGTTTTATTTTATATTTATATTTTATTGAAGTATAGTTGATTTACAATGCTGTGATAGTTTCTGGTGTACAGCAAAGTGTACATATAGATTCTTTTCCATTATAGGTTATTACAAGATATTGAGTATAGTTCCCTATGCTATACAGTAAGACCTTATTTATCTATTTTACATATACTAGTGTGTATCTGTTAATCCCAAGCTCCTAATTTATCCCTCTCCCCTCTTTTCTTGTTTGGTAACCATAAGTTTGTTTTCTATGTCTATGGGTCTATTTCTGTTTTGCAAGTAAGTTCATTTGTATCATTTTTTTAGATTCCACTTATATAGATATATAAGTGATATCATGTTTGTCTGACTTCATTTAGTATGGTAGTCTCTAGGTCCATCCATGTTTCTGCAAATGGCGTTATTTCATTCTTTTTTTTTAAAATAAATAAATTTATTTATTTATTTATTTATGGCTGCATTGGGTCTTTGTTGCTGCGCACAGGCTTCCTCTAGTTGCAGCAAGCAGGGGCAGCTCTTCGTTGCAGTGTGCAGGCTTCTTATTGCAGTGGCTTCTCTTGTGGCAGAGCATGGGCTCTAGGTGTGCATGTTTCAGTAGTTGTGGCACATAGGCTGAGTAATTGTGGCTCATAGGCTCTAGAGCACAGGCTCAATATTTGTTGGGCATGGGCTTAGTTGCTCCGCGGCATGTGGGATCTTCCTGGACCAGGGCTCAAGCCCGTGTCCCCTGCATTGGCAGGCAGATTCTTAACCACTGTGCCACCAGGAAAGTCCCTATTTTATTTCTTTTTATGGGTGAGTAATATTCCGTTGTATATATGTACCACATATTCTTTATCCATTCATCTATAGATGGACATTTAGGTTGCTTCCATGTCTTGGCTATTGTAAATAGTGCTGCTATGGGCATTGGGGTGCATGTATCTTTTCAAATTAGAGTTTTCTCCAAGAAGTGCTTTTTTAAATGCTATCTGTTTGTATTTGGTTTTACCAGAAGTAGTATTTAGTAGTTTAGTATGAAGTAGTTTAGCTGAAGAGAGTAGTAGTTTGGAAAGAGTGGCAAAAAGTTAGAATCATGGTAAATCATCTCTTTAAAAACTTAAAGAGATGTACAACTTTTTTGTTTCTGCTTTTGGTTTTCTTTAATACTTAAAGCAGTTCTCTTAAGGGGAAGCTCACTTTGTTTTAGGTTGTGATATGACAAAGTTTGGTGTTTTAAAATGAGAAACTATCTTTTGTTTTATTTCTAGACTTCTCTTGGGAGGCTATAATCACTTTTTAACTTCCTGGGTATCTCTAGTGTAGATAGTGGGCTCTGGTTATTTTCTAACAGCAGGTGTTGAATTACAGTCGTCCCTTGGTGTCTGGTAGGGATTGGATTAATTTGCATAGATTAACGTGCAGTGGCAGGAATCATTGGAACTCTGGCCTTCACAGCTTCTCTGAACATTAAGGGAAGATGCACATCTAATATTTTACTGAATACCCTGCTTAGACCTACAGGTGAAACTGAGGACAGAAAGCATTCAGTGAGTATTATGCACCAAAATACTGCTTGGAATTGGAACTATCCATTCAAGCTGCCTGTTTTCTTTCCTTCGATGTCTTCCCCCCATGAAATCAGAAAAACAACTTTTAGCCAGACACCAACATAGTCAACTGTTTGTATGGGTCAGGAAATGATTTCTATCACTTTAGAGCTTTGTTGCTTGTAGATAAAGTATCTAAATTGATTGGTGCTTTTATAATTTGACAAAACTGCTTAACAAAACTTATATTAATGTTATATAAAGTCTTCTATTTATATGCCTACTCTAGACTAGACGGCAGGCTTCTTTCCTACATACCGTATTACGTGCTTAGTTAAATAAAACTCTTGTCTTGTTGTTAAAGCTTGCTCATGTTTTTTTCTTAAAAAATAATAAGAAAGGGAAAATAATTGTTGGAAAAAGAGGTTCCCAAGGATCAGAACTATTAAAATTGTTAGTAAAATAAATTTCTTTTTTTTCTAAGTTCTGTTGAGGTTTTAGTCATAACAGTGCATGAATAAATGAAGTAAACCACTTCTACCCAGCTGATTTAGATTTAAATTTAAAGAGATTTAAAACTTAGTTCTCCAAAATCTAAGACTACTTCCTCTTATAAGCACTATGGTACATTAAGAACTCTGCAATAAAGTAAACCTTCTTTTCCACCCAACATAAACTTGAAAGTTATTTGAAGATAAAATAATTTCCCTCCAAATTTGGAGCACTGTTCCTGAATGGAACATATTCTGCCCAACACAGTTGACGGTTTTTTCCCTATGTCTAAAAAAAATAGAGAAAATAAATTTTCAAATATTTTAGGAGGATCATTTACACTTTGATCTTAGTATAGTTTCAGAAATGCCTAGTTGCGCTAATACGGTAGTCACTAGCCACATGTGGATACTTAAATTTAAATTAGTTAATATCTAAAAGTCAGTTCCTTAATCACACTAACCATATTACAAGTACTCAATAGCCACATTTGGCTCTGGACTGGGTATCGGACAGTGCAGATAGTAAACTTTTCCATTATTGCATTAAGTTCCATTGCACAGCTCTGTATAGAATAGAGTTGTCCCTTGATATCAGTGGGGGATTGATTCTAGGCCCTGCCACAGGTACCAATATCAGTAGATGCACAAGTCTCTTATCTGTGGGACCCACATCCCATGAATATTGATATGTATTCCGTTAGTGGTAGATCACATTTTTACCAGTTTCTCCGGTTCTATAGATTCCTATTATTTACAAGTATCCTTCCCCCCTAAAGTATTGCTTATTGAAGCATGTGATTTTTTTCCTACCAAGTAATTTCCCCAAGTAATAAAAAAAATAATAATAATAGACAGGATTTGAAATAGCTAGAGGATGGTAGAAGCATGTTTAGATTTTTATAGAGTTTGTTATTAACCTTAAAAATGTATGCCAAATTGTGCATACTTGTGATTCTCTAAAAAGTGAGTGATAAAGACAGAATTTCCATGTCTACAATCCAAGATTGCAACACTGAAATAGCCTACCAGTAGCATATGGTTTATGAGATTACTTTTCATATGTAAATTTTAGAGAGAATTTTTATTATATAACCATACCTTGAAATGAGCATAGAACACAGAGAAAACATTAAACTGGTATATAAATTAATGATTAAATATTTTAGTGACTATTACTTTAAATGAATTTTAGGGTTAATTAGCATATATTTTCATGTTCAGATTGAATAGAGTGAGAAAAAGCCACTAAGTTTTTTGTTCATTTATTCCTTTGAATCTTTTCAATAAGCTTGGTAGGGATAAATATCCTTACGTTGTATATATTGAAACTTATGTAAGGTTGTCAAGTGAAGGTGAAGTCTTGAGTATGCTAAAATTGATTAGATAAGGAAAGACTTTTTCCATTTGGGGGCAGAGGAAGAAGAAAAATAGAGATAGTTACATGCTAATTACTGGAAACATAGTAAATATAGTTGGTAAACTGGTAAATATAGTTGAGATTTTCTCTGTGCATATTTACTAAGATGGTGTCTGGTGGGGGAAAAGTACATAACCAATGCATTAGTTGAATTATGTTTTCATAAAATGTAATATTACTTTTTATATGTCTAACTTGAATATATTTCCTAGTTTCAAGATGATTTTAAAGAATTACCTTTTCATTGTAAAAGCCACCCAGGATTTTTATGAGAAGCCCTAAGATTTGTCTGACTTTAACCTCTAGTGTCGTCTTAATTTCATGTATTTTTTTTCTCATGCATTTGCAAGTATCCAGTAAGTTATGTGTAAAAATTGCTACTACCATGATGAAGGAATGCCTTTTTCTTTAAAATAAATTTATTTTATTTATTTATTTATTTTGGCTGTGTTGGGTGTTCGTTGCTGCGCGCGCGCCTTCTCTAGTTGCAGCGAGCGGGGGGCTACTCTTCCTTGCAGTGCGTGGGCTTCTTACTGTGGTGGTCTCTCTCATTGTGGAGCACAGGCTCTAGGCACACGGGCCTCAGTAATTGCGGCATGCAGGCTCAGTAATTGTGGCTCACAGGCTCTAGAGCACAGGCTCAGTAATTGTGGCTCATGGGCCTAGTTGCTCCGCAGCATGTGGGATCTTCCCGGACCAGGGATCGAACCCATGTCCCCTGCATTGGCAGAGGGATTCTCAACCACTGCGCCACCAGGGAAGCCCAGGAATGCCTTTACAAGGTTTTTATACTCTAAGGATTAGGGCTTTAAATCAAGTATGCATTTTAAATTATAGATTTAGTCTTAATTATCTTATTTTTGTCCAAGAAAATAAAAAATAAAATGGAACATTTATCTTTTTATTCAGTTACTTATTTTATTTGAATGTAACTATTTAAAAATATTTAATAGCTTTTTTAATTACAGAGTTTTATAGAAAGTATATTTGGTTCTTTCACAAGCCTTTTTATTGACTCTTTACCATCACAAGCCTGTTTTTTTTTTTGTATTGATTGAAGTTGAAAGCATAATGCTAGGAAGGAGTTCACTGAAGGCAGGTCTTTGGATACAGAGAGTAATGCATTCCATCTATGTAGGCTTTTTCTGATCTGATACGGTGGGAACATAGATAATTTGGAGAGAATAAGTTTCCGGTCTTATATTCTTTTATACCTCCATGCATCATTTAAAGCTAACATGTTCTCCTCCTTAGAAATCTTTCCTCTTTCGCCTTCAGTGTATTTTCCATTTCTCTATTTCTTGGACTTAAAACATAACAAAACACCATACAGTGTCACCTCTCTTGCTTCCCATGAGCCTTATTTATAGGTATCCCCCAAATTCTGTTGGATAGTCTTGTCTTTTCTTTACATTCATTCCCTTGGTAAACTCTCTTGGCTTGAATTGTACTTTTTATATGACTGATTTTTAAACCTTGGACTATTCTAAATTGCAATATCTACCCGTTGTTGAGAAGCGTCTCCATTTGAATAGCCTGTGGTAACACTGGGCTTACTTACTGTCCAAAATAAAAGTCACTCCACCCTACCACTACAGGTTTCTTTCATTGTGTCCCTGGTAATCTTTCTCTGCTGTCCTCGTTCCTGTACTTAATTTAGCATGAAGTCCTCTTGTTTCTCCATGTAAGATGTATCTTGGGTTTCCCATTCTCTCCACTCATCTGCACTATCCAGACCCTCATTGTATCACACCTGTTAACTCACTACAACCACTTTCACACCAACCCCGCTTTGCCTTTTTTTTTTTCTTGAGCTTCCCAAAATCTCCCTGCAGTGACTTTTAAAAATGTATACAAAATTGTTAATGCATATTTTCCTTAAATAGAAATTGTAAGCATTTTTATTTATATATCCCTCTGGGCATAGTGCTGGATGCAGTAGGAAATAAGTAATTGTTCATTCATTCATTCAGCAGCTCTTTCTTGCGTAGTTGTTGGGTTCCAGCTGTTATACTAGTGCTCCAGTGATCTCTCATGCAGCTTACAGCTGAAAACAGTCTCTGGTGAGAAGAGAAGGCTTCTCTGAGGAGGTGGCATTTGTTATCAGACCTGAATGAAATGAGAAAGCCAGTCCTGCAAAGATATGGGGAACAGTTGCTGCAGGCTGAGAGAACAGCAAAAGTCAAGGCCCTGAAGAGGGACAAGTTTGGTATGTTTGGGGAGTATCAAAAAGGTCATTGTGACTGGAACATAGTAGAGAGAGAGTGACAGGAGATGTAGTCAGGAGACCAGGTGGCAGAGGGACTAATAGGCCATGGTAGGTATTATGGATTTTATCTTAAGTGATGGAAAAGCCTTTGGACAGTTTTGAGTAAGGGAGTGTTGTGAGCTGATATATTTGTTGCTAAGTTAAGAATAGAAGTAGGGAGACTATAATAGTAATATTGGAGAGCAATATCTTGAACTAGTGAGGTAAAAAGCAGTAATAAGTGTTTTGAATTAAGGATAGAATGAGGAAGAATGGTTGGCAGGATAGATTGGATGGGAGGTGTGAGATTAAAAAGGAACCAAGGAAAACGCAGTTCTGTGTGCTTGGACAAGTCATGTATCCTCTCCAATATCTATTTTCCTGAGTATATAATGAGAAATACCTCTTTCCTGCTTCTTGAAGGAATTGTTATGAGGATCTGATGAAATAACACATGAAAGCTAATTATGAATCTTAAACACCATTAACATTGTATTAATTTTTAACACTAAACATTTAAAAGTTCACCTTAAATTAAATCATACTTTGTTAATTAAGAAATTTCTAAAAGCTTAGATTTGACAGGAATAAGAACTCTAACGCATATACAGCTTAGGAAATAGTTTAACTTACAACTTCCCCTGGGTTTATAGTGTATAGTTCCTTTCCAATTATATTTTCAATCTTTAATAGTTTTGACACTGTTCATAAGGATTAGCATGAAGCAATTTCTCCTATTAATTGATAATAAGTAGATCATGTTCTGGCCATAGACTACACTGCTAATCTAATCATAGACAAAAAGGTAAACAATACCTGGCTGTCTTTTGTTTTGTAGTATATTTAAGACACTGTGATTCTCCTCTCGGTAAATATTTGAAAACAAATAAAACTAACCCAAATGACCTATAGTTTATTTACTAATATGTTATATTACGTTAACCCTGGGGTGTTGTTGATTATAACAAAACATAATTTACCATACTATAATAAATAATGACCTATAAATAAACTCCAGGTGTTTTATGCTTATTTGTGTCATGCCAATTGTACTTTTCCTGACAATTTTAGATTAATTTAAATATGACTTATGGCATCAAGAAAGACAAATATTCTAAACAAACTTTTTAGTTTCTGAAATCACTTACTCAAGTATGATTCAGCTGAATGCTATTTCTGTTTTTTTATTGCAGATTTCTCAACAGTTATGTCACAAGATTGACCACATTGATCACAGTAAGACTAAAATGATAATTAAGCTTTTAAGGATGTTTTGTTTTTTCTGAGAATGAGAATTAAGTTAGAAAATATTTATGATTTTAGATTGTTATTCTTTCTTTCAACAGCCAAATGAATGTTTACATTTAATGATTCACATCTCACGCTCTACTTATTTAAATACTTCTTTAAATGATTTTAAAACATTTTAAATGAAAAATACACTTAATTTATAACTGAAATTATATGCCTAATTATACTAACATATTTCAGTGTGAATCATAATCTGAACATCATCTTTTTTAGTTTTTGTTTTTATTAAAATATGGCATGAAACATTTAAGGTGACTTCACATTAGGAAAAAATTACAAAAATAAAATTACTTGGGACTGTAATCACATATTAAGGAAAGATTGTGAAAACAGCATTGAAAGGATTCTTAGACTTCTTGATTAAATTTTTCATTGATATTTAAATGATTTATAAACAGTCTTCCAAATATGGAGAGTTGTTGAAAAAGGATAGTTCTCTTAAGAAACTGAACTTTTCCGCTTTAATTTTATTTAAAGTGTTAATTTCTACTGTGTATAAGGAAATATGTTACTTAAAGAAAAACTTTTATCCAAGGCCTTGATCTACATTATTAGAAAATTCTAACTATTAAAATCTGAATTGCAGTAATGAAACTTTATAGCATTTTTGAAAACTCCGTTTAAGTAACAGAGGAAAAAAATTGAGTAAATTATTTACTCAGTTAATCTGCTTCTTAAATCCCATTTTAATTGTTCATTAGAAGCAGTAATTATCAGAAATGTTATTCCGTGTATATAAAACCTTAATGTTTTAATTTTTTTTTTGAAAACTGGTACATTTGTTAAATTTAACATTTTTCAGAGAGGCCAGAGACAACTTTTATTCTATTCTATTTTTAAAGGCTTTATCATCATCATTGAGTCTACAGATGTATATGGCATGTTCATTTTCCTAAGGGAGCATTTTAGCTATCTCTGATTTGTTGCTCTTTGCTTGTTTGTTTTTTCTTAATCAGAACTTTATTGCCCTAACTGAATGGTTTACAACAAAATATTAACATATTTCTGTAGTAACCTTCTGTTTTGCATCTAATGTTTTATAATCAAGGAAGTTAAAATTAGCATTGGATGAAAAAGGTGTTTTTTTTTAATTAAAAAATGCTAACTCTCAGTACATTTTTAGGGTAATATTAAGAGAACACTTAATTGCAACTGTTCTGAATTCAAGAATTTCAGGAAGAGAGGTGGTGTTCAATATTATCAGATGTTAAATAAGTTAAAAATTAAGAAGTATTCATTTGAGAGTTTCATAAGTGACTGATAGTAGAAACCCTGTGTAATAATGTATGGGTTGTGAGGCTTTCTCTAGCTCCTTGAGTCAAGAAGAGGGTAGATTTCATCACTGATTCAGGCTGAGGGTATTGAGAGAGTAGTTCAAGTGTTGACCATGGGACTGGAATAAAATGAGGCCAGGGAAGGGCTGATATATTCAGAGAAAATGGAGAAAGGACTAGTCAGAGGTAGATAAGCTGGTGAAATGAGATGATAAAGAACTAAAAGAGTAGAATGCTGTGGTTAGGAAGGGGCTATTATAGATTGTTTCAGAGCTGGAGCTGGAGTATTCATATATAATATATACCTTGTATATTTTTTTCTTCAGAACTCAGGAGAATTTCTGTTTTTACTCCTTATGTTACATTTCTCTGAAGTGTCAAGATCTTCTAAATGATTTCTTTTCCTCCTGGCCATCATCAATTCTATTGAAGCCTATATGTGATCCTCAGTTGAACTTTATTAAAGCGTTGCTCTGATTCTTTTATGTCTCTACCTGAAGATGTTTAGTGACTTTCCATTTCTTATAAGTTCAAATTAAGGCTTTCTAACTTGGTATTCAAGACCCCTCCTCAGTTTGGCTCTAACATATTTCCCAGACAAATATCCTATTATTCAAGAAGAAGAACCCTACATTCTATACAATGTGAACTACATACTCCACCTTGAGTATACATTTTGTCTCCATACTTACATTCATGTCATTCCCTTTTCCTAGAATATTCTTTTCCCTTTTCAGTCTTTTGTTTCTCCTGATGAAATCAAACCTCCCTTCTAATGCCCTGTATACCTGTAATCATCTCTTTGAGGCCTTCCCTAATCATCCTAATTGAAAGTGATTCTCCCTCCTTAGTAGTTTGGTGATGCTTAATTTTTATTATTCTTATGTAACTGATAACATATATTCCCTTGTATTCTGCATATTTTAATATGTATTTTCCTATTGAGCAAATGAGTATTTAGCAAATGTTGCTAGTAATCATAAATACCCCAGAAAGAACTAAATTAATTAGTATCTTTAGTTTTCTTATATTAAAATTGAAACAAGGATATTAATACATGCATATCCAAAATTGAACCATAGGAAGCAGGGTAGTTAGGAAAGGGCATGGGTTTTAGAACCAGAGCGAGTTCAAGTACTGATGCCGCTGTATACTGTGTATATGACCTTTAGCAAGTCAGCCTCTTTGTGCCTCAGTATCTGCAGAAAATGATTTATGCATATATTTAAAAGGATTTTTATAAGTATTAGTTACCTTTCTTCCCTTTTACTTGTTTAATGTTATAGTTTACTCCTTTATTGATATGAGAGGGGTAGGACATCAACTATAAAGATCAGGGATATATCTATGTTTACCTTACTTACACATTGTGATCCTTTCATCTGTACGTTTTAATGTATGGATTTTTATTTTCTACATTACATATAGTAATGATAACTTTGTTGACTTACATAAGTTCCAGCAAGGAGGCTGATTAGATCTATTGATACAATGTGCTTTTTTCGGGGTGGGGAGAGTCAGACCTCACTAGAATACAAATATCTTAGAAGGCCAGAATGAACTTTAGAAAAGTTTAGGTTGTGCTACATTCCCCTTATATAACAGATGAGAAAACCAACATCCAGAGAATTTGAAGGGAAGTAACATGCATAATGGTTAAGAAGAGGAACTGGGTCAGAAAAACCTCTAAGTTTGTGCTGTAATATTTATATAGCTGTTTTGATCTTGAGTCAGTTACATAGTCTAAGATCCAGTTTTTTTCTCTCTAAAGCAGAGTAGTGTTTATACTTCAGGAGTGTTGTGAATATTAAATTAAAAAATGCTTATAATAAAAGCGCAGCACAGAGGCTGACATGGTAAATTCTGTTGACCCCTTGTCATAGTCATCATCATCTATCTGTAAAGTTACTTGCCCAAAGTCACATAGTGTGAGATCTTGATCCAAACCTGGTTTTGCTTTACTCTATTATAATTTTTACTTCTGTTTCATGATCACCTCTTAATTGATTAAAAAATCTCTGAATGGCATTTGTAGGAAGTATAATAAAATAACTCATAGACTTTTTTCTTCTCACATCTCCCCAAATCCTCTATCTTCTCTGAGAGTATTCGTGCAATTTTGCTTACGTGCAGTTTTGTTTATATGTAATTTTATTAATACAGTGGCTATATTTTATTTTAAATATTCTTATTTAACATTTTGCTTCATATTTAGTAACTTGTTACAAAGCAACTTTTAAAATAAAGTGGCTTTTCCTGTTTTTATTAAAATTTCTTTTTTTCCTTTGGTAATTTTATTGTGAATATTATTTAAATTTCATAGAGATTTATCTCTACCAATAGAAATATTTAACTTAAAATTTCAAATTTAGAAGAAATTACTATATAATTTTACAGTGTACACACTATTAGAAATATTGGTGTTAGATAGTAAATTTTAAATGTCAGTTAGGTACCTACCACAGATAAGATATGAACAAGCATGGCAATGACTGATTCTTGTACCCTAATATCAATTTTCTCCGTCTACTAGTTTTGTTCCCAGCCTATGACTACCTGGAATAAAAGTATCACTTTCAGTCTCTCTTACAGCTAAATGTGGTCATGTGACTAAGTTTTGGCTAGAGATACGTAAGCAGTAGTACTGTGTGCACCTTGCAGAAAGTATTGTTAAAGGAAGGCGGGCACACCCTATTTTTCCCCCTTCCTCCATGCTTGCTGAGATGTGGGCATGATAATTGGACAATGAGTGGAAACCACAAGTTAAGAATGGGCAAAGCAATAAGATGGAAAGTCCCTGATAACTTCAGGATGTCACCCTGCCCGCAGTGACCTATGACTTGAGTGAGATAAACTTCTACCTTGTAAGACACTTGAGTTTTGGCTTTTTGTCACTCATGACCAAAATTAATCCTGATTACATCAAGATAATTTTACAAAGTTTATGCCATTGTTTAAATGTCTTTGATTTGTTTACATTTCATTTATTTTTCTTGGACTCTTGTCACTTTTTTGATAGCTTCAATTTTAGGAGGAGAATACAAAAGGGAATGATTCACTCACTCTGTCCAGGAGAGGAGACTAGGGAAATCTCTAAAGAGAGGGGAGACATTTAGGCTAGATTTTTGAGATATGAGTTAGAAGAGAATCCAGAAAGAAAATAGGCATATAGATTGGAAACAACATATGTTCAGGGACATGCAACTATTTTAGTTAAATATTGTTGAAATGTAAAATTTGAGGAAGTAAATGAGCCTAAAGGTCAGATCTTATAGGAATTTACAAACCAAGAAGTTTGGTAAGTGCTAAGTACCTAGCGAAGTTTCTTTTAATGTTAATAATTTTAATATTACTTATGGTTTTACCATTAAATATTTTTAAAAGAAATACGTTTTTATACAAGCTTTTAGGAAGGAAGAACAAAATTATTATTTATTTATTCACGGATTAAGATACTAGGTGATTTCTATTTGAGCCTTTAACAATTTTAGAAGACATATTATTACATTTTACAGATGGCTAAACTGAGACTCAGAAGAGTCAAGTGTCTTTCCCAGTGTGGTAGTTAAGTCATTATTTGGAAAGTACAAAAATCAACCATTTAAGAACAAGTCTGCTATGTGTTGCCTGACCTTTATTTTTCTACTTTTCTAATACCAAAAAGAGCGTTATAGTCAAATTTAAAATATCTTTGGTAAAATATAATAACAGTGATCAAACCAGAAGTAAAGTCTATATAAGAATTTCCATATTTTATGCCAATGAATACATCTAAAATATTAAATTAAAAAATCTAATATCTTAAAGTTACAAACTAGTAAACATTTTGTTTTCTAGAGTCTGAATTGTGAAGAGTATCTTCAAAGTTAGTGTACAGTAGCCATTTAAATTACTTCATACAAATCAAATTTCCATTGCTATTCCTAAGTGTATATTTGGATAAAAGAAACCTCCATCTCCTATTGCACCTCACCAAAAAGTTGCACTGTTTTAACATTAATGCAGCTAAAAGCATGCATGGTGTTCTTAGTATGAGTACCTATAGATAGAAATGACACCCTGCTGCAGAGACCCAACTGAACTTCTCTGAACAAGTAAAAGTATATAATGTTACACACTCGTTTGGTTTAAAGATTACTTCTTATCTGAAAACTCTAAATGAGCTACTATTTAATAAATCTGCTTAAAAATAGAAAATACAGTAACCTTAATATATCTTAGAGATAATTATAGAGGCATGAGAGAATATAAAAGAAAAACTAATTTTCTAATTTGGTTTGGTGTTTTTTAATTGTAATCAGCAAAGAATCTAGCACCTAGACCACTAGGTCGGTATTTTATGAATTAAAGTGACTTGAAAGTTAATCTGGTTAATACATTATTCTTTTCCCCTCACACTTTCTAGAACACCAGTGCATACATCTGCTGTGAGATGTACATTCATTGAAATGTTAGTCAAGGAGTAGATAAACTATAAGTACAGTCTACAGAAACTGTTTTTAGGGACGAGAAGAGGGTGTTATAGACTGAGTTATGGGGCTATGATATTTGACTCTTCATTCCTTTTCTATAAATACACAAATGAAAAACTGGAGGAGAAAATATTTTGATGTAAATGGAAAAATTCTTATTGTATTGCATCAAAAGGGTACCTAAAATTAGCATGTCATAGATGTTTAAAAAAATCTAATACAAATATTCCTGATGCTCTCCTTATGTGAGTATATTTAAAAAACATTTAAAAAACATTGCATTAATAGGTACATTTCCATCATAATATAAGATAGTATGTGTAAACTTTTCCATGTGCAAAGTATGCCACTTATTTTTATAATACTTGCAATTTTATTATCTGATTTTCTTTCTTAGGAAAACATCCTCAACTTTTGTTCATAAAATTCATAATTATTGTCTCTTTATTGCCTTTACCAATGAAAATTCCTGTGTCTTTTTTTACTCTAGTTTGTTTCATATTTTCAGTGTCGATCATACACACTTGGCATTAAACTTAAATATCATAGCTCCCCTCAAATGTTGCCTCTTCCATGAAACCTCTGCAGTTGGAATTACTCTCCCCATCATTTCTGCCTGTCTAGTATTTGTTATTTCTATCACAGCATTGTTCTTCAACACTGGAGTCCTTGGACCTCCTGAGTATGTAGATATATTCTCTGTGGGGGAGAGAGAGAGTTTGCTATAAGAATTTACAAAGTTCAACATTAATGTAAAAGAAATATTCTTGTATCATCCGGGATGCTTACCTTATAAACAGTCACTGCCATCGACTTTCAGGGCAATGATTGTATTTAATTATGTCAGTTTAATAAGAAAAGAGCACAAATAGATTTGATATGTACAAATGGTTCATTTGTACCAACTGAAGGCCAGTTGACATCAGAGTGAACTAAATTATAGCTTTGTAGTAATTTGAGTAGAAAGAAATGGTGGAATATTAAATTGTTCAGCGAACGCTAGACCATAAGATACACATGCCAAACTCAAAGGTAACTGGAAACTAATGGGGAAATAGCAGTCAATACCATATTCATGTTGAGTACAATGATTTTATTTTAGCAAAAACATCATATTGGTAACAATTAGAAATCCATTAGTTTTGTAGCTTTTATGTGCACACTTTGTAAATTTGTTTCGATACTATTTTTGAGTAAGATCTGGAAGCAAGAAGAAGAGTTTATCCTTATCCATAGTTTTACTTTTCTAGGTATTTCAGTAACATAATAATTTAATTAATGTGTCAACACGTGTCCACAATACATTTTTTTCTCCCTTTATGAGGATTTATACATAACCTAAGTTTCAGAAACATTCTTATAGAGCCTTTATCTGCCATATGAGGTGAGTTGTGTGTTTGGCTGTTTCCACTATTAGATGGTAAAGTCCTTACAGTCTAGTGAAGCCATAGATTATGTTTTGTTAATTCCTGCAGTCCCCTTAGAGTCTATTACGATGCCTTATCCCCAGTAGTGGCACAGCAGATATTTATGCAAAAAACTGGCCTATGCAAGTGTGCCTCTTAGTGTTGATAATCTGTTCAATTGAACTAGAATGGATAAATATATAGAAAACAATATAGGCAATATACATTTTAACAATTTGAAATTCATATAAGTTAACAAATCCCTATTTTTTTTAAAGGAAACACACTCTCCTTGTGACTTTTGAGTGGTTTGTTCTTTTTTTTTAATTAATTAATTAATTAATTTATTTATGGCTGTGTTGGGTCTTCGTTTCTGTGCGAGGGCTTTCTCTAGTTGCGGCAAGTGGGGGCCACTCTTCATCGCGGTGCGCGGGCCTCTCACTATCGCGGCCTCTCTTGTTGCGGAGCACAGGCTCCAGACACGCAGGCTCAGCAATTGTGGCTCACGGGCCTAGTTGCTCCGCAGCATGTGGGATCTTCCCAGACCAGGGCTCGAACCCGTGTCCCCTGCATTGGCAGGCAGATTCTCAACCACTGCGCCACCAGGGAAGCCCACAAATTCCTATTTTTAAATTAAATGTCCTGTAGGATTTTGGTCACTTACAGTGTTGTATGAATTACTTTAATTAGATAATCAAAGGACCTGTAGGGTGCCAGTGGGAGAATGAAGGTTTCATGGCAGGCTAGAACTGAATGTGGAGATGTAACAAGAGTGCTTCAGTGCTTTAGAACAAACATATATTTGATCTGTTCTTATGATTTCTTTCACCTTTCAATTCCTGTCCTTTAAGGGAGAATTAATAATGAAGGCTAATTATGTGCCAGAGAGTTTCCAAATATCATTTTATCTTAGACTTATTGATGTTAAGTAACTGCTCCAAGTTGACATAATTAGTTATGGTCGTAACTGGGTTTCAGGTTCCTATTTCTCTAACTAAGGACAATAATGTTTCTACTATAATTTATTCAAAGAATATAAAATTAATTTGTGTTCAAGAGACCTGAGTATATATACTTAGAAATAAAGTACATAATGCTCAATAAATATTTATTAGCTGATTGAATGACAGAAGCAGAATTATGGGAGAAAAGAATTCTAGAATCAGCCGGTATGTGCCCTGAGGTGATTTTCTAAGACACATTCTTCAAACGATTCATATACTGCCTTTCTCTCTCTTATTTAATTATCTTTAGTTTTGTATACCTTAGTTATAGTATTGATACTCAGTAAGGAAAGAGACATGATGTATGCTGTAAATGGAAAGTTGCTTGTTCTCAAATATTCTAATAAAATATTCCCTAGGTAGGGATTGTGAGTCTTTCATTCGATCAATCAATATATTATGTGCTTCACATTCAGTCAGTCACTCATTCATTTGTTCATTCATTCAACAAACATTTATGGAGCACAGACATATTCTACCATCTACCAGTTGGGGATGCTATGGTCAATAAGACAAAGTTCCTTCTGCTATTAAGTTTACTTTCTAGTAGGAGAACAGAAGTAAAGAAATAAATATTTTCAAATATTGATAAGGGCTCCAAAGGAGGGGGGAAAGTAAGGAAAATGTGATAGCGTACACGGGGGGCAGGGTAGAATGAAGGGCAAAATACATATAAAAGTTTGGGAAGACCTCCGTGAGGAGGCAGTGCTTGTGTTGAGAAATGAATCACCAGAAGGAGCCAGCCACGTGAGGATCTGAGGAACTGGGAATCACAGTGCCAATGGAGCTAGGACACTGTGAGCTTGGGGAATTGAGGTAGACAGATGTCACTGAAACTAGTTAGAACTCTTTCTAATGTGAAGAGAAGCCACTTTATAATGGTTGATTTTATTTCCCCTCATCCCTTGTTTAACTTGAAAATGTACTACATTCAGCTTCCTATTGGAAGCTTTAAGGAGGAATGTCTATTACATTGGTGACATTAAAGCATTATTGTAAATTCTTTATGTTTTGTATGAATTTATATTTTTGGAGACATTCTACCATCTTATTCCTAAATTAAATACCATTACTATTGTAGTTAAGAAGTTTCTATCATCTTAAAGAGAAATTCATGGATATTCATTATTCCTTTTGAATTACTTAGGAAGTTTATAAACATGGAAAATATACTGTCCCTCTTCTCTTCTTTGAGAGCTTACAGTCTAGTGGAGAAACTGACACACAAACCAGTCATTACATATGTGGAGTATGTCACAATAGAAGTATATGTATAATATTTTTTGAATATAGAAAGGATGGTGTGATCCCTGGGGGTGGGAAAGTCCTCATCAAAAATACTCATTCTATAAAAATGCTCATTCTACAAAGATTTTCATCCTGCTTTTTAAAAAAAATAAACAAATAAATAAGTTTGTTTGTTTATTTTTGGCTGCATTGGGTCTTCATTGCTGCTTGTGGGCTTCTCATTTTGGTGGCCTCTCCTGCTGCGGAGCACGGGCTCCAGGTGCTCGATCCTCGGTAGCTGTGGCTCGCGGGCTCCAGAGCACAGGCTCAGCAGCCGTGGCACACGGGCCCAGTTGCTCCGAGGCATGTGGGATCCTCCCCGACCAGGGATCAAACGGTGTCCCCTGCATTGGCGGGTGGATTCCCAACCACTGCATCACCAGGGAAGCCCTCATCCTGCTTTCTGAAGCGTACTAGGAGCCAGGTATCAGTATTTGAACAGGGATGTTTATGCTGCAAAAAAATCTTTACAAAGAGTTTATGATTTCCAGCTATATAGCAAAATAAATAAATGGTATTTAACTTATACACTAGAAAGTCAAATTTCTCTTCTAAGTGGAGGGTGAAAAATCGTTATGGTGCTCTTTATTACTGCTGCCCTTTTCCCCTTCTGTTTTCTCTCACCCTTTACCTTCCATTTTTGTAAGTGTACCTGCAGTAGGAAGAAGATAAAATTTTAAAAGTTTTGAAGGAAGTCTTCACAGCAAGTTTCGTTTTTTGTTTTTGTTTTGTTTTGTTTGTTTGTTGAAGGGGGGTGTGTCATTGTAAAAAGAGAATTGATTTATTTCTGAGCTGGTGATAGCATCTTCTGAGGTCCTCAACTGGGAGCTTAGATCTTTCAGTGGTGAAAGCAGGCGTTCTTTTCTTCTTCCTGATCTTAGGAGGAAAGCTTTTGTTCTTTCACCATTTACTATGATGTTAGCTGTGGGTTTTCCAGAATGCCCTTCTTATGTTGAGAATGTTCCCCTATATCACTAGTTTTCTGAGTGTTTTTTTAATATGAAAAATTGGTGGATTTTGTCAAACGTTCTATCTGTGTTGGTTGAGATACTCATGTCATTTTTTTCCCCCCTTCGTTCTGGTGTGGTATGTTACATTGATGGATTTTCTTGTATTGAACTATTTATTCTTAAAACTTATTTGCCTTCTCAATTAAGCCTTTCTTACACTCCCAAATTGAATAAAATATCACTGTGGTCCTCTCTAGGATGGAGAACCGTGACTATCTTTTATTATTTCCTTTAGCTGCTGTTTATAATTTATTTGCTTACATCATTTTAATATTTTTAAGATCTCTTAAACCTTGTTTATAATAATGTATAGTCTTATGAATCTCTTTAGGATATATAATCTCTAATCAGTTTTTGTATAACATATAATAAGTTGATTTTCAGTAAAAATGCTATATGTTTGATCAGTACATCAATAAATATAATATCATTTGAATTTAATCTTGATAATTTTTTAATATATAAAGACAATTTTTTTCTACTTTGCAAGGGTAGAAAATGCACTATTTTATTTTATCAATAAATTTATTTATTTATTTATGGCAGCGTTGGGTCTTCGTTGCTGTGCACGGGCTTTCTCTAGTTGCGACAAGTAGGCGCTACTCTTTGTTGCAGTGCGTGGGCTTCTCATTGTGGTGGCTTCTCTTGTTGCGGAGCACGGGCTCTAAGCGTGCGGGCTTCAGTAGTTGTGACATGTGGGCTCAGTAGTTGTGGCTCATGGGCTCTAGAGCGCAGGCTCAGTAGCTGGGGTGCACGGGCTTAGTTTCTCCGCGGCATGTGGGGTCTTCCGGACCAGTGATCAAACCCGTGCAAGGGACACAATTTTAATTTATTTTTAATTATATAAGACATACCTTATCAACTTTTAAGCCAGGCCCCTCTGAATAAGCACCTGAGGGTCTTTTCTTTTTTTTACTGTGATAAAAATGCCTAACATAGAATTTACCACCTTAACCATTTCTGATTGTACAGTTCAATAGTGTTAAGTATATTCACACTGTTTTGCAACCAATCTCAGAACTTTTTCATTTTGCAGAACTGAAACTCTATACACATTAAACAATCCCCATATTCCCTCCCTCTAGCCCTTGGCAACCACCATTCTACGTGCTGTTTCTATGAATTTGATTACTCTTAAGTACCTCATATTAGTGGGTTTATAAAATATTTTTTGTTTTGTAACTGGCCTATTTCACTTAGTATTTATAATGTCCTTGAGACATTCAACCATACTGTAGCATGTGTCAGAATTTCCTTCCTTTTTAAATATATATATTGCATTTTATATATATATATATATATACACCACATTTTCTTTATCCATTCATCGTCCAGTGGACACAAGTTGCTTTCAACTCTTCACTATGGTGATATCAACATTTTAAAATGACATTTTTATTTGGTTTATTAAGCATAGGTTTAAATGTAACAGTGTTACAACAGTTTAAAAGTTCAAAATTGCTTTCATTTGCTAATGTTTGAAGTTCTTACAGTATCAACAAATACACTGGTTTAGTTTTTTTTTTTTTTTTTTTTTATTTAGTCTGCACTGGGTCTTAGTTGTGGCTCGTGGGATCTTACTTGTGGCATGCGGAGTTCTTAGTTGCAGCATGCATGCGAGATCTAGTTCCCCACCAGGGATCAAACCAGGATCCCCTGCACCAGGAGCACAAAGTCTTACCCACTGGACCAACAGGGAAGTCCCACACTGGTTTAGTTTTATAATTTTTGTCCTAATTCAGAAAAAGATAACTGCATCCAGTTTGGCTTTTCATTTTAAAGAGAATTATCATTACAGTTTTTCATCTTTATATTGGTTTTTTGAAATAATAAAGACATTTCGAGGTGCTGTATAAGAATTTTTTTTCAACTTATTTTTTATTCTATTTATTTTTGTCTGCGTTGGGTCTTTGTTGCTGCGCACGGGCTTTCTCTAGTTGCGGTGAGCAGGGGCTACTCTTCGTTGCGGTGCGCGGGCTTATTATGGTGGCTTCTCTTGTTGTGGAGCATGGGCTCTAGGAGTGCAGGCTTCAGTAGTTGTGGCATGCGGGCTCAGTAGTTGTGGCTTGCGGGCTTAGTTGCTCTGTGGCATGTGGGATCTTCCCGCAACAGGGCTTGAACCCGTCTCCCCTGCATTGGCAGGAGGGCTCTTAACCCCTGCGCCACCAGGGAAGCCCTGTATAAGAATTTTGATGAGATGAATGCAGTAGGAATTTGGTGAAGATCTTGGGATGATTTTGCTGAATTGTCATTTTATGTCTTTATTGGCTTTCATTTCTTTGTTAATGCACCTCATGCTTCTATTCTTTAACAAATTAAAAAATGTAAAAAAGCATCAAAACCTTCATGGCAACTATGCCAATGTTCATAGGGATTGAGTATCATGAGCATCCTTAACGGTTGTCCCTCATTACCATACGTGATATACATTTAGGGTTCTCAGACTATTCTTTTTTGCGTATTGAGAAAGTTATATTTTCTTTGTTATTAAAAATAGATTTTTAAGCTATTACCTCATTTAAAAATATGAACACTATGAAAGTATGCATGAAACTCTTTGAGAAGTTTTTAACTAACAGTATTCAGTTGTAACCTCTTTGTGGACAAAACTATCTTATTCACATATGTCTGTTCACAGTGTTGGAGCTTAAGCCCTCAAACCTGTTTCCAGTAAGTATTTGTTGGATTGAGTAGGTTTCTAAATGTGTATGTATAGTTATTTACACATGTATTCAGCAAATCTGTATATAATTTTACCCATACTGTGATCCAGTTACCTTCTATTAATTTTTCTTGTCTAAGGCACCATTTTTTTTTAACATCTTTATTGGGGTGTAATTGCTTTACAATGGTGTGTTAGTTTCTGCTTTATAACAAAGTGAATCAGTTATACATATATATATGTTCCCATATCTCTTCCCTCTTGTGTCTCCCTCCCTCCCACCCTCCCTATCCCACCCCTCCAGGCGGTCACAAAGCACCGAGCCGATATCCCTGTGCCATGCGGCTGCTTCCCACTAGCTATCTACCTTACGTTTGTTAGTGTATATATGTCCATGACTCTCTCTCGCCCTGTCACACAGCTCACCCTTCCCCCTCCGCATATCCTCAAGTCCGTTCTCCAGTAGGTCTGTGTCCTTATTCCTGTCTTACCCCTAGGTTCTTCATGACATTTTTTTTTCTTACATTCCATATATATGTGTTAGCATACGGTATTTGTCTTTTTCTTTCTGACTTACTTCACTCTGTACGACAGACTCTAGGTCTATGCACCTCATTACAAATAGCTCAATTTCATTTCTTTTTATGGCTGAGTAATATTCCATTGTATATATGTGCCACATCTTCTTTATCCATTCATCCGATGATGGACACTTAGGTTGTTTCCATCTCCTGGCTATTGTAAATAGAGCTGCAATGAACATTTTGGTACATGACTCTTTTTGAATTTTGGTTTTCTCAGGGTATATGCCCAGTAGTGGGATTGCTGGGTCGTATGGTAGTTCTATTTGTAGTTTTTTAAGGAACCTCCATACTGTTCTCCATAGTGGCTGAACCAATTCACATTCCCACCAGCAGTGCAAGAGTGTTCCCTTTTCTCCACATCCTCTCCAGCATTTATTGTTTCTAGATTTTTTGATGATGGCCATTCTGACTGGTGTGAGATGATATCTCATTGTGGTTTTGATTTGCATTTCTCTAATGATTAATGATGTTGAGCTAAGGCGCCATTTAAAGAGGGATTAATATATGAGAACTTGGGGACCAAACCAATTATCAAATCACTGTAGTAGCAATAACTCATTTAGACTGTTGCCACACAGATATCCTCAGCATTGTTTAAGGAAGCTACTGGACAACTGCAGTAACTCCAGACCACTTTTTACTGTGGATTTCACTTGGAGAGGTGGGAAGAGAGTTGATTTTATTTTAGTTAAATGTTAATAATGAAAAGAGGATATTCATATCTTTGAAGAGAGCTGAGTTCATTATTATCTGAAGTTGTACTTCTATAGGTAACACTATTTCTAATCTATTTTTTTTGTCTGTTTTAAGTATTGTATTGTGATCATTTTTGCATACTGAATATTGGACTTATTAGGAAAACTAGAGAAGGTTTAGTCTTCAAATAAAATAAACATATATTTTAATAAGAAAGGTGTCACCTTGTAGATCGAAGTTTATGAGTGCATAGAAATATTTTTCCCAAAGAATAAAAATTTACCACACTGTAACATGTGTAGCACCTGCCAATGTAATTATATCTTTGGTTGAGTATAATGTAAATATTAAGTACTGAGAAATTAATAGTAATAAGCTCTGATATGCTGTTTTAATTCTTTATTGTAAGCATACTTCATGGAAGAAATAAGGCGTTACTAGAAGTTGACTTCCCTCTTTTGTATCTTTGTTAAATTTAAGTAGTTTCCTGAAAAATATTAAAGCTATAACTTAATATAAAAATTATTTTTAGAATACAAATTATTTCAGAATATGATTTAATTGTAATTTAACGTTTAGAAAAAAATTGTTTTCTTTTGTTTCACACATACCTCTAGAAGCACACTTTATAAATCCTCCATATATTTTTAATCATGACATTGGAATAAATATGAGGTCCTTTTCTTGAAATTATGAGTAATCATTGTATAAAAATAAGTATGAAATATGAATAAAATTTTGATTTGATTGTGGCCTCTCTTTTTAAGAAACTTTCTAAGAATATTTTCTCCTTTAACCAAAGTTTATATCCATTACGTTTTTTGAATTGCACTTTGGGGTTCATTTCCCCTTTGAAATATTGTTAAGCTATGATTTTCTTTGTATGTGGGTTAGTCTATATCAAAAGGCAATTGTTTATTATTTTACATACATTCATTTTACCTCACCAATAAAGTTATGATAAGCTTAAACATGGAAACTATTCTGTTTTGGTTTTCCCTTAGTTCCTAGTAAAAGGTGTTTAATGAGTTAGCTAATGAGTAATGTAGGATCAGAAATGCAGGGTTAGTCCTGAAATTGCTGCTTTTGCCTTTAGTTTTGTGACAGTTGTGTTTTGGTTGTACCTGTAGGTGAAAATAAACATTTAAATAATTTTTTGGTTGAACTACTTTGTATTTCTCAACTTTTCATATGTACGCAAAATGTTAAATCTTCAATCAGTCAGGATTAAGACTATTTCAAAAGATTGCCTCTACAATTTCAAGTTTATTCAGAAATTAATATAGTGTGTTATGTATAAAACTGAAAAGAATCTTAAAATCATATTATGTTCAGTACTCTCCTTTTAGAAAACCAAACCTTAGAGTGATTGGCTGGATGTTACACAGTTTATGGCAGAGACTCCAGCATCAGTAGCTACTTCCTAATCCAATTCTTTTTCTGAAAATTAGATGATTTTATTTCTTTTTAATGTATTATATATTTCTTTCATATTATTTTAGAAAGATGATCACATTTCAGGTCTATTTCTGTTAATAGTATCACTATTTCCCACATCAGTATATGAATGCTGTTATCATTTTGCATTACTCTCCTTCCTCTGGCTCTAGATAATCCAAACGTAAAAGTGGCTGTGTTCTAGCTTCAGTATTTTCTGCATTCTTTGTCTTCCTGTCATTCCTACCACCACCCTATTTAGGTCATGTTTAGATTGCTCTGTTGGTTTACTTACTAGCTTCTCTGTCTCCAGGATCATGTCTCCTCTTCTTGCTGCTTATGGTTAACATTGCCATATTAACATATCTGAAATCATGATTTCTTTTTCCGTGTCTTTGTTTATAATATTCCCTTTTTTGGTGAAGATTCTTTTTCTGCCTCTGCATATGTATTCAAATGCTGTGCATCCTTCAAGACCCAATTCAAATCTCATTTCCTTTTCAGGACTAGCCATATCTACCCAAAGGGAGTACCCTTTGAAAATTTAGGGTCAGTTAGTATCTGTAACCATCTGACGTCTAGACTCATGGTATCCTATTATCATAGCGTGCTAGAGCAGGAAGAGACTTTAGATATCACTTATTCTAGTCACCTCACTTTACAGGTGAGTAAGTGGTTTTTCTAGATAAATGACTAAGTACTTGGAGGGTTCAGAGCAAAGATGTATTTAGACTTGTCTCCTAACCTGTAATCCATAATTTCTTCTCGTGTAACACACTTCCGCTCACTGTAAAATACCTTGTCTTTTTATATAGTTTTTCATGAGTACGTTTATTATTTCCTCTACTTGAGGCCGAGGATCTTGTTGTAAACTTTTTATATACTCCCCTTAATGTTTTGCACAGAGTAGGTCTTAATTCATTATTTACTTTGTAGAGAAGCAATATTTTAAGTAAGGTTATTTCCATTTTTTATAAATATTAATGATTAAGTATTATACTGCTTTTTTTTTTTTTTTTTGGCTGCACCATGTGGCATGCGGGATCTTAGTTACCCGACCAGGGATCGAACCCATGCCCCCTGCAGTGGAAGCACGGAGTCTTAACCGCTGGACCGCCAGGGAAGTCCCTATACTGCTTTTGTTTAAAAGGAATGGAATAAGAATTTTTAATAGTTTTTGGCAGTTTGCATCTATTTCCACTAAAAAATAGTAGGAAACAACAAAATATAATTGAAAAATTTTCTCTTTCATTGCTAAGTAAATGGGTTTCACTTGTTTACAATGTAAAGAACACAGATTCGAGTGCAAAACTAAATTTTATCAACATTTCTTCAATGTTCTCAGTTTTTAAGGAAATAAAATGTTTTATATGAAGTAATTTTAGAGTAGATTATATTAAATGGAAACATGATATAGTTCTGTTGTCTTAGTTGAAAACTACCTAGTACAGTCTTTTCAGGTTTTAAAGTTTTATGAATATATCTGATTGAAAGCAAGTAAGTAAAGCAACAAGAATTATAGCAAATATATGCACTTTAAAATTCCTTTACAATTCAGCATGAATAAAAATGGTACATTAGAGGGTAGTTTAAATACCTATCAGATGAATAAAGCATGGGCTTCATGCTTATAGTTGGGGATATATGTATCTTCTGCATTAGACGTATTACAGAGGTGATGTCAAGGTGAAAGCAAGCTTGCAGAATGGTTGGAAATCATTGATATTCTGACTTGGAGGCTGTAAATGGCTCAGTGGCAGATGGAGTCTTTGTCAAGGAAGAAAAATGGCAGCTTTGGAGCATCATAGATGTTTTGCTAGCAGCTCAGCACACAGTCTGTGACCTTCTAGACTCCTTCTAGGAGTCTTTCTTATGCTCTAATAAATTGTCCTCAGCTTTTATTCACCTAACGTAGTTAAACGGTACTTATCATGTTTCAGTACAAATTGAGCTGTTTTCGTTACAGAGAAATAGAAATATGTTTTATTATCTAGTTCTTAAAGAAGTAAGCTTTTAAGGGAACAGGTATTTCTTGTAATCAGAAATATTTCTCAGTTAGTTTGCAAGGGTAAAAACAATAGAGTTTAATTGAAAAAGTATATTTTTAGAATTACAGAATATTAAAGCTGGAAAATATGTTAAAAATCCTAGACAAACTTTCTCATTTTACAGATGAAGGAACTGAGTCTCATAGACTGTGATTCAACCAAGGTCATTAAACTAGTTCATGAAAAACATTAGGTGACTCTTAGATTATGACTTGTTATACATATAAAATAGCTTTAGTTATGAAGGTAAAAGAAACTAGTCTCTTTGAATAAAACTTAGAATACTACAGAGTACACCTACTTATTCATGACCACTGCATAATGAGCATACATAATTTTAGAGACTTTTATTTACTATTTAATTGCACATATTTTTATTGGAAGGACTTCAAGTTTATCATTTTAATCATTGCTAGATTGCTGTACAGAAAAATTTTTGTTGAATGAAGAGTTTATACCTGGGTCAAATATGTATCTTGTGTTGATTTATTTGTGTATTTTTAAAGGTTCTTTCTTTTAGAGATAGCATTTCATATTAAAATATTTGAGGGTTTTGTAGATTTTGTACTGAAATGTTTTGAATGAAATATTGTTGCATGTATCAGTGAGAAATCCAGTTTTTAGAGGAATATAGGTCTCCATGAGAGTGTACTACCATGTGGAGTATATTCAATTGGACAGCTGACTTATACTGAAGAGTAGTAAGTCATGGCTAAAATTAAAAGTGGAAACATTACACACGTAAAACCTACTAAAGCATTTGACAGTTGCTAAAGTTATAGAAAGGAATCTCTGTACATCATGGAAGAAAACTACCCTTTGTTCTAGAAGGTCAAGGTTGCTGTACAAATTGCTTCAATTCGTAGTCTTTCTTAAGCCAGTGTGTAAAGAAGTAAACTTAAAGAGAAATTTAACAACAATTATTCAAAATAATGTCCATGCATTTTCTAAAGATAAAATTATACAATTAGGGCTTCCCTCGTGGCGCAGTGGTTGAGAGTCCGCCTGCCGATGCAGGGGACACGGGTTCGTGCCCTGGTCCCGGAAGATCCCACGTGCTGCGGAGCGGCTGGGCCCGTGAGCCATGGCCGCTGAGCCTGCGCGTCCGGAGCCTGTGCTCCGCAACAGGAGAGGCCACAGCAGTGAGAGGCCTGCATACTGCAAAAAAGAAAAAAAAAAAAAAAATTTATACAATTAATTGTTTTTGATTAGGAGAAAAATTTGAAAGGTCCCCAAATCTTGAAGTAAGTTTTTTTTCTTTTGGGTTTTTGTTTTTGTTTTTAAGGATAAAACTGGTTAGACCTTTTAGATAGAAAGTGAGCATAAAAAATATTAACCATAACATCATAAAGAATACTATTCCTATCAATGGATATGTTGATATGTAGCTATTCACCTATAATCTGCTTTGATATGAAGTAAATACACTCAGATAGAGGTTAAATGATGGTTACTAAATTATTCAATAACTAATTATTGGGTGCCTAGTACATGCAAATGCTGAGGATAAGGCAGTGAACAAAACAGACTGTGCACACGTGGGGCTAACAGTCAATGAGCGAAAGAGATAACAGTTAAGAAACTAATATTTACTATATTAGATGGCAATCAACACTATGAAAAAAGATAAAGCAAATTAAGAGTCATGAGGGCCAGGGTTGTGAAGTTAGTATTTGTTATAGGGTGGTTGGTGAAGCCCCTCCTAAGAAGATGACAGTTTAACAGAGATCTTAGGAAAGTGAAGGAGCAAGTCATGCATATATCTGGGTGATGACTCTTCCAAAGAAAACAGCCGGTGCCAAGACACTGAGGAAGATTGTACTTGGCATATTCCGGTAACAATAAGGAAACCAGTGTGTCTGGAGTGGTGTGAGTAATGAAAGGGAGTAATAAATGAAGCTAGAGAGATTTCACATAGACCTACATTTAAGAATTAAGTTTTTTTAAAAAAAGAGAATATTGAAAAAAATTATGCTGTAAGCTTAACTAAAGCTCATATTGTTGCTAAACCAGTGATCCCCAAAATAGTTTTGCTAGAGCCTTAGTTGTGTAGAGTGAGTATTGCTTGATAAAAAGATTCCATGGTCAAGTAAGTTTGGAAAACCTAGCGTTAATGTTAAACAAAGGTAAACAGGTTTTGTTTTGTTTAACAACTGTTTAGGCACATCTTTTAATGTGCTAACATGTTTTGTGAATCTCCAATCTTTGACCCTTCCTTCAAAGAACCTCTTAAGAGGGGCTAGTGTTTTTCAGTGCTTTGGTAAATGCTGTATTATATAATCCTACAGATTAACTATTGGTTACTAAAAGGATTTTCCACAATCGCTGTTTCATAACCTCTATGCTCCTTAAGCCAACATTTCTCTCTGCCTGCTTTTTCAGTAAAGACAACATTTTTTTATTGTTTTCCTAAGTAATTCTCAAATCCATCCTTTTTTCTCTATTCATGATGCCTAAATCTTTATGTAGGTTTGCATCGTGCCTCACCTGGGCTATCACAGTAGCCTCCTAACTGGTGGCTCTGCCTCTAGTCTTGCTGTGTCCAGATTCAGCATCCTCTTCAGTGACCATTTAAATGGCATCACAAATCTAACTTGATTATTCACCTACTTAAAATCCTTTACTAGCTTCCCATCACTACGGAATAAAATTTAATCTCATTTACGGGGCACATGATATCTTCTACATTCTGTCTCCTGTCTACATCTAAAATTTTGCCTAAATTTCCCATGCTTAGTATTCCCCAACTTTGAAACCATTTATACTTCCTTAAAGCAGGCAGTGGGTATATAGTCTTTTTGCCTTTGTTCAGTGCTATTATTCCTTCCTGACATAGCTTTCCCTCTGTGAGTAGCCTAATTTCTCCATTCTTAAAGATTTAGAGCAGACATACTCTTCTTGAAGAATACTCTCAAGTTCTTCCTGTCTAAGTCAGGTACACTGATGTACAATTCTGCCAAAGCACTTAAAACAATGAAGTAAAACTACGTGTTTTCTCCATTCTCTGTATCCTGTACCTTGTATCTGTATCTTAAGTGCTTCATACTTTAAGTAGATACCCAATAAATGTGGCAAATAACTCTACCAAGTAGTTGAAGACTTTCTTATAAACAGATCTATCAATTCCCCTCTTTTGCAGTTCAAGATCTGTTTGGATTATAGACATAAATGTAAAACATAAAACTGTAAAACTTTTAGAAGAAAACATAAGGGAAAATCTGTAAGTCCTAACTTGGTGAAGCGTTCTTATATTGATACCTGACACAAAAAACCACAATGCTTGAAAGTAAAAAAATCAGTAAATTGGACTTTACAAAAATTAAAACTGTTTGCTTTGTAAAATACCCTGTTATGATGGTGAAGAAACAAGCTATATACTAGGAGAAAATATGGAAAACCACATATCTGACAAAGGACTCATATCTAGGATATATAAAAACTCTCAAAACTCAACAGTAAAAATGCCAACAGTCTAATTAGAAAACTCGGTAACATTTCACTGAAGTAGCATTTCACTGAAGAGGATATCCAGATGTCAAACGAGCACACGAAAAGATGTTCAAAATCATTAGCCATCAGAGGAATACAAAAATGAACTATCACTAGTCACCTATCAGAACAGCTAAAACAAAAATTAGTGACAATATCTACCACTGGCAAGAATGTGGAGAAATTGAGCTCTTATACATTGCCATTGGGAATGTAAAATGGTACAACCACTCTGGAAAAGAGTTTGGTAGTTTCTTAAAAAAACAAGAAAACAACTAAACATATGCGAAATACATGACCCAGCAAATGCACTCCTGGGCATTTATCCCAGCAAAATGACTGTTCATGGTTGTTTATAGCAGCCTTATTTGTAATAGCCAAAACTGGAAACTATCAAAATGTCTTACAATAAGTGAATGGCTAAACACGGCACGGTGTGTCCATATCATGCAATACTACTCAGCAATACAAAGGTGTCAACTATTGATACACAGATCTCAAGGACATCAGGCTCAGTGAGAAAAGTCAATCTCAAAAGGCCACTCAATAATTCCATTTATGTAAAAACAAAATTATAGAGACTGAGAACAAATTTGTGGTACCAGGGGTTAGGGATGGTAGAGGAGAGCGGGGTTTGGGTGTGACTGTAAAGGAGTAGCATGAGAAGGATCTTTGTGGTGATGGAATAGATCTGTATCTTGTTTGCGGTGCTGTTTACATGAATCTAGATCTGTGGTAAGATGACATAGAACTATATGTATACATTGTAGTTAGTTTCCTGGTTTTGATATTGCGCTATAGTTCTATAAGGTGTAACCATTAGTGGGACCTGAGTGATGAGTACATGCAATCTCACTATACTATTTTTGCAACTTTCTGTAAATATATAGTTATTTCAAATTAAAAAGTAACAAAATTGTCTTTTTTTCTTCTACCTTCCCACCCATCTCTGGGAAAAAAAAATTGTTTTACCTTGCTCCTCCATGTTTATTGCAGCATTACTTAACAATAGCTAAGACGTAGAAAAAACCTGAGTCCACTGATGGATAAGTGGATAAAGAAACTGTGTTGTATATTTATACAATGGAATATTACTCAGCCATAAAAAGAAGGAAATTCTGCCATTTGTAGCAACATGGATGGACCTTGAGGGCATTTTGCTACATGAAGTAAGACAGAGAAAGACAAATACTGTATGATCTCACTTATATGTGGAATCTAAAAACAAAAACAAAAAATATTACCCAAACTCATAGTTAATAGAGAACAGATTGGCGGTTGCCAGAGGTGGGGGGGTGGGTGAAATCGGTGAGGGTTTTCAAAAAGTACAAACTTCCAGTTATAAAATAAATCAGTCCTGGTAAAAACAAACAAAAAATGTTTTGCCTCCTTACTAAACCTAAGACTTTATTCATGCTTTTTGATTTTTATCCTTTTCTGTGTCCTCCAGAGACTTGTTTCATTGATTATTCATAAGACATATCCAGCTTCTCCTTACTTGACTGATTTATTTCAGATTGTCCTATCTTAAATAAAATGATAAATAGAAGTAAACAAACCAACAAAACCTTTACTTCCCATAAGTGGTTGTATTTGTATATTAAAGATATATATATCCATGTTAACATGTGTAGCTCTATTTCATTTATTTTAATTGCTATGTATTTCATTATAAAAACACACCACAATCTTTTATTTATTTTCTAGTATTTCACTATACAAATAATGCTGTAGTTTACATCTTTGTATATGACTTTATGCATATGTATGAGAGTTTTTCTGGGTTACGTACCCAGAAGTAGAATTTCTGTGATATTGACTACATACAGCTTTGATTTTACTAAGTATTGCTTAATTTCTTTCTGCAGTGGTTATATGAGTTTACACCATAAGTGCCTAAGAGATTTCCTGGTCTACATTTTTCCCAACTTTTGGATTTTCCTTAATTTTTGCCTTCCTACTCCATCTATGTAGAATCTGCTATGAAGTTCAATAGATTTTACATCTATAATTTAATTTTTTGTTTCTCGCTCTACTTTGACCAGTCAACAAGTAAAAAAAGAATTGATTCATCTTATCTTTCATATTCATATTTATCTCCGTACTTCTGACTCAACTGCCACAATCTTAGTTCAGACCCTTTCCTCTTGCCTAATCTTTTGCAACAGGCTGAATATTGTAATATCCCTCTTGGAAATCGCTTTCTGCTCCAATTCATCCTACTTAAAACTGCTAGATCAATATTTCTAATGCAAGTAGTTTACCACTGTTTGCAGTGTTGAATAAATTTAACACTTAAAGTGACGTTCAAGGTTGTCTCTAATAAGGTCCTAAACTAGCTTTTCAGCCACATCTCCCGCTATGTTCTATATATGCCTTATATACTAGCTAGACTAGATTACATTCACTTATTGATTGATTAATTCATTCAAACAGTAGATACTGAAAGCTTTTATTAGGCTATACAAGTGTATTAACACTTGAGTTTTGTAAGTGCTACTACTATAAAAATTAATAACTCATGCTTCTTGTTATTGGGGGACTTGCAAGCTACCTCAAGCTATTCTTTGAGCATGCCCAATACTTTTCAGCCTCTACCCTCAGCATATTGTTTTCCCTCCACTTAGTATACCGTTTTTCCTAGTTCCTCTGCCTAGCCATCTTTGCCTTTCAAAAAATCCTGTATACTTTTCAAGGCCTACTTAAGATGTTAGCTTTGCATGAAGTCTTTTCTGATATCCACAGTTAACTTTGCTCCTATAGTACTATATTTCTATTGTTTTCATGGCACATACTGTATTTCATGTATTTGTCTTAGCCTTCCACGGTGATAAGTACTTTGTCTATTCATCTGTATTGTCCATATAGCATATAACATAATGTCTTATATAAGGTAGGCAAACTGTTAACTAAAATAATTTAATTGAAGATAACATATTAGTTAAATCCAGGTTCACCAATTAGACCTATTTGGGGAAAGATCAATTTGAATTAGAAAAAAATGCTTAATTATGTAATTTTATGTAGTGTTCTTACTTTAAAACAGTATAGAAAAGCTAAATTATGGGTGGGTTTCTATTTAGTGATCTTTACAACTTGCTTTGATGAATAGTAAACTTTATCTGTGATCAGAATAACAGTTGTTCAGTTCACTTTTAGACTCTTAAGTTAAAATTCCCTTAAATCAGGTTTTCAAACTGTACTCTGAGGAATCGTATGAGTTGGTTCTGTTGAGATGTGTTGGCTACTGCTGGGTGCTTCTTCTGCCCCAAAGAGCAGCCCTTTATTTCTTTTTTACTATACAGGGCTTCTTCACAGGATTTTATTTAAGACAGGATTCTTTTGCTGAAGTAGTTTAAAATAATTGCTAAGACTGTATAATACTTCAATTTTATCCATTTATTTAATATTTTCTAAGATCTTACAAAAAATACATTATTCCCACCTTATTTTTTTGTATTACTACAAATTTAAAATCTGTAACCCATGTGAATACGAAACTTCAGATAATTAAGCAAATAGTAGGTAATGGGCTTTGAACGTGACAAATAGTTTATTCTCCGAGTATTCTGCATTTTAATATGGATTTTTGAGGAGTTATTAGAATATCAGGAGTTACTGGACTTGATATACAAATTGTTAGGTAGGCTAAGGAATTCTTTAGATCATGGCTTCTTAAAATTTAATGTGCATAAGATTCTGATTCATTTGGTCTGGGCTAGTGCTTGAGATTCTTTATTTCTTTATTTCTAGCAAGTAGTTTCAGCGTTGCTGGTCTGTGGACTACAGTTTGAGTAGCAAAGCCTATCACCACATTTTATTAGGATTTCATCCTTTGCCTTAGTGAAAGTAGGTTTTCAGTATTGCCATAGACATTTTTTAGCTGTCTGTTTCTCTACAGTCTGATTTATATTTTGCCATTTTAATAGAAATTTCTGGGGTTTTAGGGAAATACTTTGTGTGTGGATTAATGATTGCCCTGTGATTATGTAGTTCTTTGTTTAAAATTATCCTTCACTATTTTTAAAATAGTTAGCCTTGAGAACTATTAGACTGTCAGTGCCAACTTTCAGAGAATTTAAGTTTGATAAGGAATATCTGTTTGGTTTACTTTTCTAATAAAACTGTAATATTTATTGACTTTTGTTATTTTGCAGGATATTGTTTGAGGTTAGATATTAAGTTGTTATGAAAATAAAAATAGGAAACAGTTTTGTTTGGCTAAAGTTGTTTTAGCTGGTATAAGTACTGCTTTTTAAAAGAACTATTATAATCATGAATTAGTAGCAATTGTATACCACAGCAGGCTAGGCTGTTAATTTTATCTGTAGTACACATGAACTGAAAACTTAATTTGTGTAAACGGACAACCAATAGGACAGATAGTCATTTAGTTAAATAGCTTATACTCAAAAAGATATAAATCAATTCTGAGGGACATTAATGCTTTTCTTTAAGACATATATATCGAATATTTTCATAGTCTTTTGGGCTTTTATAGAAAATTGTAATAACTAAATCATAAATTTAAGTCATAAATCTTTAAGAAAATTCTCAAAAGTGCTTATTTTTGATAAATGGAAATTAGTGATTAACTTTGTAGACCAGAACAGCAGAGCATTTTGGGGGGAAAAGTTATGATTTTTATCTAAAAACATGGTTATTATATCAGCCTTGCATTATTTCACCTACTAATTGTCAGTAGTGAGAACTGCTGGAAGAATTACATTATTACAAAAGTGACTTTAAAATATATTATTATTTTCTTATTTCTTAAGTAAGGACTAATATTGCTATAAAAGTTTTTATATGGAATTTATGTCAAATGTTGATAAAAGTTTTCTTCAAACCTGATTCAACAATTTTGTATAGAAATAAACCTCCTTTGTTTCTTCTGGTAGCATCCATTGATTTTTTTTTTTTCCCAAAGATACATTAATAGTGCTGATAGAAGCAGAACAATTGGAATTTACATTAAAAATAAATGTGATGAATAAAAAGCAGTACTCTATATAATAAAGTTATAGTCTTGATTTTTCTTTACCAAAGTTCCAAAATCTAAAGGACAAAAATACTGACAAGGTCAAGAAAAAATGAAAGAAAGAACAAACGATGCAAAAAGAAAATGACACTGGGGTCTTGGTTTAATACATATGTATTCCAGGTTGATGGTTGATTTCATTAGCAAATCTCATTGTTATGCAATGTCTGTTCTTCTGCAGCAAAATGAATATTGTATTTTTACAGGCTCTGTGTGTATCTATTATGTTACAATAAATGAAAAAATATATATGTGTAGCTTTCTTTGGTTTACTCTTTTCAGTTTGTCTTTTAGGAAAAGAAAGAAAATTGAATTGTATTCTTTCTTTTGTTATTAAATTTATTCAAAGCTTTTCAATTTATATTATAGATATATTTCCTACTTTTGTTCCCTGAAATAAACAATTGTAAGGTGGTTAATAATGTAACCATTTAAATTATCCTATAACTTTTTACATGAATAGACTATAATCTTGATTGATTTAAGCTGATAATTAATATGAGGTTAACCATAAGCTTTCTAACATATTTTTAAATGTTAGGATGGGTTTTCTTATTGCAAGAAGAATGTTAAGCAAGTGTACATATTATGCCAAATGTAAATACTACTACCTTTTGCAATAGCGAAAATTGTATGTTGAGATTACTATAGTTAGATTTCAATTTTCATAAAATAGGAAATTCAGAAATAACAAATTTCAGTGGCTCCACATTGGAAGAGTTCATTTAATCAGGTAAAAGACTGCATGACTCTTAGGGTTATGTATATGAATTCAAATGTGGATCAAACTGTACTGGACACAATTGTCATTTAATTTTAGTCATTTTGAGGTCTGACAATAATTTACAAAATCTATTTGGCTTTTGGTAGTGTTATCAAAAGTTGTCACAACTAAAATTCTTTTGACAATCTCGAAAATAGAAAAGCCCAAGATTTGATTTAATATAGGTTGATTGTATATCATTTAGAAATTATCTATATAATAAAAATTGGGGAATTCCCTGGTGGCACAGTGGTTAAGAATCCGCCTGCCAATTCAGGGGACGTGGGTTCGAGCCCTGGTCCAGGAAGATTCCACTTGCCGTGGAGCAACTAAGCCTGTGCGCCACAACAACTGAGCCTGCGCTCTAGAGCCCACGAGCCACAACTACTGAGCCCACATGCTGAAACCACTGAAGCCCGCACCTAGAGCCCATACTCCGCAACAAGAGAAGCCACCGCAATGAGAAGCCCGCGCACCGCAACGAAGAGTAGCACCTACTCGCCGCAACTAGAGAAAGCTGGCGCGCAGCAACGAAGACCAAACACAGCAAAAAATAAAGAATTTAAAATAAAAATTGGCCTTCTGGTTCACTTGATGCAATCGTAATAAGTAACTTGTTTATGTTGGACAAACGAGCTGTTATAAATATGTACAGCAGTTTATTAATGCACCATCTGAAGTTAATTTGTACTTATAGTGTTTACATTTTATTGTTCACAATGGGTAATACAAAATAAGAAATTTCAAAATCTAGTAAGGGAGATCCCTAAAATAATTAGAGAGTAATATAGAGCTAAATCATGTGGAGAAAGAAGGTTTTCTGGGCTCAAATAGTTAGGCTCTGAGTGAGGAGCCTCCTGAAAGTGATGAGATCTAAGCTGATAGTGTGGTAAGGAAGAAATGGGAAACAACATAAACAAACTGGTAGGTAAGAGAACATAACCTTGGCATCTTTGGGAGACAGCGAAGAGACCAACACAACTGTAATGGAATATATTTGCTACTACTTATTTATTTTACCCCACATAAAAATTAGATTGTAGCATTGTTAAATTTTAGTATTATTCAGTCAAGATGTATGGTGTGTTGAGGTGCTACTGTTGTGGACCTTGTTTTATCTTGTATAATAAAATGGGAAATAGGAAATTGCTTTTATATTAATTTTACTGTCTTTCTCCCCCACCAATCATATGAAAAGTAAATGCTGCAAAAATATGCCAAGATTCATGCTCTAAAATAAATTGAAATTGGTGCAGACTGTCTGAGAAGGTAGGAATCTAGAAACTCTAATAAGTCAGATTTCTCTACCGTAGTTACAAATACCAAACTGAGGAGGAATGTAAATCATCAGAGATTGGGCTCCCAGGCTGTTGAACTGAGCAGGATCATGGAAGGTCAACAAAGAGGGAGAGAGGAACTGTTTTAAGTTAAAAAGAGGGATCCCTCTTAAGTGTCTGGACCTATCCTACCAATGTCTTCTCCTTGATCTGGAACCACAGTTATCACTTGCATGTCCATTTTATTTACTCATCCAGCAGAAGAATCTGCATTTAGAAAATGAAATATGAACTTGGAATATGAAAATGGACTGTGAATTCAACAAAAGATGCTGGGGATTGTTAGTGTTTGTTTAAAGATCCCAATTAGATACATAGCTTCCTAGCAAGTTGGCTCATTTTCTGGGTAACCTTTCATCATGTTATGATACCAACTTGCCCCAAAGAAAGGTTGAAAGGAATTCCATATGAAATTTGTTATTTAATCTCTGTAAAGATGCTGTTGAGAAAATTATTTTTTTGTCCAGGGTTGCATTATTGAAAAGTATGAAGATATTTCTCTCAGTTCTAAGTACTAGGGAAAGCTTTGGTGCTTATTTGTAAAATGCAGTTTATACAAAATGAGAATTTTATAATTTGATCTTGTTTCCCACTTTACTTTGATTGCTAGGAAGCTCAGAGCTGAACCACTCACGTCTTAGAGTTGTGCAAGGCCTTATGACAGGCGTTTCTATGTTCCAGCTTTACTTTGTGTTTCATCTTCTTGCTTCCCTTTATTCATATTAATTTACATTTTGAAAGCATTCTGTTTTACTAATCATATGTCCATAAGTCACCTTAAGTTATTTTGAAATAAGTTGGGACATAAATAACTATGGAAAGCTTCTTTATTGTCAGCAGAATGTAAGCAAATAAATGTAGGAGCCTCTCTTCCTTCTCCTGTCCCCTTTCCTTTCATTTTCATTTTGCATGAATTCTTTAAGTCATGGAGGACTAATCTCCTCTGTGGTTCTTAGACCTGCCAGGGGCAAGGGAATCATTTCTGGAGGTTTTTCCCTGTACAGAACTGCCAGGTATAGTTTGTTGTGCTAAGTGTGCTTTGCGCAAGAGTGCCTGACTGCGAGAACAAGTTAGAGCTGAAATATATCTAGAGGAGGAAAAGGTTTCCTTTCCTCACATGTTAGCTCAGAGGGGGTCTTTTTCTAACTCAGAGGGTATCATATTTACCCTGGTTTTCATCCTTGCCCTTTCAACCGAATTGTAAACTCTTACCCTGAAATTTGCTGACATTTGATAAAAGCTACCTTGAATGAAACAAAATTTCAAATTTATTTTCTTTACTTCTGTATTTTAATTTCATTATCCTTTAAATTTGATCCATATGGGAAACTAAGATACTCATGGCTCTTTGAAATAATAGTTTTCTAATTTAAAATTTTGTTTTGTTTCCATATATGAATTACATAGTCAAAGCTACCTATTTGGTAGGAATTATATCTTAAATTATCTATAAAGGAAATAAGGGCTGTGTCTTGCATTCCAGGTAACTACAGGATATTTGAATTATTTAATTGGACCAAGAAATTCAGCTGAAACTTTTAGTAATAGTTTTCTGAAAATTTGCTATTTCGTGCGTCATCATAGTAAAGATGGTGGTTAGCAACTTGCATTAATGTTGTTCAGTATTAAATATGTACTCCTTTCAAATGATACATATTAAATGTTTGTAACATAATCTGTTCTGATATTTTGTATTCTTGGCACAGTCTTGTCTACTTAGGTGTTCTTTTTGTTGTCAGTGATTTTATTGTCACTTTGTTTTGTTTTCTGTTGCAATACATTAGAGTTTTATTTTGCAGAGTAAATATATACCTGATTTAAGTTATATAAATAAAGCCTTGATTATGTTGCTGTAAAAGGGTCGTTAAGAGCTCTTTGCATTAAAATCTAAAGCATGCTGTGTTCATAATAGTTCGGACAGATGCTGGGCCTTAGAATATATAGAATTTTAAAGATAAATGAAATTTTGTAGATTAAAAAAGTCTCCTAAATATTTTTAAATTAGTGAATTTGTTTATCATTTTGACAGAGTGTGTGTTTGTTTTATACCCTTAGTTAGTTTAAATCAATCTTCATTCAACTATACTAGAAATTTCAGAGTGAAAAAACAGCAATTTGGAGGAAAAACTAAGGACAGAGAAACTTAATTTTCGAGCTAACAATATATTTTTAAATGCTCAAGTTAAATATTTTAGGTTTTGTTTTCTTTTTGAAATATGAATTTTAAATGATGCAGGGAGTAGCTTCAAGTTATGTAAACTTTTTGATTCATATAATCGAGATTTTTTTTCCCAAAGACTGCCACATGAATTATAGTTTTATTTTGCAAGAGCTTGTCTTTATTTATAACTCAGAAACTTCTTTTATCTATTTTCTTGAAGGAGTTAAAATTCAAAGACATTTCCCTACAGTTAGCAGGTTTTTGAACAGTTAATCTTAGTTTCTTTTCAAACCTTGTTAGCTAGTGTTGCCTTGTTTTTAAATTTACCTGCCGAGAAGTAATTTTTAAAACCTACTTAAACAGATTCGTTTCTCAAGCATTCCTTATTATAAACTGTGTGCCTTCACATGTCAGGAATAAACCCTCCTTAAAAAAGGAAGAAAGATAGAACTCCTTATTGTCTGTTTTGACGTTAATAAAATTAAGAAAAGAAAGATTGAGACATCAACCTCACCTGGCTTAGTTTTGTCACGTGAGCATTCACGGTTACTGGTGATCTAAGTGCTCCACCTGCCTTTCAGTTTGTTTACCAGGAAATCAAGATGTGTAAACTGCAGGAAGTACTATTTGACCCTCTCCGACAGTATCTCATTACAATAATTGCTAATCTCTGAATAAGACAGCCATGTTTTGTGAGTAACTGAGAGAGAGAGGTTGTGTTAGGTAGATTTTAGGTGTTTCAACAAATAAAGCATTGTAAATGCTTACTTGGATTATGTTTTCATGAGAGCTTCTGATAAAAGACATATGGTGACCTTTGGGGTCAGCAAAGCTAGGACACAATAGTAGGTATTCTTTCATGCCTTTTAACTGAAAAATATCACGGCTTGTTGTTTTGGAGTGCTGTCACTGCTCTGAATCGAAAGGATAATGGCTACTTCCTGATTAAACCCACTCTCCACAGTAAGCTGTTAATATTATACTGTATGTCTTTTTCTCCTGTAAATGCAGTAGTATTTTGTGTTTTCTTTACTTTTTATCATTGTCTTTTCTTAGATATATCTGTTGTAAGTAATTCCTGAAGTTGAAGTTTACAATTAGAGTAGAAACTACTGTTTTAAGTTTGGAGGAATTTTTTTTTTTTAATGGAAAAGTATCTTTGTTTGGTATTAAATCCAACCTTCTCATATACTTACTGTAGATTTTGGTTAGAGAAATTAGCTTTTAAAAAAGACCTTGAAATGATAAATTATATTAAGCTGTCACTTTCTTGGCACTCTAAGCAAAATTTTAAAAATAACTTATGTAGTAAATCAGATTAATTTTTTCAGGGAATATTTGGGTAAACTAATTTTATTTAATACATTTCATAAGTCTATTTAAATATATTGTCAGGATTATTGATAATTGTTTTAATTATTAAATTAAACTATTACTCTTAAATTAATTATGAGATCCCTGTGATGTAAAAACAATATTAAGTACTCAGAATATAAGAAGGGGAATAATGAGCTTCTTAGTTTTAATCCTAAAGCTGGCAGTCACTCCATCTGTGGTCTTGGGACAATCATTTAAACTGCTTACCTTGGTTTTCTTGTCTACTGTTCATATGTGTGCTAAGTAAAATGAATGTTGTTTTTCTTTATGGTAGTACAAAGTGTAAAGAAAATGATTATTCATAAGTATTTTATAAAATGGACAACAGACCCTGAACATAGAATAGGAAAACATTTAGGAGTCACAGTAGACAAGGAAATAATAGAAAAATTATTTCTATTGTAAAATAGTGGAAAGTAAAGTTTAAAATAAACACCGTATAACTGCCCTTTTAATTTCAACAAAATTGTTAGTTTTGCTAAATCCCTAATGTAACATTACCAGAGGATTCTACATATTGTTGGGTACATGACTAAAATGAGAAGTGGAAAGCTTGGAGGTGATTTAGTAAAGAGTCACAAATATACTTAAATTATTTAACTTTTTCTCAAAAGTCTTATTCCTGGAAATGAGATTATTTAGAGTAGAGGAAAGAAGATGTGTATATATTATAGGCCTATAAGTATAGTTCACCTAAAAAGTAAGATGTTTAATTTTTAAACTCTAGAACTAGGCATCCTGGTTATATTTAAAAATACTATGAAATTATTAAACACTGAAGGCAGCTACTGAAGATGGTCATAGAACCTAACATTCAGAAATATTTTAAAAATATTCTGGGATAATGTAACTTCTTTTGCAAAATGATTATCAAAGATATTTTAGGTAACTTGGTAATTTATGTTATTGGTCATTCTAAGGAGATTCCGAAGATTGTATTTAATGAATATTCCAACTTGGTCAAGTTATCGAAGTAGGACTTATAGTAGTGCCTCTGTTTAATTTGTTATTTATTTATTTATTTTTGCTGCATTGGGCCTTTGTTGCTGTGCGTGGGCTTTCTCTGGTTGCGACGAGTGGGGGGTACTCTTTGTTGCGGTGCGGTGGCTTCTCTTGTTGCGGAGCACGGGCTCTAGGCGTGCGGGCTTCAGTAGTTGTGGCATGCGGGCTCAGTAGTTGTGGCTTGTGGGCTCTAGAGCACACGGGCTTAGTTGCTCTGCGGCATGTGGGATCTTCCTGGTCCAGGGCTTGAACCCATCTCCCCTTCACTGGCAGGCGAATTCTTAACCATTGTGCCGCCAGGGAAATCCTGTTTAATTCGTAATAGCAAATAATAGATGTCACTTATTGAATACTTAATATGTGCAAACTACTGCACTAATTTTATTGTAGGAGAGGCAAACTTTTAACTTTACCCTCTTAGAGTTCTATTTGGCAGGGCCTGAGAATTAAATTGACGTAAGATAGATCAACAGGAGAAAAGCATACACCTGTATTTAATACATAGTTTTGTGTGAAACAGAGTCTGCAAAAGGAATGAAGACCAAAGAAATGGTGAAATCTACTTCTTTTATGTTAGGTTGACCAAAGAGAGGCAATTGTGGAAAAGTGACTAAGCTAGTTGGAGAGACTAAAGGAAGATAAGAATTATTTTAACAAGGTCTGTTTGTTGAGAATTCTCTCAGTCTCAACTTTTCATCTTTGATGATAAGAATGTTACTTTCCTTCTGGTATAGGGAGGACATCTTTCATATAGTAATTTCATTTCCTGCTTTTAAGAGAAAGAAGGAAAGTCAGTGTTTTTCTTGTATTTGCTGTTTTTCAAGTGCCTTTAACTCAAAACAGTCAATATGCCAGAGCAGCGTATTTTGAAGAAGGATGTTCTGAATTCCTTCATTATCATCTTAGTTTACATTCATGATAATCACATGAGGTATAGGTAGTATCATTACCCCCATTTCTACTGATAAGGAAATAGCTGTAGAGAATTTAAATGATTTCGTCAATGTCCTTTAGTCAGTAAGTGCCAGAGCCAGACCAAAATCTCTAACAAAATCTAGAAAGAACTCCGTCTTCAGTGTCATGCCTTTAAGCATTGTGTTTATATTTTGGAGATAATAAAGGCGCTAAAGCCTTTGATCTAGATGGGGTTTTTTTCCAGCAGTTTATCAACTATTAGAATCCTTACTAAGCGTCAGACACTATAAGTACATCCTGCGGTAGTAATGGAAAGCAAAATTAAATCCCTCGTTTCACGAAACTTACAGTTTAGTGGAAGAGGCAAAAATATAACAGCCTATTATAGTACCATGTGATAACTGATATAATAGGGGTAAGTGCAAGATACTAAAGGTGACACAAAGAAGTTCTAATGTCTTCTTTTATTTATATATTTAATTTATATTTGGGGTGCTGTTCTAGGGATATATAAGTAAATAAAATTTTCAAACGTCTCTGCTCTTGTGGAACGTATATTGGGGCGGAGTCAACAGTAAGCATAATAAATAAGTATATAGCATGTTAGAAGGTGACAAGTATTATGGAGGAAAGGAAAAGTAGAGAAGGGTAAGAAGGCTGTGGTGGTGATGAGTTGGGTGATGTTTGAGCAACGATCAAGGAAGTTAACTATGCAGATATCTTTGGGAAGAGCCTTCCAGGTAGAGGACTCAAGGCAAAAGCATACCCGGTGTGTTCAGAGTAATGATTGGGGTAGAGTGAGGGAGAAGGGAGAGTAGGAGGTTTTGACAGAGGTAATTGGGGCTTCACAGAGCACTGTAGGGACTTTAAGGAGCCATTGCGGGCTTTCGGTATATCTGGCTTATATTTGTAAAGGTTCACTCCACTTGCTATGTTGAGAATAGACGGTAGGGAGGCATTGACCACCAGTTAGAAGTCTCTTAGAGTAATCTGATTGAAAAGTAGTGGCTTAGGTAAGGCTGGTAGTGGTTAAATTCTGGATGTTTTTAAGGTACAACCAAAATGTTTTCTGATGGATTGGATGTGGAATATGAGAAAAAGAGAAGGCCAGATGACTCCAAGGTTTTCTGCTGAGCAACTAGAAGGATGGCGTTGCCATCAACTGTGAGATGGGGACGGTTTTCATAGGGAGCAGGTTTGGGATAGGGATGGACAATCAGGAGTTTGGTTTTGGACGTGGTAGATTTTTAAGTGTTTAATAGATACGCAAGTGGGGATGGTGGGAAGATTTTCCAGAGGAGATACCATCTAAATTGAGGCTGAAGAATGAATTGGTGGTGATTTATGATGAACTTTGAGAACATTCTTTATACACTTAAATGAATTGGCTTTTTCTACTTTTACATATTTACAAACTAGAGTAACGTCTAAACATCTAAAAAGTAATAACATTTAAAAGTAAAAAAATTGTTTATCCCAACAAATTATTCTAAGTAGTTAAGTTTTCAGAGTATTTCAGTAGCTACTGTATTCATGAGTTGTGCTGGGTGCTTTTACATATATTGCTTCTCACCATAATGCTGTAAGGTAAGTTTTATTTCCATTTTACATTTGGAGAAACGGAGTCTGAAGGCGATTACAGTTGCCTAAGGTCATTGATATACTAGGTGATGGGTCTGGATTCAAATCTAGGTATTTACATTGTATTGTCCATGCTCCTTATTTTAAAAATGTATATTTTTAACCTTGCAAAGTTTTAAACATTTGTTTAAGGTCTCAAGGAGTTGTCTTTTTGAGCATTAGTTATTCTGTATTGTAGCATAATGATACTCTTGAGACATAAGATTTGTAGATTCTTGGTCATGGAGTCAAGCCATTTGTTGGTCTTTTTGAAGTTCCTACACAGCTTTCAGTACAGTTTCCTATTACAGATACTCTCTCCATTCCTGGCCCTCGTTCCCATGTGTAGTGCTTAGAAATTTACAGCTGCTATCATCATCATCTTTATCCCTCTTTCTAGTATGCTGGGACCTTGGGAATCTCAACCCAAGCTTGTTGGATCATGTGTAAATTATAAAGCCTCAGAGATTAAGGGTATGGGGACTTCCCAATTAATGAAGAATGAGTTTTAACTCATTTATTTTGTCTGATGGAAACCATTTTTTGTTTCCTTCTCTTTATTGACTGTTTTCTGGGGAACTGAATTTGATAAATAGCTGTATTTCTGGCTGGAAAAGCAATATTCTCTGAGACGCCAGTGGGTATTTTCACTGTAAAAGTGAACATAAGTCATTCTACTTTGGTAGGGAATAGAAATATAGCTGTTCATTGAAATAGATTTACTTTTGAGGTAATGATGCCATATTTTAAAAACTTAAACCTTTTGCCTTTAGATCAAAATACATTATTTCTTAAATTTCATGTGAGCTAATACTCTTTTGCGGTACGCGGGCCTTTCACTATTGTGGCCTCTCCCGTTGCGGAGCACAGGCTCCGGACGCGCAGGCTCAGCAGCCATGGCTCACGGGCCCAGCCGCTCCGCGACATGTGGGATCTTCCCGGACCGGGGCACGAACCCGTGTCCCCTGCATCGGCAGGCGGACTCTCAACCACTGTGCCACCAGGGAAGCCCTCACCTTTTTTATTTTTTGTTTGGATGGTATCTTATCTTTAATTCATTTGGGGAAAAAGAAAAATGATTGGTCAAACAGAATTTTCTGTTAAAAGTATCCTACTACCTATTTTTAATAGTTATAAAACTAAGTCTATTACATCCTTGATTCATTGGAGTGCCCAGGGAATGAGTATTCTGATTATTTTTTTCCCAGAAATAACAGTTGTTATTGAAATTCTTACTTAATGGATAAGTGCAAGTGTAAAATTGAAATATTTTTTGATAATTTGAAGATGATAGAGGGCTGTTGGATTCTGATTTGACAATTTCAGCTACTACTAATCTCGTTTGGTAAAAAAAAAGTACAAATAAATATTAAATATGAGTCTTGATTTGATAATTTGAGCAACTAATCTTGTTTTGTAAACAAAGCATAATCAAATATTAAATGTGTAATAGTAATTTAAAAACACCAGAGATTTCAAAAGGAGGATGAAATTTAGTGCTAAATGAGTGATATAAACAAGTAAAATACTATGAGTTGATAATAAGAGAAGGTCATAGAATGATCAGGGAAGGCTTCTTTAAGGAAAAGGGACCTGAGCTTCAGACATTGAAGAGGGACTTCAAACATTACTTGTTATAACATTTTTATTGAGATATAATTTATACACCATACAGTTCACCCGTGTAAAGTGTACAATCCAATGGCTTTTGGTAAATTACATTATTACATTTTTGAAGTGGTGGTAAAAATATATAACATAAAATTTGCCATTTTAATACTTTTTATGTTTACAATTCATTGTCATTAATTACATTCAAAATGTTGTGCAAACATCACCACTGTCTATTTCCAAAAATTTTCATCATTCTAAATAGAAACTCTATAACTGTTAAGCACTAACTCCATTTCTCCCTACCCCTGCCCCTGGTAAACTTGAATCTACTTTCTGTCCTGTTGATTTGCTTATTCTAGATATTTCCTATAAGTGAAATCATATAGTATTTGTCCTTTTGTGTCAGGTTTATTTCACTCACTGTAATGTTTTCAAGGTTCATCCACGTTATAGCATGTATCCCAACTCCATTGCTCTTTAGGACTCAGTGATATCCCATTATACATATAAATAAATATTATATATATAATACAAACATATAAATATATATATATATATATCATTTTATTTGTCCATTCATCTATTGATGGACATTTGGATGTACAAATATTTGTTCAAGTCTCTTTGAATTTTTTTTGGTATGTATGTACCTTGGAGAAGAATTGCTAGGTCATGTGGTAATTTTATGTTTAGCTTTTTGAGGAACTGTCAAACTGTTTTCCATAGCAAGTGTCTTATCAAGCATTAATTTTTATTTTATTATACCATAGATATACAGTATGTAAAAAATTAGGCTGAATGAATACTGGCTTCGGTAAATACCATATATTTTTTTAAAAAGGAGCAAGGAAAGAAAAGAAACAGAAAACCATGTGTTACACATGAGAAAATGTGTATGTATAAAGAGCTACCTCTTAAAGTGAATTTTAGTACAATAATTAAACCTTCGGGTTGTATGTTATCTCAATATTGCTCTAATAGTTTATAAAACATGGTCACCAAATTTCTATTTCTCAGTCCCTAGGCATCTATTATAAATAGATAGGTACAGGTATTTCCGTAAGTAGTGCAATTTAGTTTATTTCTGCCCAATTTTAAGGTACTTCTATTTTAGTTTTTTAGTTGCCTTTTTTGCACTGTAAAGTAAAATCTCCCTTAATTATATCTAACTGGAAAATATTCCAATATATTCTATTTAGTCATTTTATATTTATTTACTTCATATAGGCTAACATTTTATATAAGTCTGAGACAAAAGACTAGAGGTATTTCAGCTGACATTTAAAAAATGACTCTCTTAAAGTATAAATTCTGGAATTCAGTGTGAGTTAAGAAAACAGTGTTTACCTATCTTTTCATATATCGGTGAGGTACCACTACGCCAAAAGAAGCTTATTTCATGGGCTTGATAAGATCATGTGACTCAGGAAATGGGAATCAATATTGGGATAGGGAAACTTTTTGACCTAATTACAGATTTCCCTAGGAGAGATATGTAATATCACAAGCACACATACAGTTATGAATCACGCTTGTGAACTCAGTATGGAAATAGTAACAGCAGATGTAATGAGTCTTCCTGGTAAGAATATTGGTTAGGATATCAGAGAGGTATTTCTCATCAAAGATGTACATGTGAATATTTGATGCATAGGGAGTTTGAAATAGCCAGCAATTTTGAGAAAATTGACACAAGATAGCTCATGGAATAATTTTTGTTTTCTTTGTTCAAACCTCTGAGACAAATTCCTTAATATTGATTTGAGCTTAGTGAGTCTTTCCACACCTAAGTAGGAACAGAGTTCGAGGTCATGGGGTGTCTAAATCATCAACAAAGTTTAGACTTAGGGAAAAACTTTGGGGAAATAATTTTCCACTTGGTTAAAACCAAAAAGACAACAGTCTGTTAAGTACAGAATTGTGGTAGACTTTTAGATACTTTGAATAACCTACTGAAAATTAAATAATTAGATAAAATATTTTTAAAAAATTTTATTGTGGCATTGTTGAGCTAAGGAAGTAAAGAATTTAAAGGGATAAAAAACTAAGTGAAATAGAAAATTTGAGGAGGGGGATTAGAAGACAATATTCTTAAAATGTCCATAGTACATAAAGAGACCTACAGACTGAAAGCAATTCCTATTAAAATCCCAATGGCATTTTTTACAGAAATAGAAAAAAAAACAATTCTAAAATTCATATGGAACCATGAAAGATCACAAATAGCCAAATCAATCTTTAGAAAGAAGAACAAAGTTGGAGGCATCAATTTCCTCATATAAAAATATATTACAAAGCTACAGTGGTCAAAACAGTATGTTACTGACATAAAGACAAACATATAGACTAAAGGAACAGAATAGAGGGTCCAGAAATAAATCCATGCATATACAGTCAATCTTCAAAAAGGGTGCCAAGAATATGTGATAAGGAAAGCCTAGTTTTTCCAACAAAAGGTGTTGGGAAAACTGCATATTCACATACAAAAGAATGAAATTGGACCCTTATCTTACACCATACACAAAAATCAACTCAAAGTGGATTAAAGACTTCAATGTAAGATCTGAAGCTGTAAAATTCCTAGAAGAAAACTCAGGGGAAAAGCTTCTTGACATTGATCGTGGCAAAGGTATCACGGATATGACACCCAAAGCATTGGCAACAAAAACAAAAATTAATGAGGGAGACTGCATCAAACTAAAAAGCTTCTGCATAGCAAAGGAAACAATTGTCAGAGAGAAAAGGCAACCTATGGAATGGGAAAAAATATTTGCAAACTACATATCTGATAAAGTGTTAATCTCCAAAACATATGAGAACTCTTACAGTTCGATAGTAAAAAAACTAATAGTCTGATTTTAAAAATGGGCTAACAACTTGAGCAGACATTACTCCAAAAAAGACATACAAATGGCCAACAGGTATGAAAAAATGCTCAATGTCACTAAGTATCAGAGAAATGCAGATCAAATCCACAATGAGATATTACCTCATACCTTTCAGGGTGGCTATTATCAAAAAAACAAAAAACAGTGAGTATTGGCTAGGATGTGGAGAAATTGGAACCCCGCACACTGTGGGAATGTAGAATGGTGCAGTCACTTTGGAAAATAGTATAGAGGTTCCTCAAGAAATTAAAAATAGAATTGGGCTTCCCTGGTGGCACAGTGGTTGAGGGTCCGCCTGCCGATGCAGGGGACACGAGTTCGTGCCCTGGTCCGGGAAGATCCCACATTACGCGGAGCGGCTGGGCCCCTGAGCCATGGCCGCTGAGCCTGCGCTTCCGGAGCCTGTGCTCCGCAACGGGAGAGGCCACAGCAGTGAGAGGCCCGCGTACCGCCAAAAAAAAAAAGAAAAAAAAAGAAAAATAGAATTAGCATATAATCCAGCAAACTCACTTCTGGGTATTTATCCAAAAGAATTCAACTCACAATCTTAAAGACATATTACTGCACCTATATTCATTACAGCACTGTTCACAGTGGCCAAGTTGTAGAAACCACCTAACTGTCCATCGACAGATGAATAGATAAAGAAAATGTAGTTATATGAATACAGTGAAATAACTATTTGGCCTTAAAAAAAGAAGGAAAATCTGCAATATGCAACAACATGGATGAACCTTGAGGACGTTATGCTTAGTAGAATAAGCCAGTCACAGGAAGACAAATACTGCATGATTCCACTTACATAAAATATCGAAAATAGTCAAATTTATTAGAATCAAAGCGTGGGATGGTGGTTGCCAGGGACTGGGGGAAAGGAGAAATGGGGGGTTACTAGACAGTGGGCACAAAGTTTCAGTTAAGAAGGTAAATAAGCTCTAGAGATCTGTTGTGCAGCATTGTACGTACAGTCAACAGTAGTGTATTGTACACTTACAAATTTGTTAAGAGAGTAGATTTCATATTGAGTGTTCTAACGACAGTAAGATAAATTTAAAAAAAAATTAAAAGAGGGTAAAAGAAGATCACTGAAGTCAGCTTTCTTTTCAAGATACTTGCTGCACCCTGGTGATAGGAGTATTTATTAGGTTGTGTAATATTCCATAGTAGAAATCAAATTATCTTGCTATTAATTCTTTTTTTTAAATATTTATTTATTTACTTGGGTGCATCGGGTCTTAGTTGCGGCATGTGGGATCTTTTAGTTGCGGCATTCAGGATCTAGTTCCCTGACCAGAGATCGAACCCAGGCCCCCTGCATTGGGAGCGTGGAGTCTTAGCCACTGGACCACCAGGGAAATCCCATCTTGCTATTACTTCTATTTCAAAATATCTCTACTTCCAGTTAGAAACAATATGGTCCCTTTTGAACCTCACTTTTTCAAACTTTTAAGTTCCTTCTTTCTAAAAGTATCTGTACCTTTAGTATAACTAACTGTTATCTACTTTGCCCCTTCTCATTTTTGTTCTTTTAATTATTCTTTTATCATTCAATTTTAAAAGATTACTGGTCATGTGGTTAGAAGCATCAAATGAATCCTAGACCTAATTTTATTCCCAGTATCTTAGTGCACTGATTGAAAAACACATCTAATTTTCCAAAATCAAATTAATCCCTGATGAACATGTAGACACACACTCAAATAGACTTAATGGCTTAGAACTTTCTGGAACTAGTTTATGTGAAATTCAAATGAAATTTTTTTAGAGATACCACTGCTTTTTTTCTAGGAAGAATACCTTTCCAAGTCTTAGTTTTCACCTAATAGTTGGAATTAATTTTCTTTCTAGATATAATTTCTTTATTGCCATTTCTTGAGAGGTTATATTCTAGAGTCTAGTGCTTCTACACTTTCTACATACAAAAAACAAAAGGAAAAACTGTCCAAATAGACTCGGAGGTTGATATTCCAATTCGAAGAATCCTCCCCTTTACTGGTCCAAGTAATGTTTCCTTTCACTTTGAAAGCTTTTCAAGGTCCTCTAAGGAAATATGGTTAGAGTTAGTGTCTCTGTTTGTCTCTGACATATTCTCTGAGTCTTCCACACCTATCAGTTTTTCCAGGATGCTACCCCAGACCTTGTCACCGGTAACCCTATCAGACTGGATGGAGTGGTGTTCAAGGTATGTTTGTGGCCCTTGCCTACTACGCAAACACTGGCCTTTTCCAGTGTAACACCAAATGTGGATGAGTCAACAGCTGGGGAGTTTCTTTGCTTGCTGTTCCTCTTCCCAGATCCCCCTTTTTATCTTCCTTCTTCCAAGATTGGCCAGAATTCCTATTATCTTGTTACTCTATTGTAGTGATTTGAATTCTGAATTTTATTACTGAGTCAGCCTAAAAAACTTCTTCTAGAGTTCTTAGCAGATTTCTCAAGGTTTTGGGCTTCTCTTCAGTATATCAGGCTACATTTTAAAAGAAAACCTCAATTTTTTGTCCTCAGGAACATTGAGGTCTCCTTGCTGCCATCCAGCTTTTCTTTGATGGCCATCTAGCATCTGTCAGAAGGCTCTCTTTTCTTATAATTCCAAACTTAACTGGGGACCCCAGGAATCTCTAATTTTTCATTACCATAGTTTAGATACTTTTTTAGGAATACCACGACTTCTCTGTTGGCTTATCCTGTAAAGTATCATACTTGATATTGAACAAAGGGTTTGTTTGTGAGTGATGGATTACTTATCAGTCCTACTAATAGTGCCAATTTTTGGACACTTTAACCTCTTTGGATATTTTATATTGTTAAGATTCTTTTACTTACCTCATTCTTTCCCTTTGCTTTTTCTTACCCTCCTCACATCCTGGGACACAACTTATGGAGGGTGGAAACGGACTCAGTACTCTCAGTTATTCATCTCTAACTCCAAAAGGAAAGTTTTTAGGATCTCAAAAATTGGGAAGTGGAGAACAGGACATTGGTGGTAATGATGTTTCCCTTGCTGACCCTGTATTGTAATAAATATATAGTTTGTAAAAGGCAGGCCCTGCTCTCTAAACTGTAGCCTAAGTTATGAGTAGTATCCTTTCTGAAGGTTGGGGTGTTTCCTGAAACAGGCCTATCTGGTTCTTTGTGGAATTACTGCCTAAGTACTGGGAGATATTCCTCCACCTAATAAACAGCTTGTAGAAGTCTATATCTATTTTCCCTCTCTGAAAGCTTTTCTAAAATCTTTATTGCCTAAGAAGATTGGTTTGTTCTAATCTGTTTATTTCATTAATCATTCTGTAGACATGATATTGAAACTGAACTTTATGGATATTCAATTATCTTAGTATAATATGGCAAATTGTAATTCAAATCTCTTGAATATCTGGGACAATAGGTTCCATTTCTAGGTCCAGTTACCCTCCCATCTTCCTGGCTCCCTCTGTGTGTGGGTGAGGTGGAGCCTGAAGAAGTGATAGACCATGGTAAGGGCTACCTGGTAAGGGATATGTGGGTAACTGTAGAGCCTTACCCAGATAGTCACTTGTCCTTGTAGAAACTTTTTTGGAGGAGTGGTGGTCCCGTTTCCCTACTTCCTTTCAGTATGCCTAGTGTATATGTAAAACTCAGTTTAAATACTCTACTTATAGGACATAGCAGCCAGCGCCTATGAGAGTTCTTTGAGAAGTGGAAGGAGAGATCCTTGGTTTGGATTTCTCTGTCCTTACTATGACAGGAAGATGGCTGGAAGTTCTCATACCTGCCCTTGTTACCAATCACCCTGAATGCTCACCTGGATACAGGGTAGACAGTCTGTAATATTCATTTAGCTTATGCATATATACGTATTTAGAACCTTTGTGTAACAGTAAAGCCAGTTATAGAAGCTCCCTTTACATGTATTTGCTGTTATGAATTATTTGCTGTATACAATTATTTACTGTATGAATTATTCTGTTTTTATTTTCCCACTTGGCTTTTGGACTTTAAGATGATGATTATTTCTAATTTTTTCCCATTTTCTCGTGGTGCTCTTCTTTTCCAGGCTGTCTGTATATTTTTCCTACTCTTCTTGTACTCATCTTAATCCCTCTCACCACCTCATTTTAGCAGATCTTTTTCTTTTTTTCTTTGCATTTTAGTCAGACTTATAGCATCCTTAATATTAGTAATATTATATACCAGGCCAACAGTGCAATCAACACTAGTTGATTGTTATTTTCATTTGAACCCCCAGATTGATATTATCTAGTAATGTTGAATTGAAGCTTTGTAAAGCACTGTGGCAACGAATCTCAACCCTCCTTGCCCATTAAAATCTCCTAGAGAGCTTTCTAAAATTATTAATGCATAGCATAGCCCCCATCCCCAGAGATTCTGATATAATTGGTCTGGAATTGGGCTCTGCATGTATATAAATATTTTTAAGATCCCCCAGGTGATTCTAATGTATAGCCAGGATTGAGAATCGTTGCATTAAAGAAAGTCTAGGGTAAAACTTTTTGTAGTAAAAAATTCATTTAATAGTAAATATTTGAAAACCTAGTAGTTGAAGGCACTATGTCCAATTCTCTTCTACTGTGAAATAAATCATACACTCCTTTGTTTCACTAGATTCTAAATTAAGATTTTTTTAATTGGTCAAATTTTCTCTGAGTAGATGAGTCCCTTCATTTGTAGTAGCTTATTTTATCTGTGGATATTTTGTAAATCATTTTCATAATGTTACTCCTCCTGTTCATCAAGATTTAAAATAAATTGATAGTGTTTATATAATAACCATGTAGCTTTGTAAATCAAGTTCTGTTTACTAAGGCAGATTTTGAAACGTTTTTGCTGTCTGTGTCTTTGTTTAAAATATAACCTTTATATGAGATTGAAGAGTAGACCCAAACAAATTTATGTGAAACTTTGTTAGAGGAATATTCTAGACCTGTACTTTTATGTATTTGTATATAGTATTTTATATTTATATGAAAAAGTATCTTATTGTGTACGCTGGGTGGAATCTCATTTATCCTCTATGGGACTCCGATATACGTCTTAAGAGAGAGATGTTCAGTGAGATTCATAAAACAAATGTGACTCAACTGACCCCAGGGTGTTGCTATGTTTTAAGTAAAGTAAAATTAGCTAACAAAAATGAACTAGTAGACCCTAACTCCTTACTTTAGTGAATTTGAGAAGTTTGGTATAACTATGGAAAAGAGTTTATTAGCACAAATAGGTCACATGAATGGCAAGTTACATTTTTTTTTTTTTTTTTTTGGTTTCAACAGTTTATTAAAATTCAGAAATGAGGACTAGGTGCCAACAGAAGACACTCTGTACTGTGTGCTTTACAAGTCAGGTTTCTTGAATGATAGATAGGGTAAATTACTAATCAAGAGTGATGCTTTTCCTTTAATTATCACATTTATAGTATATTTATAATATACTTAGACAAAGTTAAAACAAAGTGTAGACATTTATTGTATTCAATTTACTTGACCAGTTTGTGGAAACTTTTTTGAAGAGATTTTCTGATTTACTTTTTTAGGTGAATGAATTTTTGGAATTAAAGAGGTCTTCAGCTATTTATTCAACAAATATTCTTTGAACACATTCTATGTGCCAGGACTATTCTAGGCTTGTGAAGATACAGTAGTGAACAAAATGGATATATTAGTCAGTAGTCTTATGGGGGAGTCAGACAAATAAGAAAAATAAATGAAATAATTTTAGATGGTAATAAGTGCTAAGGAGAAATGGTGCTGGTGATGTAGTGCTGATTTTTAAATAATATGGCCAGGAAAGGCCTCATGGAGAAGGCAATGTGACAGGACATTTGAGCATTCTGAACTAAACTTTCAGGAGAAGGTTAAAAAAAAAAAAAAAAAAAGGAGCATTACTGGTGTATTTAAAAAAGTAAAATCCCAAGCATATGGGAAAACTATAGTTTAGAGATGTTAAATTGCCCAGTGTCACATGCTATTGATTAGTATCATAGCTGCAAATGGAATTCAGGCATCCCTATTCCCTATGCTCTTTTCTTCCTTGTTATTTTACTCTTATTTGGGGATATGAGGATGAGGTGAGGTTAGTTATTAAATATGTTATTGTTAAACCTTTCTGCTATTTATTTAGAAGATCTATAATCACCTAAAAATTGATATTTTAGATAAGAAAACATAAACAATGATAAAATGTGTTGCTCCTAAGTACAAAATTACAGGAGACCAAAAAGGATAAGTTAATATTCATACTTAAAACAGAGTGGGTACTGCTTGAAAATAAGAATGAGTAAATTTTTCTACTATTATGGTAGTGGGATTAGGTTAAGTGATAAAAGACTTGGAATGCAAGATAAAGACTACTTTGTATTAACTTTAACAAGGTTATGGGAGTTGTCCAACAAAGCAGCTGGAAACACTGGAGTTAGTATAGGGTATTAAAATAGTTTTCAAGGGAAGTCAAGGTCTTACACAATAAATGAAACCATCAAATCAGAAAAATGAGGAAGAATGAAAAGTTGATAGTAGTGACAGCACTAGAGTAGAATCAAGTAGAAACAGGAGAGCGGGTTCAAAATTAGGATCATGATTGACAAGTATATGTCTGTCCCTCTTGCAGGTCCTTAATATTTGTTGTTGACTTTGGAGTGATAGATTAAAGGAAATGTGTAGGCCTCGTTGGTCAACATTTTTCTACTTCAGAAACTGAAAATGTGTAAGCAGTTTGTGTAGTTATTGACAAGTATATTTAAGAAAACTTACTTTAAAGTTATTCCGACATAAACAATTTATAAGAAGTAAGGAGAGACTTTTCTCAATCTTAAGTTTCTCATTTTTTTTAACTGACTGGCAACTGATGATAGATATTAAGTCAGAATTCCTCATCTGTAAAATTGAAGTAATAATGCCTGATCTACCTACTTCAGGGTTTGTCCTTAGGGTAAAGTGAGAATATATGCGCATACTTTTTTTGGTAAATTATCAAGTTCCATATAAATTTTAAAGATTATTATACATTCTCATTCAAAGCCTTTTATTGAGGTCTTACATTCTAGGTTTAAGGCTGTAAAGGTGATAAGCAGTAGTCCCTGCTTCTCAAGGATCTCACATTGTGGTAGGAAGTCAGATATCAAAACAGAAAATTGCTGTACAATGTTGTAAGTGCTTTAATTAGGGAATATACCAGAGCAACAAGAAAGGAGTACCTAAGACTACCTCAGTGAATTAGAACGGTTCCCCAGAGTAGGTAATAACATGAGATGAAACCTAGAATGTGTATAGGAGTTTAACAGGGAATAAGGGAAGGACATTTGAGGGAAGTGAACACCATGTACCAAATACATGGCATGGATGCATGGGAGACCATATTATATTTGGGGAAATGGCGAGAAGTTTAGTTACTTAGTGTATGAGAAGAGAGTGACACCAAAGATGAAGTCACAGGCCTCATTAAGAAGAGCTTTTTATGCCAAACAGAGGACCTGGGATTTTATCGTGTATTTGATGGAGAGATAATGAAAGATTTTTTTAAGTGGTAGAGTGGCAGGATCAGATTTTTATATTAAAAAGATTACTATTAAAATAAATAGGATTGCTGTGTCTGCGTGGAGGAGTGGAGAAGAGAAGCAGAGGAACCTCTTAGAAGGCTCTTGAAGTATTTCCAGTAAGAACTGACTTAGGATTATGCTAAGATGATGGTGGGAACAGAGAGAAGATATTTAGGAATCAGAGTCAGCAGAAGAGAGTGGATAATTTGTGGTTTAGAATCTCAAGCTTATTTATCTCTGTTAAATCCCTCTATTATAAAAATCTAGCTAGTCATGTGACTATTGGAATGAAGTTGTGGAACAAGTCTGGTAAGTACTTAGGAGCTCATATGTTGGATAAACCTGTTAGTTCCCAAACTGAATTAATGTAACTTTAGCAAGTTAAAAAATTATTTCTGTATGTATCTCTGTCTCTGTCTCTACCTCTGTCTCTGTCTCTATATCTATAGAGAGGGAGAGAGAGGGAGAGAGGAGGGAGGTAGAAGGGAGAGAGGGAGAGTGATGTAAAATTAACTAAATGGATGAGTGCCTGAGTTTGATAAGTGAAACATGAAAGGTCATACTAGGGACATTCTACATTTAGTCTTGAATATGGAGGCTAGAATTGAGAATACTGATTTTAAAATTTCAATAGAGAATGCATTAAGTCAAATAGCATTTTATCAACATGAGATCCAGAGGTTCTTGTTTTTAACATCTTTATGGACATACAATTCACATACCATACAATTCACCCATTTAAAGTATGTAATTCAGTTTTTAGTGTATTCACAGAGTTGTGCAACCATAACCATAGTCAACTAAAACATTTTCATCATTCCCAAAAAGAAACCCAATTCCCATTAGTAGTCATCTCCCATTTTTCCTCAACTGTCCCATGGCCCAAGGCAACTACTAATCTACTTTGTGTCTTTATAGATTTGCCCTTTCAGGGCATTTCATATACATGGAATTATGCAGTATGTGGTCCTTTATGATTGGCTTATTTCACTTAGTATAACATTTTCAAGGTTCTTCCATGTTGAAGCATGTATCAATACTTCATTCTTTTTATTACTGAATATTTCATTGTATAGATATAGCACATTTTATTTATCTATTTATCAGTTTATAGTCATTTGGATTATTTCCACATTTGTGTACAAGTTTTTGTGTGGACATATGTTTTAATTTCTCTTGGGCATATAATTAGGAAAAGGATTGCTGGGTCATCTGGTAACCCTATGTTTAGCCTTTTTTTTTTTTTTCAAATTTTTTTTCAATTTTTTTTTAATTTTTTTTTTTTTTTTTTTTTTTTTTGCCGTACGCGGGCCTCTCACTGTTTTGGCCTCTCCTGTTGCGGAGCACAGGCTCCAGACGCGCAGGCTCAGCGGCCATGTCTCACGGGCCTAGCCACTCCGCGGCATGTGGGATCTTCCCGGACCGGGGCATAAACCTGTGTCCCCTGCATCGGCAGGCGGACTCTCAACCACTGCGCCACCAGGGAAGCCCATATGTTTAGCCTTTTGAGGAGCCCAAATATTCTTAACTTTTGAACATTTGAAGTGGAATATTCAGATGAGCATTTAAAGTACAGACAGTTTTGTAGTTTCATTAGATATATATGGTTCTATCATTATACTACATTTATCTTAGTAATCAGTAAGCTATTTATAAAGGCTACTTAAATTTTTTTATCACTTTAATGCTTGTTTTTAGAATGATCTTATTATTGAGTTGGTACTTTGTAGAAATACTAAAAAAATGGCTTATAGTTGTATTTATTATATCACTATATTTAACAGTTATATGATGTTTTCATGTATTTAGTGCAGGTCATGTTAAGACACATTTGAGATGTATACTTAGAGCCTTGTATTATGAAAGTAGGCAGTTAAATTCTCTCTGAGCAATGTTTTGAAGGGTCTTGAATCTTCCAAATGAAAAGTTAGGAGTATTATTATATTAATATTTTGGCCTGTCAGTGCAATAAGGAATGGACCATCTATATGCAGTTCAGAAAATAATAAAAAATTAAGAGGAAAATGGAAGAGGCATATTTGAAAGGATGTTAGTGCATAATTTGACTAAGTTTTATAGCTAAGAGATGGTATAGGGGATTATTGTAACTATTTGTGAATTTTTAGAAATTATTGAAGTCATAAAGGAGAAATCTTGGTCTTTAAATTACTAAAAAAAGTTATACTCTGAACAAAATTAATTTTTTGAATAATGAAAGTTATAAAATTATGCATTATCTTCTCAGGAAAAAGCAGTTTTACTATTTTGCTTATCTAAAAACTAAACTGAAAGTGTTGCTGGTATCTAAAAACAAGATTTAAAATTTTAGTATTATCTAAAGCTAAAGTAATGATAACACTCTTTTGAGAGGCAGATTGACAGGGGATACTCTAATATACTTCTTGACCGTCTATTCAGATTTACCTGTGAAAGAAATCTGCTTGGAAATGAAAATGCTCTTGACATTTTTAACTTATTTTTGCTCACACTGAATTTATGAAAGAAATAGTATTGACTTTTAATGAGCTATTTTCTCACTCTTGTATATTTAGTTTGAAGAAAAATAAAGATATTTGCTTCTGAATTTTGGCCAAACACTCAAGAACAAAATACCTAGCAGGAAGTGTGCTAAGCATTCTCTTCACAATTGCTCTTTGAAGGAGGTGTAATTAATCCGTTTTACTGATTCAGAAACTAAGACTCAACAGACATACTGGCTATGTGTTGAATAATACAGTGAATTCATAAAACAAATACAGTCCGTGTAATTAGTAGCTCCCTGGGTAGAAGCTAAAATGCTCTATAGTTCAAAGATGGGAAGTTGTGGCCTAGGATTAGTCAGATACAGCTTTATGGATAAAGTGATTCTTGGGCCTATATTTGAAGGAATATAGTATTTAGATTGTTGAAAGGGAAAACAGAATAGGTAAATAGCATGAGTAAAGATGACAAAAGAAGACTAAACATGACATTTGTTGTTAGGAAGTTTTCTGCCAGTCTCAGTTGCAAATAACAGTAACCCACTAAAACTCAATTAAAAGGATAGGTACTTGGAAGGCTACAGAGAAGTCTCAGGGAATATAGAAAAATCAAAAAGGCAGCCTAAGGAAAAGTACCTGAGATTGGCCATACTCTTATCTCCTCTCTCTCAGGACCACTCACCTCTCTGTACATGTATTCTTTCAACATTTTTCCCAACCCACTTTTCTTTAGCTTGTATATCTTTAGGCCTATAGCCTTTATGATCTCCTACTCAACAACAACTTCCCCTCCTATTAGTTAAGACATGTGTCAGGGAGAATCTGATTAGATCATAGCATCTTTCAGAGGCAGCTAACACATGTCATAGATTTCCGGTCAGCCATTATCTCCTTGGGTAATGTCTGGTTCAGACAGCTTTGACCACAGGAGTGGGGTCATATGACCCATTGTTGAGGGTCAAGAATTACCTCAGTAGCAAGAAGTCCTGTCTGGTACCTTAGATGGACTGTATAGAGGAAGCATGAGTGAAGCACAGGGAAATCTCAGTGGGGCATGGACCTCCTACACCCTGGATGTGGGTGAAGGGTAGAATTTTGCCTTCAGGGAAACTGTCATCATATAAAAATTACTTCAAGGCAGAGATCTTTCTTTCTTCCTGGTTGTTTACTCTATCAGTGATGTTGTATCTCCCCAAACTCTTAAGCTTTTGCACTCCCACCCTGCCTGCCCACCCCCCTCATCACCCTAGCTCTTCTTTCCCACTTTTATGTAGTATGTGAGGAGGTGGATTTAAAATTTTTTCTTCCTGTATTTTTAACATATTTTCTGAATTTTGTAAAGTTAGCACATACATTTCTCTTTACTAGAAAAAATTTTTTAAATTTGTAATAATTTATATTTGCATTAGATTATGGTGAGAATAGTGTGAAATGAAGATTATTTGATGATGAACTTTTATAAGGGAAAGATTATGACATTCATCTTTATATTCTAGCAACTAAGCCATTATATAATTTTGTAGTAGATGATCAATAATAGTTGTTAAATGAATTAGCAATAGGCCAGCTATAAGAGGCAGAGAGAGAATGAATCCTTTATGTAAAATAATTTTTCCTTTAAATTTTACTAGAATTCTCAAATTTCTCATTGTCTTTAACTTCAGTAGTATTGATTTTTTAAATGTATTTCTTCTTTGATTAAAATTTATATATAGTTTTGGATACTCATCTCTTTCTCCTACTTTACTGTAATATGAGATACTGCCATGTGGTCTCTGTAGATATTAAAATTTACAAGTATAAATGAACCATAAATGTAATCCTTAGAGAATAATTAAAAGTATATAAATATCCTGTATATAATAAAACAATTATAAATCTGTACTTAGAATTGGATTCTAGGATGGCAATTTATTTTCAGAAGCATTTTACTTTTTCATACTAAATGTTTTTTTATTTTCCTGAATATGAGAAAATGTGTAGCTTTTAATATAGAAATACCTAATCGTTAACAAAATAAAGGATAAATGTGATATCTTTCCACTGCATATTTGACTTATTTTCCTACTTGACTGTTTGCTCATCTACACATATGGCCCCCCAAAAGACTACCCCAACTCCTAAGTCTATACCATCTTTCAATACCTGGTATCACTGTGACAGTCACATAGCTCAATTTCTTGCAAGTAAGAATCTGTTTAACTTAGCCTTGATTAGATTTCCACCATTGCTTCAACCTATTAGACTCTAAAACCTTGAAGTAGACTACTTAACGTAATTGACTTATTTGTTATATCCCAAACACCTAGCATCCTTCATGGTTTAATAAGTGTTGTCTGAAAGGTTGAACATAGAATGTTTTCATAAATGGTTAAACTTTGTATAATTGATGTCACTTACAGCATCTGGGTGAAAGAACTTTGATCTATCCTTAATTAGCTAAGTGTAGAAGAGTAGAAGACTAGTATTTAGGTGGCATCCCAGGTGCCCAGCGAATATAATGCCCCATATTTCTTTGTCATAGGCTGGAAAATTAACAGTATAGGTCTCTGGGTCCTAAAGGAATTCTAAGAATTTTGTATAACCACTTTCACTTTAATGGACTGTTTACAAAAAGCATGAATTCTGCTAGTGTAGTAGTATACACACAAACACACACAAGAGTGTATATATAGTGGTATATATAGCATATATAGTATATATAGATGCTATACTAGTATAGCATCTAGTATGACTAGGGATCGTAAAATCCTTCTGTGTTTGCCTGTAAAAACTGTACATTATCGGGAAGCCACATAGATCAGCGTTTTTCAAGCTTCTTTGACAGCAACCCAGAATATTTCACTTTTTATGACCCTACTATGTGGATTTCATGATCCTCTGATGGGTTATGACCCACAGTTTTAAAAATATGGCTGCAACTTGGACTAAAGAATTCAGTAAATAGGAATGACTTAAAATTTGAGGATTGGTAGCCAGTGTTTCCTGTGTATTATTTATCTTCTGTCACTGGAGTAGTGGGTTTTTCTGAAATTCTGATATAAGTTCTAGTATAAAGAGTAGTAGTTCACCAAGTCTTTAGCTTCTTTTCCAACTCTTGAAAGATCCTGCCTATACCGAGTGTCATCAGCATCAGTGGAGGGGCGAGGGAAAACCCAGGCAAAGAAATCCTGTATCTGCTCCTGTTCTATGAAGCCACTTTTTTTTTCTGTTTAATTCTGTCTCTAAACACACTGAGAACTTTTAGCAGGTATATGTGTATCACCTCTTCTGCAAATAATAATTGGACTTACAATGTTGTGGATAGAATAAAACGCTTCATGGTTTAATAAGTGCTGTCTGAAAGGTTGGACATAGATTGTTTTCGTAAATGGTTAAACTTTGTATAATTGATGTCACAATTGTGTTAGGGATATTTTAATGGAAACATTTAAGAAGTAATGCAAGATGTAACAAGAGAGTTATTTGAAGTTACCTTCTAAGTGAATAGTTCAAGATTTTAAGTGAATAGTTTATAAATAACTCAACTCCATTTTAAATAATCTCCAAGAGATTTTAAAGATATTTTCAATATTTTGGTAATATACTCTGTAAACAAACCACGACAGCATGATAATAGTTTCAGTTTCTTCATGGAGGTAACTGCTGACCCAGATAACTTCTTGTCCATCAACCTTCCTCTAGAAAACTTTAATAAGGTAGTATCTGCCCTGAGGCTGCCAACTCATGCTTTGACAGTTTTAACAGCTGTAGTTACTCAGTATGAAGCAGGCTACCTCACTAAGCAAGATTTCAGTGTTTGAGGGACGAGTATCATTTAGACAAGTGCTATAGAACAGAACTTTCTATAATGATAATGTGATGTCTGTTGAGCACTTGAAATATAGCTAGTGTGACTTTAAAATTTTTAGTTTTAATTAAGATTAATTATCTGCGTGTGGTTGGCTAATGGCTACCATATTGGACTGTGCAGATTTAGACATTGCTTTTGATACACTGGTCTTTGGTTCATCAGAATTGCTTGTCTAGTTGAACGATGTCCATAAAAATTGGAATGGAATCTAATGAAAAGACTTGATTTTTAAAATCTAGTTAGAGGTATAACCACACAGAGGAGAACTATTTAAGGTGACTTAAATATTGTAATTTGACTATATGTCCCTAGTGGACTATATTCTGAGGACCAAAATTGCTGTGTTTTCAGTGAACATATTCTTGTATTATTATAATTTTGGTATTGTTATTCTGAGGCTATCGCTTGTATATTGTATCATAAATCAAATGAGTAATTCTGTGTTGTAAAAATTGATCAGGTACAATAAAAATCCTATAGTCCTGAGTTTAAACTGAAAGTGTTAACAGGACCCTAGTTGTAAAAGAATGAAATACAATTAAAAAAAACATTTTTTTCTATGTTCCAGGCCTGTAACCTAACTTCATATACTCACAATAGCTGAAATCTTTGCTGAGGCTTGCACTCATGAGGGTACACTCTTCCATTCTTACTCCCCACAGTTATGTACATGTTCTTGACCCCTTATCATGTCTGACCCCTTACTTCTTTTAACCTTTTGACCTGCTTTACCCATTTATCCCACCCCTCTTCCACCCCCTACCTACGGAAACCACCAACCCGTTTTCTGTATCTCTGAGCTTGGTTTTGTTTTGGTTTTGAGATTTCACATATAAGAGAGATCATACAGTGTTTGTCTTTCTCTGACTTATTTCACTTAGCATAATGCCCTCAAGGTTTATCCATGGTGTTCCAAATGGCAAGATTTCATTTTTCTTATGGCTGAATAACATTCCATTATATATTTATCACAATATTTCTTTATGCATTCATCTGTCAGTGGACACTTAGGATTATCCCATATCTTGGGTATTGTAAATGGCACCGCAGTGAACATGGGGGTCCATATGTCTTTTCAAGTTAGTGTTTTCATTTTCTTAGTATAAGTACCCAGAAATAGGATTGCTCATAGTATATTCTTGGCTGCATTGTCATAAATTAGTTGACCATAATATATATGGGTTTATTGCTGGGCTCAATTCTGTTCCATTGGTCTATGTGCCTATTTTTTAGGCCAATACAATGTTCTTTTAATTACTATAGCTTTGTAATAAAGTTTGAAATTACGTAGCATGATGCCTCCAGCTTTTTTATTCTTTCTCAGGATTGCTGTGGCTATTCAGGGTCTTATACGGTTCCATACAAATTTTACGATTGTTTGTTCTGTTTCTGTGAAGAATGCCATTGGAATTTTGATAGGGATTGCATTGAGTTTGTAGGTTGCTTTGGGTAGTAGGGACATTTTAACAATATTGATTCTTCCAACTCATGAGCACCGAATATCTTTCCATATTTTTGTGTATTCTTTAATTTCTGTAATATCTTATGGTTTTTAGTATACAGGTCTTTCACCTCCTTGGTTAAATTTATTCCTAGGTATTTTATGCTTTTAGTTACACTCATAAATGGAATGTTTCCTTAAACTTCTAGTTCAAATAGTTTGTTATTATATTATAGAAGCACAACAAATTTTTGTGTATTGATTTTGTATCCTGCAACTTCACTGAATTTATTTATTAGTTCTAATAGTTTTTTGATAGAATCTTTAGGTTTCTCTCTATGTAGTATTATATCTTCTGCAAATACTGAGAGTTTTACATCTTCCTTTCCAATTGGGTTTACTTTTACTTCTTTTTCTTATCTCGTTGCTGTGGTTAGACCTTCAATACACTATGTTGAATAAAAGCAGTAGGAGTGGGCATCCTTGTTTTGTTCCTGATCTTAGAGGAAAAGCTTTGAGCTTTTCACCATTGAGTATGATGTTAGCTGTGGGCTTGTCATTATGGCCTTTGTTATGTTGAGGTTATGTTCCTCTATACCCACTTTGATGAGTTTTTATCATAAATGGATGTTGAATTTTGTCAAACACTTTTTCTGCATCAAGTGATATGATCATATGATTTTTATCTTTCATTTTGTTAATGTGTTGTATCACATTGACTGATTTGCTGATGTTGAGCCAGCCTTGCATTCCTGGAATAAATGCCACCTGATCATGGTGTGTGATCCTTTCAGTGTATTTTTAAATTCAGTTTGCTAATATTTTGTTGAGAATTTTCACACCTATGTTCATCAGAGTTACTGGGTTATAATTTTTTTTCTTGTGGTGATCCTTGTCTGCTTTTGGTATCAGGGTAATGCTGGCCTTGGAAAGTGAGTTTGCAAGAGTTCTCTCCTCTTCTATTGTTTGGAAGAGTTTGAGAAGGATTGGTGTTAATTCTTCTTTGAATGTTTTATAAAATTTACCAGTAAAGCTGTCTGGTACTGGACCTTTGCTTTTTGGAAGAGTTTTGATTACTCATTCAATTTTCTTGCTAGTAATCAGTCTGTTCAGATTTTCTATTTCATCATAATTCAGTCTTGGTAGGTTGCATGTTTATAGGAATTTATCCATTTCTTCTAGGTTGTTCAATTTGTTGGTGTTTGATTCTTTGTAGTAGTCTCTTATGGTTTCTCGTATTTCTGTGGTATTAGTTGTAGTGTCTCCTCTTTCACTTCTATTTTATTTATTTGAATCTTCTCTCTTTTTTCTTGGTCAGTCCATTTTGTTTATTTTATTTTATTTTGGTCACGTGCACGGCTTGCGAGATCTTAGTTCCCCGACCAGGGATCGAACCTGGGCCCCCTGCAATAGAAGCACAGAGTCCTAACCACTGGATTGCCAGAGAACTCCCCAACTTGTTTATCTTTTTTTTTTGTGGTACCCGGGCCTCTCACTGTTGTGGCCTCTCCCGTTGCAGAGCACAGGCTCCAGACGCACAGGCTCAGCGGCCATGGCTCAGGGGCCCATCCGCTCCACGGCATGTGGGATCTTCCCAGACGGGGGCACAAACCCGTGTCCCCTGCATTGGCAGGCGGACTCTCAACCACTGCGCCACCAGGGAAGCCCTCGTTTATCTTTTTAAAGAACCAGCTCTTACTTTGATTGATCTTTGCTCTTGTCTATTTACTCTCTATTTCATTTATTTCTGCTCTAATCTTTTTTTATTTCCTCCCTTCTGCTAACTTTGGGCTTTGTTTGTTCTTCTTATTCTGGGTCTATCAGGTATAAAATTAGGTTGTTTATTTGGGACTTTTCTGGTCTATTGAAACAGGCATTTATCACTGTGAACCTCCCTTTTAGAACTGCTTTTGCTGCATCCCATAAATTTTGGTGTGTTACATTTCTACTTTCATTTGTCTCAGATATTTTTTTATTTCTCCTTTGACCCATGGTTGTTCAGTAGCATATTTTTTAATCTCCACCTACTTGTGAATTTTCAAGTTTTCCTTGTGTAATTAATTTCTAGTTTCATGCCATTCTGGTTGGAAAAGTTGTGTGACATGGTTTCAATCTTCTTAAATTTATTAAGACTTATTTTGTGTTCTAACATACAATGTATACTGGAGAATGTTCCATGTGCATTTAACAAGAATGCGTATCCTGTTGCTTTTGAATGAATGTTCTATAAATATTTGTTAAATCCATCTGGTTTAATGTGTCATTTAAGGCCAGTGTCTCCTTGTTGATTTCCTTTCTGGATGATCTATCCATTGATGTAAGTGGGTATTAAAGTCCCTTACTATTATTGTATTGCTTTGTATTTCTCCCTTTAGGTCTATTTATATTTGCTTTACATATTTAGGTGCTGCTATGTTGTGTGCATATATATTTACAAATTTTTAAAGTTTATTTTGTCTGATATAAGTATAGCAGAGCTACTCTAGCTTTCTTTTGGTTTCTGTTTGCATGGAATATCTTTTTCTGTCCCTTTACTTTCAGTCTGTGTGTGTCCCAAAATCTTAAGTGAGTCTCTGGTAGGCAGCATATAGATGGGTGGGTTTCTTTCTTTCTTTTTTTTTTAAATCCATTCAGCCACTCTACATCTTTTGATTGGGGAATTTAGCCCATTTACATTTAAAGTAATTATTGATAGATATGTGCTTGTTGCCATTTTGTTAATTGCTTTCTGGCTGTTTTTGTTGTTCCTCTCTGTTCCTTTCTTCTTCTCTTGCTCTTTTCCTTTGTGTTTTGATTACTGTTCTGTGGTATGCTTATATTCCTTTCTCTTTTCCCCTTGTGTATTTACTATAGCTTTTTGCTTTGTGGTTACCATGAGGCTTACATGAAACAACTCATATCCATAACAATCTGTTTTAAAGTTGATAACAAACTTGTTTGATTTCATTGTAGAGCTCAACATTATTACTCTCCCTCCCTCACCTATATTTTATGTTTTTGGTGTGCTGTTTTGCATAATTTTATCTTGTGTATCCCTTAACTAATTATTATAATCATAGGGTTTTTTTTTTACTACTTTTGTCTTTTAACCTTCATACTTGCTTTATAAGTGATTAATCCACTACCTTTATTATATATTTACCTTTCCAGTGAGATTTATTCTTTCAAATGTTTTCTTGTTACTAATTTTTTTCAGCTTAGAGAAGTGTCTTTAACATTTCTTATAAGGCAGTTTTAACTCCTTTAGCTTTTTCTTATCTGGAAAACTTTATCTCTCTTTCACTTCTGAATGATAACTGTGAGACAGAGTGTGCTTGGTTGGAAATTTTTTTTTTTTCAGCACTTTGAATATATCATGTCAGTCCTTTCTGGCCTGCAAAGTTTCTGCTGAAAAGTCTCCTTATAGTCTTATGGCAGTTCCCTTGTTCATAAAATTGTTTTTCTCTTGATGCTTTTAATATTCTCTCCTTGTCTTTAACTTTTAATATTTAGTTATAATGTGTCTTGGTGTGGGTCTCTTTAGGTTGCTCTTATTTGGAGCTCTCTGTACTTCCTGGATATGGATATCTGTTCCTTTCCCACGTTAGGAATTTTTCAGCCATTATTTCTTCAAATAAGTTTTCTCTCCCTCTTATCCTTATGGGATTCATATCATGTGAGTGTTAGTCCATTTGATGTTGTCCCATAAGTCCCTTAAGCTGTCTTCATTGATTTTCTTTTTGTTTTGTTGTTTGTTTTGCTGCTTTGATTGGGTGAGTTTCACAGGCTTGTCTTCAAGTTGATTGATTCTTTCTTCTGCTTCATCTAGTCTACTGTTGAACCTCCTCCCCCCACACCTCACCCTGTGTATATTTCATTTCAGTTCTTGTATTCTTCAGCTCCGTGACTTCTGTTTGGTACTTTCTTATATTTTCCATCTCTTCGTTGAAGTTCTCACTGAGTTAATTCTTCTCCCCAGTTCAGTGAGTATCAGTAGGACTATTACCTTAAACTCTTTATCACATGTATTACTTATCTCTGATTTTATGCTTTTTTTCCCCCCTCAGGTTTTATCTTATTCTTTCACTTGGGACATATTCCTCAGTTTCTTCGTTTTGCTTGACTCTCTGTGTTGGTTTCTATACAGTAGGTGAAACAACCACCTCTCCCATTCTTGAAGGAGGGGCCTCTAGTATGAGATGAACTTTGTTATTCAACACTGCCTCAGCTCTTGGTTTTCTCTCCAACCTTTGCGCTTGTCCAAATAGCCTATTTTTAATAGCTCCCAGCAGTTGAGAATGTTCTAAGATCTGTCACTGTCCTAAAGGGGAGGATCTCAGCACCTAGACCCTCAGACATCAGCTTTTATAAGTATGCAAATATGTACAGTCCTGTGGGAGAACAAGTATAAGCCCTGCTTGCCACTAGAGCCAGGTGATCTGGAGGTGTCCCCTGGGCAGGAATCACAAAAGTCAGACCTCCAGATGAGTATATTAGCTCTTTTCTGGGTATTACCAGCAAGCTGGAGTAAGGCAGTGGGAGAGTACCAAGATGGTATCCACAGCTTACATTCCTTGAGAGCAGGTCTGTAGGCCACTAAATATGTGCCAGTTTCAGGACAAGCAAAGAGGCCTTCTTACAGAAAGACTAGGCAGTGTGCCTCAGTTCACTGTCTGCATAGTGCCATGGTGATGGTAGCCTGTCCAGAAACGTCTCTGCCACAGTCCCATAGGATGCAAGAATGCAACCTCCCCGCAGCCACCAGAGCCAGGTGATAAAGAGTGTTCCCTGGGTGATAGCTGCAAAAACTGGGCCACCAGACATAAAATCCAGGGCATCAGACATTTGTAATGTTCCCCTCCAGGAGACACTGACATTGTGAAGCATGGCAGAGGGTAAACACGAAGATAAGCCCTGCCCTCTGAGGTGTCTGGAAAGGATTACAGTCAGCCCCCAGACGCATGTTTATTTAGAAGCCTGCCCCTCAGTCCACAGGCATGATGATTAGCTAATAGGCCTTCAGAGAAAGACTGAGCTCCTGGGTCTGTTGTCTCTTGCTCTGCCCCTGTGCACCTAGAGGTGGTAGCTATTTAAGAACTCTTTCTTCATGGGTTATAGTCCTGTGGGACTCACAGGCATAAGCCCTACTGGTCACCAGAACCAGGTGATGTAGAAGGTCCCCTAGATGATACCCACCAAAATTGGGGCACCTTCCTGGAGATACTGGTGCTCTGGAGCACAGCAAAGGGAAAATGCAAAGATGCAGCTTGCATCCCTGGTGAGTGTTCCAGCACTCTCCTAGAAGTGTGTGTTAAATTAGGTGTTTGCCCCTCAGGTGAGAGCCTCCATTTTTTAAGTCTGGACACCATACACGGCCTCTTAGCTGGGCCCTGGGGTCCGAGCATGTGAGTTCTTTCAGAGGGCTTTCTCAGATCTCTGCAGTCCTGTGGGTCTCAAGACAGGAACCCTACTGGTTTTCAAAGTTAGATTTTTTAGGGACTCATGTCTCAAGCATATGGGATGCCCGATGTGGGTTTTGAACCCTCAGCTCCTCAGGAAGAAGCTCCAGGTTTTGAGTTCCTTCTGCATTGTGGGTTGCTGCAGCAATGGTGGGGTTTATGGTGGGGTTGCATCCCAGCCTCTCCTACTATCTTTGATGTGTTTTTCTTCTTGTTTGCCCAATGTGTAGTCATCATCCACCCAGACTTTAGGTTTTTTGAAAGGAAATTCTTCCATATATAGCTGTAGGCTCAGTGTGGCTGTGGGAGGAGGTGAGTTCGGGATTTTCTTATGTCACCATCTTGAACTGGGACTTCTGCACAACATTCTGAAAGATAATTTCTTGCAATAACAAACCTGTAGAAATCTTTTTTAAAAATTAGTTTAACTGTCATTAATACTAGCACATCGTAAATCATTCAAGTGGTTAAAAAAAAGAAAAAGATATATAGTGAAAAAGAATTCTCGCATCCTAGATTAATTCCCTAGTCTCTTTACCTACAAGGAAACACAGTTGCCAGTGTCTTATATATTTTTCCAGAAATATTCTGAGCATACATTCATGAGAATATATCCCTTTTTTTCTTTTTCACACATGAGATCTTGCTATTTCTATTCTTCCTCACTTTACTCTTTTCATTCAGCAGATTAGCTAGTCTAGATCTGCTTCATTCTTTGGTAGCAGCTGCATAGTATCATAATTTAACAGTTTCTTACTGATGGAATATTTTGTTTGTAAAAGTCTTTGCAGTTAATATGTTATAATAAATATTCTTCACATATATCTTTACCCATATGTGTGATATGGATAAATTGAAGACTTTTGAACAGGAGAGTGATAATATTAGATAGAGTTAAGGTGACCAGGACAAAAATATTTCTGCATTGGTGTTCATAAACTTTTAGGCTAATTTTGTTCTTTAAGAAGTATGCTGTTTTCCCTGTTAGGTTAGCTCTGCTTCTTCCCCATTGAAACGGATTTTTTATTCTAGTTTATCGGTCATGTAGTACTTGGCATCTTTCTTTCCTTGACTTCTGAGTATATGTAGATATTTTACATAGAGTTACCTGATTTTGGTTTGTTACCCTGTTTTATTTTCTCAATCTGTTACAAATCCGCCTCAGTTACTATCCAGAAATGTCTTAGAAATTTCAGTTAATTGTAATTGTGTTTCTTAGTTAAGCAAAGATTTGGGGCTTTTTGCTTGTTCTTTGGGACCCCTTGCATTTGTAGGTGAAAGGATCAATTAATCAGATATTGTCTCTCTTTTAATCCTTCTAACATTTGTATCCTTTTTAGAAATTGTTAATTCTCATCAGTATTTAAATTCACAGACTCTACCTACAGTTTAGTTGATCTGTATATGTTAAATCTTGTTCAAATGTTTCTTTAATATTCTTTTATATCCTTTCTTGTATCTTAGGATAACCTCTTCCTCACAGATAGCTCATTGCAAAGGAATACTTAATCCTTTGGATGGAAAAGTTTACTCCTTGAATAGATATTTACTGAGCAGTATGAAAATCAGTGCTTTACTCTTGGCTAATTTTCTTATCATCGAGTCTCTTGAGGTATAAATAAAACAAGAGTAAATCTTTAAAGATTTAACAGAAATCTGTAATTTAGAATGACATACATTTGAAGATAGAATGAAGGCAAGTGGTAGGGAGGATGAGGGAAATGAGGAATTAAATTGTTAAATATGTTAATGCAATGTGAAGGTTTTTGGTGGTTGTTTTGTTCTTTTTCATCAAATTGATATGGATTTGAGGGCTAGTTTAATTCAATCCTATCATTTTTCTGGTAAGGAAACTATTATGTAGAGGTATTGTCAGAGACTTGCTCCAGCTCACAGGCTGCAACCAGAGCACTGACTGCCAGCCCACTTTTGTTTGGGGATGTAATTGCTTGACTGTTTACTGTAGTAGTTAAAAATGTGTCAAGCGGCAAAGGAAATTGATCCCTTTCATATATTCTCATTTTAAACTACAATGTATTATACTTAATAAGTTGAAATGACTATTTCTGAAAATGTAGGTAAATAAAAATGTTATAAATAGAATCATTTTCCTTCAAAAATATTATACTCAGAAGATAATTTTGTTCGTTGTCTAATAAGGTATTTCTGCCTCATCTCCTATTTCTCTAAATCCTTTAACAGAAAAATTTTTGTTGCTTATTTTTTGTTTTGCTATGTAATATTTTGAAGTATTGTTTATCCAAATATTCAATTTCCTGTAAGTTATTTTTTAAATAGTTATATAGGGCTTCCCTGGTGGCGCAGTGGTTGAGAGTCCGCCTGCCGATGCACGGGACACGGGTTCGTGCCCCGGTCCGGGACGATCCCACATGCTGCAGAGCGGCTGGGCCCGTGAGCCATGGCCGCTGAGCCTGCGCGTTCGGAGCCTGTGCTCCGCAACGGGAGAGGCCACAACAGTGAGAGGCCCGCGTACCGCAAAAAAAATAAAAATTAAAATAAATAATAATAAAAAAATAATAGTTATATAAAAGCGTTTGTCAGAACTTTGAGAAAATAATTGATTTATAAAGCTCTACTGTTAGTGATCCTGCTAAAGCAAAAGAAGCAGCATAGTGACTGTCTCCTGATATTCTTCGCAATTATTGTTTTTCACGTGAGGTTATATTGTAAGGAAAAGTGAGTGTTCGCCAAATCTACTTTTGTGCTTTGAACTCCCACAGAGAACTTTTGGTATTGTTAGCAAAGATAAAGACATTCTAAGAAAACTCTTTGCAGGAGAAATATCTGTCTATTTATATATTTACTTTCTGAATCTTCAGTCTATTCTATAGCTATACTTTTAAAGGATTCATGCAGGTGAAACAGAGGGCAGCTGATCATGTTTATGTTTTGGAGCCAACTTGTCTTGCCCGTCCCTATTTGCACCTGTTCAGGTTTACACCTAGCAGCTGTCAGTGTTCATAAGCTCTATGTTTACAGAAAAAGGAACATTTGATATGTGTGAATTTGATGAGTATTATCATTAACAACTGATCATTGAATTTTTTTGGCGTGTATAAAATCATCATGCAGGGAAGAAGTTGTTTGTGGTAATTCTGATTTTTGTCTGTTCTCAGAATTGTTATAGGTAAATATCATCTCAGTAAAATACAGTAAATTCATGTTACTCAGCGTGTGTGAACATTATGATGTGCATTAATTGTATATTATACATGATCAGTTTTAAACAATTAGGACAAAATGTAAAATAATAAACTCTGGCGGTATGCTGATAAAGATAGGTTGAATATAATTTTATCATTTATTGCAGTGGCAATAAATCAGCTTGAAATATCTTCTTATAATAATTATAAAGAACTGCTACTTAACAGAAAGTTTTGGTTGATTGAATTCCAAGTAATACAGTTTTTGATACTTTAGATCAGAATTTCTTAACCTTAGCACCACTAACATTCTGGGCCAGGTAATTATCTCTGTGGGAATGTCCTGTGAATTGTAGGGTGTTTAGCACTATCCCTGCCTGGACTCTTTCTATGTGATACCAGTAGCACCTTCTCAGTTATGACAATCAAAGCTGTTCCCAGACATTGTCAAATGTTTTCCTAGTAGATGAGGGGGTATTACAGCATCACCTCTGGTTAAGAACTACTGCTTCAGACCATGGGAAAAATCTCTAATGGATCAAATCATTTAGAATCCCTTCATCATCACACATTTTTCACCCATTCACATCAACAACTTTTTTTTACTGTAGTGTTATATGTTAAATTTCAGTTGTAGTAATCTTTACCCTACCTGATTAGCTTTGTAAATAAGAAAATCCTGAAGTTATACATTAGAAAATATCCTCTCATGAATGGCCTTAAGCTAAAAGACATCCCTATTAATTGATATTCTCCCATAGGTGAGTGTGTTGTGGTGGGGATCATGTTCTTAACAGTCTGCTTATTTTTATCTTGTGTCTGGGCTGGTTTTGGCCACAAAGCATTGATTGGATGGTGTTTGTTTGGAACATGAGATGAAGGTAGTATTCTTAACACACAGAGTCAGAATGAGAGGCTATTGCAGGAGTGCAAGTATCAGATCTGGATGCTTTGGCCAGAACCGAAATCTGGGAATAGGTGGCTCTTGGATACTATTTTTATTTTAATGAATGTATTTTTCTAAGATGGTTTGAATAAATGGATTTCTGCCAACTTTTATGCAGTATGCTTGAATGATGAAGAATAACTCATGTAATCACAGAGTAAATTTTTTCAACTGATAATTAATATGTTAATTTTCATTTATATTTGTGCTCCAGGTTTTTTTGAAAGTTTTGAGGTAAAACACCTTGCCATTTGTACTTATACAATTGTGAGGCTTTTTTTTTTTTACTTGTTTCTTTTATTTCTTTTTATTTAAAAAAATTTTTTTTACATCTTTATTGGAGTATAATTGCTTTACAATGGTGTGTTATTTTCTGCTTTATAACAAAGTGAATCAGTTATACATATACATATGTTCCCATATCTCTTCCCTCCTCTTGCGTCTCCCTCCCTCCCACCCTCCCTATCCCACCCCTCTAGGTGGTCACAGAGTACCGAGCTGATCTCCCTGTGCTATGCGGCTACTTTGTGAGGCATTTTTAAAAAATGTTTTAAAAATATTTTATCTTATTTATTTATCTTTTGGCTGCATTGGGTCTTCGTTGCTGGGGCTTTTCTCTAGTTGCGGTGAGCGGGGACTACTCTTCGTTGCGGTGCGCGGGCTTCTTATTGCGGTGGCTTCTCTTGTTGCGGAGCACGGGCTCTAGGTGCACGGGCTTCAGTAGTTGTGGCACGCGGGCTCAGTAGTTGTGATTCGCTGGCTCTAGAGTGCAGGCTCAGTAGTTGTGGCTCATGGGCTTAGTTGCTCTGCAACATGTGGGTTCTTCCCGGACCAGGGATCGAATCCACGTCCCTGCATTGGCAGACGGATTTTTAACCACTGCGTCACCAGGGAAGTCCCAAGGCATTTATTTTAAATTCTTTATTTTTAAATTTTTATTTGAGTATAGTTGCTTTACAATGTTGTGTTAGCTTCTACTGCACAGCAGAATGAATCAGCCATACATATACATGTATCCCCTCCCTTTTGGATTTCCCTCCCATTTAGGACACCACAGTGCATTAGAGTTCCGTGTGGTATACAGTATGTTTCCAACAGTTGTCTATTTTATACATAGTATCAATAGTGTATATGTGTCAATCCCAATCTCCCTATTTTAAATTCTTATCATAATTTATCTGGGTAAAAAATGTTAAACATGCTATGCATATACATATAACCTATAAATAGATGTGACTCAGAAATATTTACTTGAAATGAATAATCTAAAAATACCTTTTGCTGCCACATATACCCATGGATAATTATATGCACAGACATTCACTTATTAAAAACAATTGCTGACAGTTATTGAATGCTAGGTATTCAGAACTTTATATGCATTATCCCATTTAATCTTCCCAGTTATACCTTCATACTACTCATGAGGAAACTGGAAGTTCACTGAAGTTACATAATTTATAAGGTCATAGCTAATAAGGTTCAGATACAGTTTTTAAACCCAGATAACATCTATTATCAAGTGTCTTGCTGATACAATGTAATCTCTTTCTTTATTTCTTCAAGGTCTAAGTTTACACTCTTCAATCCCAATGCATACATATATATATATATATATATATATAAAATATATATATAGTTTTAAGTGCTTACTGTGTGCCAGACTTTGTTTTTTCTTTTCTTTACTTTTTATTTTGAAATAATTTTAGACTTAAAAAACAGTTAAAAAGCAAATACATAGTATTCACCTATATTTTTTACCCAGCTTTCCCTATGTTATTAATTTAGATAACCATAGTACAATTATTAAAATTAAAAAATCAGAAAATTTACATTGGTACAATACTATTAACCGTAAACTACATATCTTTTATGAATTTTACCAGTTTTTCCATTAATGTCCTTCTTCTGTTCCAAGATCCAATCTGATCCCACATTATTTAGTTGTTGTATCTCTTTAGTCTTCAACCTATGGCAGTTCCTCAGTCTTTCCTTTTCTTTCATGACCTTGATACTTGATGAATACTAGTCAATTATTTTGTATATGGTCTCTCAGTCTGGGTTTGTCTGATGTTTTCTCATGATTCAATGGAGGTTATATGTTATTGGGAAGAATACCACAGAGGTGATATGCTCTTCTAAGCACATCAGAGGATACATGATATCAATATGTTTTATTATTGGTGATATAGTTTCTCCACTGTGGTGTTTGCCCTTTTTAATTAGTAAATATCTTAAAGGAGATACTTTGAGACTATGCAAATACCTTGTTTCTACTCAGACTTTCACCTACTGCTTTTAGCATCCTTTGGTGCACATGTACTTTAAACTTTCTCCTTTGAATAGTTCTTACAATATGGCAAGCCAATGATTGTTTTGTGAATTATTCACTGTTAAAAAGGCATTGCCTTCCTACCTTTTAACTTTCAAGTTGGTGGCTAGGATTCTTTCCAGAGTTAAGCTTAACAGGGAACAATAGTAAATAAAATCTGAATTCAATAATATTTAACTTAAAAAGAAAAACTTGAAAAGCCAATCCTTGTTAATGCAAGCATAAAACAATCTTCATTCTAGAGTAGCAAAGGCTAGAGTGGATTTGTTAAATTTCTTTAAAATGAAAAGAAAGGTATCTATAAGATGAACATGGAATAGTTGACCAAATTTTGAGTTACTAGAACTAAGAAATACCTAATAAAACATGAGAAAAAAAGTTTTAACTTAAGGCCAGTGTAACAAAAAGTACTTTATGTATGAGAGGAATACTGGCTAGAAATATATATCTAAGATTAAAACAGTTGAAATAAAAGAATATATGAATAATGTATATAATAGAACTTCTAAGGAAAATGGCTGCATAAGCCTGTTTTTTTAAAAAGAGGTAAACTTTCCCCACTTAAATGAACAGCAAGAACAACCAGAATAAATGAGAAAACTGCACTTTTACTGAAACTGAAAAAGGCCCCCAACCTCATACTACTAGCTCTAGTTCTACTCTTTTGTACTGCCAGGTTTCAATTTTATTTTACCTTTAAACAGTGTTATAATAAAGGAACTATTTGTGCCTTATTTCTATAGAATAGAGTCTTAAAAGTAGATTGGTAGGGCTTCCCTGGTGGCGCAGTGGTTGAGAGTCCGCCTGCCGATGCAGGGGACGCGGGTTCCTGCCCCGGTCCGCGAAGATCTCACATGCCGCGGAGCGGCTGGGCCCGTGAGCCATGCATGGCCGCTGAGCCTGCGCGTCCGGAGCCTGGGCTCCGCAACGGGAGAGGCCACAACTGTGAGAGGCCCGCGTACCGCAAGAAAAAAAAAAAAAAGTAGATTGGTAGATCCAAGTACATGTATATTTTTTATTTTAATAAATATTTCCAGGAAGAGTAATCTCCAGTGAGCAAATGTAGAAACTGCTCATTATGCCTTCTGGGTATTCGTTTTAGTCTTGGGTGAAGTTATATCAACAGAAAGAAATATACCTAGAGCTCATAACCTATTATCCTATAAAAAGCAATGACTTTCATTCATTGAGCTTTTATATGCCAGGTACTCAGCTCAAGTGCTTATCTATATTATGTCCCAAATTACTTTTGCTGTGGAGTACAAAGGCAATTTTTTTTTTAAAAACCCTTTCATTATTTAAAAAAAGATAATACATTTACCAACGTCCAGTTACAAAATAAATGAGTCACAAGAATGAAATGTACAGCATGGGGAATATAGTCAATAATATTGTAATATCTTTGTATGGTGACAGATGGTAACTGACTTATCATGGTGATCATTTTGTAATGTATAGAAATATTGAATCACTGTGTCATGCACCTAGAATTCACACGGTGTTGTAGGTCAATTTTACATCAATTAAAAAAATTTTTTAATTAACAAAATGAAAAAATCATTGAGAAGCCCCCAAAATACATTTAGATAGTACATTTTAGAAATCTATGAGACAGTAAGGTTACCAGCTCTTAATTTTTTTTTTTTGCGGTAGGCGGGCCTCTCACTGTTGTGGCCTCTCCCGTTGCGGAGCACAGGCTCCGGACGCACAGGCTCAGCGGCCATGGCTCACGGGCCCAGCCGCTTCGCGGCATGTGGGATCTTCCCAGACTGGGGCATGAACCCGTGTCCCCTGCATCGGCAGGCGGACTCTCAACTACTGCGCCACCAGGGAAGCCCTCTTAATTTTTTAAAACAGCCTTTTCCTGTAAACTCAATCTATGTTTTGGGTTTTTATTTTTTTGTAAATATATGTGTTTTGTACTTAGTGAAATGAGACTTGCTGGTGAAGATAGTTTGTAGAGGAAGTTGTCAGCCATGGACCTTGCTGTCAGGCAGCCATGTGTCTCAAAGCTTATTAGTAACTGTTTGATGACCCAAAATCTGCCTTTTAAGCATTAGTTCCATGTAGCCATCAGTACCAACTATGCCTCTCCATAGTGAACGCTGACAAAGAGAAATAAAAATTCTTTAAGATTATGGGCATACTCGTTATAGCAGTTCATTATCTTTAGAGGTGATTGACAGCAATGTCAGAATATGAAGTTTTTGAATTGTATGCGATTGGAAAACTCATTGAAACTGCCCTATTAATGATGCTATTGTGTCAACCTGAGATTACCTTTTCCATATGTATCCAAGAAAAATCATCTACATACCATATGGATTCTCAATTATTTAAACATTAATCTTGCATTATTTTAATTGACCAATATTTTACTTTATTTTTAAAAATTTATTTTATTGAAGTATAGCTGATTTGCAATGTTGTGTTAATTTCTGCTATACAGCAAAGTGATTCAGTTATACATGTATATATATTCTTTTTCATATTCTTTTCCATTGTTGTTTATTACAGGATATTGAATATAGTTCCCAGTGCTATACAGTAGGACCTTGTTGTTTATCCATTATATGTGTAATAGTTTGCATCTCCTAATCACAGACTTCCAACTCATCCCTCCCACTACCCCACGCCCTGCAACCACAAGTCTGTTCTTTATCTCTGTCTGTTTCTGTTTCATAGATAAGTTCATGTGTGTCATATCTTAGATTCTACATATAAGGGATATCATATGGTATTTACCTTTCTCTTTCTGACTTACTTCACTTAGTATGATAATCTCTAGGTCCATCCATGTTGCTGCAAATGGCATTATTTCATCCTTTTTTATAGCTGAGTAATATTCCATTGTATATGTATACCACATCTTCTTTATCCATTCATCTTTCGATAGGCATTTAGGTTGTTTCCATGTCTTGGCTATCGTAAATAGTGCTGCTATGAACATAGGGGTGCATGTATCATTTCGAATTATAGTTTTGTCCAGATATATGCCCAGGAGTGGGATTGCTGGATCATATGGTAGCTCTATTTTTAGTTTTCTGAGGAACCTCCATACTGTTTTCCATAGTGGCTGCACCAATTTACATTCCCACGAACAGTGTAGGAGGGTTCCCTTTTATCCACACTCTCTCCAGCATTTGTTATTTGTAGACTTTTTAATGATGGCCATTCTGACTGGCATGAGGTAGTACCTCATTGTAGTTTTTATATACATTTCTCTAATAATTAACAATGATGAGCATCTTTTCATGTGTTATTTGGCCAATTTTTTTTATTTTTTTATTTTTATTTGCGGTACGCGGGCCTCTCACTGTTGTGGCCTCTCCTGTTGCGGAGCACAGGCTCCGGACGCGCAGGCTCAGCGGCCATGGCTCACGGGCCCAGCCGCTCCACGGCATGTGGGGTCTTCCTGGACTGGGGCACGAGCCCGTGTCCCCTGCATTGGCAGGCGGACTCTCAACCACTGTGCCACCAGGGAAGCCCCAATATTTTTAAATGAAATGAAATTATTTTTCTTAGAAAACATATAGTAATTATGTGAATTGGCTATAGCACTGCATTCAAAAATCTTTTTGTGATTAGATTATTTGAATGATGAATGTTTACTTGTGGTTGATCATAAGTTCATTTATGGGTGAGTAGTGTATTTTTTTGTCTCTTCCTATATATATGTGTACTCCTTAAAGCAACTATGAGCTTTACAATTTCCTTCCTTAATTGTGGTATTAGTGTATGTAGAATATGAAAATGACCATAACCTATTCTAGATTTTTAAAATTTGAGGGTTTCCCTGGTGGCGCAGTGGTTGAGAGTCCGCCTGCCAGTGGAGGGGACACGGGTTCATGCCCCGATCCAGGAAGATCCCACCTGCCGCGGAGCGGCTAGGCCCGTGAGCCATGGCCGCTGAGCCTGCGCATCCGGAGCCTGTGCTCCGCAACGGGAGAGGCCACAACAATGAGAGGCCCACGTACCGCAAAAAAAAAAAAAAAAAAAAAATTGAGATATAATTGACATATAACGTTATATTAGTTTCAGTTGTACAACATAATGATTCGATATTTGTGTGTATTGTGAAATGAACACCACAAAAAGTTAATACCCATCACCACACAGTTACAAATTGTTTTCCTTGTGATGAAAACTTTTAAGATCTACTCTCTTAGCAGCTTTCAAATGTACAATAAAGTATTATTAACAATGGTCACCATGCGGCCCATTACATCCTATGACTTACTTGTTTTATAATTGGAAGTTTGTACCTTTTGACTCCTTCATCCATTTCCGTTCTAGATTTTTAATATCAACATAAACTATTACAATAAGACCAATGTAAAGTTGTACCCAAAATAGCTAAGCAAATTAATACAGATGCTTAGAAGTGGTTAAGTCATTATAAATGGATCATACTAAAGACATTTTGAGACCATAGTTCAGACTAGACTCTAGTATAAACTCTAAAATGTATTTGTCTATTTTGGGCAGGACTCACTGTATTGGGGATTACCAGGTCAGATTCATGGATGTTTAAGACCTACAACTATATTGGTATCTGGATTTAGAAGACAGGGTTACAGTTCACTCAGACGTGGTTGTATCTTCTTGATTCATTAAGATAATATGGGTATTATGATGTAGGTGAATAGACCATGAGGTGATTTAAGAAGAATAAGAAGTTAATGTGCTAATTTTCCTAAAGTTATGGCAACACACAGTTTTATGAAGTTACTGTATTCAAATGACTATTATTATTATTTGTGTGTGTGTGTGTGTGTGTGTGTGTGTGTGTGTGTGTGTGTGTG